>NC_088870.1:31159111-31530947 GCF_032884065.1 Artemia franciscana
TCCAGATCCCAATGAGCACTGGCCTTGGTACCAAATATATGATTTTAGTGAGGGTCAATCATATATAGAACATCTAATTGATTTGTGATTTCTTTTATTTACAGAGTTGATCATAGTATCGCAATTTGTTCCAAAAAGGAAAGAAAAAAACGCAATTCAGCAGCAGTATTTCGACTATCATTAGCATTTTATTACCGAGACCAGTAATAAATTGCTAGCTCAAATGAACAAAATAGCAAAAGATATTTTTTGAAAACACATTAAAGCCACCTAATTGCTCATTTTCCCTCCACTTGTACGCCTTAAAATTGATAAATATACACATTTGCGAAACTATGCATATTTCTTTTAATTACTTTCATTTCTTCAAAATCAGTTTAATCTTCAAGTTGCCAGGGACTTACTACCGATATTCAGGGTAAATCCGATAAGGAAATCATAGTATCCTGACACATACAATTGTCTGGATCTATTTTTATGAATATTGCTACCGAGAACTGACATATTAACAAAACGCATTCCTAGGTCATGACATTAACATAATATGCCAACATTTATATTCCATTGTAAATTTATCTAGTCCCATTAGTCAGTTCGAACACTCAGCCCAAGAATTAGTATCAAAATCAACCTTTTCGGTGGACAAAATAATTGCCAGATAAAATTGAAAGCTTCAGTCTAATCGCATTGGATAAGATCTGGTACATTAATGGGAGGCATGCTCTTTTAAATTTTATTCAGAGGGGGTCACAAGTGCCCGGCCTGATGCTGGTGCATAAAGCGAAGAGGTTGAGAAGACTGGAATCATTAAAATAGTTTGATATGGCACTGAATAATCGTAATGAATTTTGATACGGAAAAATAATGAAGTGCAATAAACCTATAAGATTTGATTCTCTTAAGACTGTATATATGAACCAATCTGGTCCCTTTTGTCCACTAGATGTTGTATTTTTGGCTGGATTTCATTGAACTACAAATTGACAAAATACTGTTTGTCATGCATTCCCCCACTAAAATAATTTTTGCCATGTTGCTTATGATGGGACGATTTTTTTTTCTTTTTATGATTTGGCTGGGACTGCGACGGAAACTGTCAGACGAGTGAGCTTTCTCCTTTTAAATATGAACGTTTTTGAACTTTAACTGACATAGACCGAGATATCAACTTGCAAAAAGGAAACTAGAACGCAAGCAAGTTGAAATTAACTTTCAAAAAGGAAAACCTTTTCACAAAAGGCTGCTGGTCTATTTGCTAAATATTAAACTTAATTTACAAATAGTTGATTACGAGGTCCAAAACGAGTAGCAAAGTTAAGGCTGGAGCAAACTTTGCCTTCAAGAAGAAAGGGTGTTGTTTTTGCACACACTTTAATATTTTTTGAGCCTATTTTATTATGATTGTGTACAATTAACCGTTCTACCGTGGACCCGTGCATGCCAAATTCAGTTAACAAGCTTAAATCTACTGGAAATGCTAAAAAAAAAGACTTAAAAAAATCCATGGAAAAGAACTGAAATGACAGATATCCTCTTTCAATGGGGCAAATATGAAAATGCACATCCTTATAGGCATTTAGATAGATGCCTTGGCTTTTAGGAAACATCTCGTGTATAGTAATTTCCTTGGAAAGAAATTACATACTTTTATAAGAAAATATTTACTTGCATTTTCTTATAAGTAAATTAATAAAATTTACTAAGGTGTTTTCACTTGCTCAGAGGGCTGTGAGTAAATGTATACAAGAAAAGGGACTCTAAACCTCCCGTTAAGGGAAATCAACCCTTGGGACTAGAATAGTGATATTTTCTAGCCTTCCTTCTCCAGATATGGCACTGAAAAGTTTCATTTTTGCACCACATAGCAAATATCATTTCTTACCATACAATACCATACAAAAAGGCGATTTTACTTGTTTTTCAAGATGAAGTGTGGGGCTCAAAACCTTCAGTATGGGTTTTTAAACCATGGAAAATTGATTTTTTATCTTGGATTTCTCATTTCAAGGTATTTTAGTCCTTTCTAGGCAGAAATTGATGTTTAGTGGTAAAAATTGATAAAAAAAAAACACCATTTCACCAGATATTGCAATTTCGGTTCAATTGAACCCTCTACCAGTGCTCTAGGACCGTTAGTACAACACTATCTCTCCGGGAAGAAAAAACACAGAGAAAAACAGAGACACGGCAGTTCTATCCATGCAAAAAATAGGCTAATCCTGTGTAATAGTTATCACCCCTGAATCACCTATGAATACAAATTTTTATCTGGACACTGTTTTCTCAAAACGTTTTCTAAACTTTCGGTTATTACAAACTCTTTACTAGGTTTGAACTATTGCTGCAACGAAGAACATTGTTTTCATGTAGAGATAATTCAACTTATCGACCATTGTCCAAACAATCTTTGCTGCTTTGGTTTGGGAAAAATGGAAATTTTAAGGTGCATATGCTTTTAAACGAATTGCTAAGCCATTGCTTGAAAAACAAGAGCCAAGAGCTCATATGGCACTTGTGACGAGGCAAGAAGAGCTAAGAGCCAAGAGATCATATGGTATGAGCTCTAACAAAATTCTATGAATCAATAGATTGACTTAAAAGGAAAATAAGAGGCTTAATGCCGGTCAAGATTTAAAACAAGAGCTCTGAGTCACGATGTCCTTCTAAATATCAAAACTCATTAAGATCCGATCACCCACTCGTAAGTTATAAATACCTATTTTTTTCTATTTTTCTTCTCCCTTTAGCCCCCCAGATGGTCGAATCTGGGAAAACGACTTTATCAAGTCAATTTTGTGCAGGTCCCTGACACGCCTACCGATTTTCATCGTCCTAGCACGTCCAGAAGCATCTGACTTGCCAAATCACTGAACCCCTCTCCCCAACTCCCCCAAAGAGAGCAAATCCAGTACGGTTCTGCCAATCACATATCAAGGACATTTGCTTATTTTACCCACCAAGCTTCATCCCTATTCCTCCACTCCAGGTGTTTTCCAAGATTTCCCCCTCCAACTCCCCCGAATGTCAAAAGATCTGGTCGGGATTTGAAATAAGAGCTCTGAGACATAAATTCCTTCTAAATATCAAATTTCATTAAGATCCGATCACCTATCCGTAAAATAAAAATACCCCGATTTTCACGTTTTCCAAGAATTCCAGTTTCCCCCTCCAACTCCCCCCAATGTCACAGGATCTGGTCGGAATATAAAATTAGAGCTTTAAATCTAAATTCCTTCTAAATATCTTAGATCCTTCTAGAAGCAAGATCCTTCTAAATATCAAATTTCATTAAGATCTGGTCACCCTTTCGTAAATTACATATACCTTAATTTTCAAAATTACACCCCCCCCCCCCCAACGCAACCAAATAGAGCAGATCCGGTCCGGTTATGTCAGTCACGCGTCTTAGACAGGTTTTCATTCTTCCCATCCAGTTTCATCCTGATCTCACCGCTTTAAGTGTTTTCTAAGATTTCCGGTTCCCCTCAACTGCCCCCCCCCAATTACACTGGATCCGGTTGAGATTTAAAATAAGAGATCTGAGTCACGAGGTCCTTTCAAATATGAAGTTTCATGAAGAACCGATCACTCCTTCGTAAGTTAAAAATACGTCATTTTTTCTAATTTTTCAGAATTACCCCCCCCCCCCCCCAATAGAGCGGATCCGTTCCAATTATGTAAATCACGTATCTAAGACTTCTGCTTATTTTACCCACCAAGTTTCATCCCGATCCCTCCAATCTAAGCGTTCTCCATGATTTTAGGTTCCTCCACCCCAAACTCCCCCAAATGTCACCAGATCTGGTTGGGACTTAAAATAAGAGCTTTGAGACACGATATCCTTCTAAATATCAAATTTCATTGAGATCCGATCACCCGTTCTTAAGTTAAAAATATCTCATTTTTTCTAATTTTTCAGAATTAATCCCCCCCCCCACCTCAAAGAGAGCGGATCTTTTCCGGTTATGTCAATCATGTATTTAGGACTTGTGCTTATTATTCCCACCAAGTTTCATCCCGATCCCTCCGCTCTAAGTGTTTTCCAAGATTTTAGGTTTCCCCCTTCCAAATTCCCCCCCCCCCCCCCCCCCAATGTCACCAAATCCTCTTGGGATTTAAAATAAGAGCACTGAGACACGATATCCTTCTAAATATCAAATTTCATTGAGATTCGATCACCCGTTCGTAAGTTAAAAATACCTCATTTTTTCTAATTTTTCAGAATTAACCCCCCCCCCCCCACCTAACTACCCCAAAGAGAGCGGATCCGTTCCGGTTATGTCAATCATGTATCTAGGACTTGTGCTTATTTTTCCTACCAAGTTTCATCCCGATCCCTCCACTCTAAGTGCTTTCCAAGTTTTGGGATTCCCCTTCCAATCTCCCCCCCCCCAATGTCACCAGATCTGGTCGGGATTTAAAATAAGAGCTCCGAGACACGATATCCTTCTAAATATCAAATTTCATTGAGATCCGATCACCCGTTCGTAAGTAAAAAAACCTCATTTTTTCTAATTTTCAGAATAAGCCCTCCCCCCAACTACCCCAAAGAGAGCGGATCCGTTCCAGTTTTGTCAATCATGTATCTAGGACTTGTGATTATTTTTCCCACCAAGTTTCATCCCAATCCCTCGACTCTAATTGTTTTCCAAGTTTTAGGTTGCTCCCTCCCAACTCCCCCCCCCCAATGTCACCAGATCTGTTCAAGATTTAAAATAAGAGCTCTGAGACACAATATCCTTCTAAATATCAAATTTCATTGAGATCCGATCACCCGTTCGTAAGTTAAAAATACCTCATTTTTCTAATTTTTCAGAATTAACCCCCCCCCCCCACTGCCCTAAAGAGAGCGGATCCATTCCGGTTATGTTAATCATGTATCTAGGAATTGTCCTTATTTATCCCACCAAGTTTCATCCTGATCCCTCCAATCTGAGTGTTTTCCAAGATTTTAGGTTTTCCCCTCCCAACCCAACCCCCAATGTCACCAGATCGGGTCAGGATTTAAAATAACAGCTCTGAGACACGATACCCTTCCAAACATCAAATTTCATTAAGATCTGATCAACCATTCCCCCCCAGATGGTCAATTCGGGAAAACGACTATTTTTAATTGAATCTGGTCTGGTCCCTGATATGCCTGCCAAATGTCATCGTCCTAGCTTACCTGGAACTGCCTAAAGTAGCAAAATCTGGACCGACAGACCGACAGAATTTGCGATTGCTATATGTCACTTGGTTAATACCAAGGGCCATAAAAATGGTCAATTAGTTTCTACCATCCACAAACTCTCTGTCTATTTTTTTTCTTCTATTAAATGGTAAGATCGATTGTGCATTCCACAACGATGATATGACACTAGTGTCCATATGAATACTTTTCCACAACATAAAATGGACGAGATCCCCTGAAAAGGGGTCTAAAGATAGCCTTCTGGATAATTGCTTTTGCTGAGTATTTGGTACTCATGTTAACAGATACCTTGAGTGGCTCTATCACGTCAGCTTTTGCTAAGTATTTCTTTTCTTTTTTTTTAGTTTCTCAGGATATGGGTTGAGTAAGTGTTTTTACTTTATCAACATGGTTTAAATATCAAATTGCCTCTGAAAGAAGTAAGGGATTTCTCTTGAACATCCTTAGAGGCTGATACTCATAATACTTGGTTTAATAGACACTGGATTCCAGCTACACGACTCTCTTGCACCTCTCTTTTCCTTACATTTAACACTAAGCTGGAGGGTATAGGAGGGAGGGGAGGAGTTTGATGGCTGGTAAAGTATTTGGAAAGGACAGGGTGGCGAAATTTATCATTCGTCTTCAGTTTTGTTAATTTTTCATTAAACACAATAGCCAAGTGTGAATTGTACAAAGAATTTTTTTTTTAAGAATAATAAAACAAGTTTTATTTGACAAATTCTTGATGAGAAGCTTTTTGGTACCTCTGAAAGGAGTTGAGTTAGGTTAGTGAATTTTTCAGATTTGTTCCTAGAGCTCATGGTATAACCTGACGTGTCCTTTAAATATATCTATCTTATCCTTTTCCCTTCAAAAAGGCACTGGCATTTGATGAACTTGCACAAAGTTTGTGTCATAAAAATAAAATTTAAGAAATAGGTTGCTAGTACACAGAAGCCCAAGGAAAGGATTTTGGACCTCATAACATTGCTGAAACCTGATTTGTAAAGTTTTAAAGAATTTGAAAAATTTTGAAAAATCTTGAAAACTACTTTCCAGGGTATTTAGGCTCTGAATTCGTTTCTGAATGGTTCATTACCGAATGTAACCATTTCTACGATAGCAAATAGCCTCTCATCTAGCAATTTACCTTCTTCTGTGTTTCCAGGCACTTCTTATTTGGATTACCGAATGACTTTGGATCGCGTATTTCTCTGGTAAATCATCACCAAAAAGTCACTTTGAACCAGGGCTGCTCCTGAGGTTTTAATGATCTATTTAAAAAAATTGCAATTAGATTTTCTTGTGTTAAAGTCATTACTATAGATTGTCAGTATATTATGTATTTTATCTATTTATTTCTGAGTAAAACATCTTGATGCTATTTTGAATATTGTTGAAGATTATAATCCCTTTCGAGAAGGATCATTTAAAATACCCAGCTATATTGAAAAGAAAACATAATCTGTTACAGAAATCTTTACCAAGAATTGAAAAAAAAAAGGTTATAAAAAAGAAATCGCCTGAAACTTCTTTACGATGTCTTTATAACTTGATTGTGTACACCAACCAAAAATTAAAATTTTAAATTAAAGGTTTTGGTACATATATTTTTACTTCCACCTACTTTTGATAAATTCGATATCCGAAAAAATTTCAGGAACCAGTTTTGTTCGAAAGAAAAGGGTCTCCCGCAAATACTTTTCTCAAAATCCTGAGTTCATAAATAAAATACCAAGATCTTATCAAAAATCCCAAGGAATAGCAGCCCTGATCTAAATCCCATGACATTTTTTTTTCTGAAGATTTATATCTGTGTAGGCAGGTTGCAGGAATGGTACTAGTGTTGTTGTAGTTAAAATTATTAAAATGGTAAAAACCGCTCTCCCGTCACTAAAGGAAGTAAGTGCATTATGGGCTTTTTGGTCATTCTGTAGACTTTGTCTTTCTTATTCTTTTTATGATTCTTTGACCAAACTATTGTTCTAAGCGCGATAAATTTGAAAAACGTATTACAAATAACTGCTTAGTCTGAAACATAATAATTAGGATAATTAAGTTACCAAACATTTGAACTAAATACGTTTTAAGCTCTAGAACTATTGCAATCATTAGACTGGTAAATATTGTCTATTAGTAGTTGATTGGTCTATCATTGCATAATGTAGGTAATTGCAAAAAATTGCTTGTCTCTATCTATAACTGCAACAATTATTTTCGTTAAATGCTCCAACAATGAAAAAATAACGGTTCAAAATAGGGATGAAATCTTTTAATTGAGAGTGAGACAAATATAAAAATTTTTAACTTGATATTTCAAACACATATACAGTGTACATCATCAGCAGTAAAAGAGTTACTGCTGATGATGTACACTGTATATATGTTCGAAATATCCAGTTAAAAAAATTTATATTTGTTACACTGTCAATTAAAAGGTTTCATCCGTATTTTGAACTGTTCGTCATGGAAAGGGTGTGGTCTTCGAAGTTATCTAGCTCCAACAACCTAACAGAAGAAATTAGTGGAGATGAAGCTATTTATAAATAAATGTAGCTTCAAGGAGTCGAGCTGGTTTATCTTCTGAAAATTGTTTTCCATTGTAAATACCAATGCGCCACAGTTCTATTACTTTTCTAGTTAGGCTTCCTTTCAAAGCAGGTAGCGCTAATGTTGCCTTTACTTGAGCATATTGAAAGTATTTTAGGATGGTACCAATGGAGCTATATACTAATTTTTCCTTTTAAAAAAAATTAAGGACGTTTTTTCAGTTAAATTGGGATTTTGAGAAAGTTTCGAGATTTATATGTTGTTAATTTATTTTCTATAATCTAAATTAATTTAAACTCTAAATTAGTAAACATGAAGACCAATTGAGTGGATAGTGTTTTCTTTTACTTTATTCTCACTTATCATTTAACGCATGTACTATATTAATCATTTTTATCCTCCAAGAGCATTTCTAGAGGATTATTTTAGTTTGTAGTTTCATCATCATCATAAAAAGTGGCATAATACTTAGAGTAAAATTTTAAACTTAACGGCAAATAGTGGGAGGAAAATGATTTGCTCTAAAAAGAAGGTTCATTTCTTATGATCAAACGGGCTTATATGTAGTGACGATATTGGGAAAAACGGAGGATTAAGGATAATAGGGGATAAGGGAGTGAAATACGGCAAATAGTGATTGATCCACATGGTCGTGGTAAACATAATTGCCGATAATAATTTTCGTACTCGCATGTAATCCTTTTTAAAGTTAGTTAACTAAGGTGTCAAATCAGAAAAGAAAATATGGTGGTTAATTATAACAGATCGTGTTGGCGAACAACAATACTACAACAATACTAATATCGTAGTTTCTTTTTTTCTGTTATCATAATTCATTGCATGTAGTTAGGTAGCAATAAGGGATGGATATTTAGAGCTTTTTTTAGATTTTGGGGATGTCAAACGAAGAAGACAAGCTTCTCTGAAGTTTGCGAAATTTCCAGTTGTTTTCCAGAAGATATTTTAACTTTTCTAGCCTAATAATATAAAACAGAAGAAACTGTCTTAGCTCTGAAAGTAAGCTTCGTGGGATTTTGTGATGTAAAAATGTTCAGAAAATAGAAATATCCTTTCGGAAAGCTGAGATCGAAACTTATTATTTCCTCTAGATTTCCACGAGATGAATATGAAAAGTATATCATGAAACACCAAATTGTGATTCAATTGATTTAAAAAAAAAGTTCAAGCATGATTTTTTACAATTGTAATTAAGATTTTGCAAAAAAGTTTGTGCGCATGTATGAGGTTTGATCCCAAGAAAAGACTTAAACAAGTTTGCCTGTGAATCATCTCACAGGTGAGGGAGGGAAAGAGGAGGCTCGAGACTCTCGAGATTAGTACATTCATCAGAACGGGGGTGTTTGTCTGATCTCAGCCAATCTTAATGAGAGCCAAGAGCTGTTGTTCTAGTTATGTCTTTTCTAGTTTCCCGACACAATCTAGCCTCTATGGGGGAAGGAGAATCTTGTCCTCAAACTCTGCCTCTAAATATTTGCTATTAAGACATTTTTCAGATATCTTTCATTTCTTATCAGATTAACGAAAATAAAAGAATAAGAATCACTATTACTAACGAGGATTATTAAAAAGCTTTTAAAAAAGCTTTTAAGATTATTAAAAGGATTATTAAGATTAGGAATTTATAATTGGGCAGTCAGTGAATGCAATGTGACAAGAAATTTTGAAGGCCAATAAACAAACAGAATTCTATTAAGATGAAGCCCCCCTATTTTGATATTCATTCTTGAAAGTTTCAGGGATTTTCAAGGAAATTTTAAAGAGCTTTAAGACTTTAGCATAAAGAGCGCGGGCTGACGAAGGGATAGGCTTCTTCATATACAAAATAATTTATGTTCTAAAGTTTTAATGTTGATCCTTGTTTTCAGTTGAAAATATTGTTTTTTTCTTATTTAATCTCCTTTTAATCTCGTAAGATTTTGGATTGCTATTTATATTTTTGGCAAAGTTTTCAACGAATTTAAATAATAGTTCTACTACAGAATTTTGATTGGATGGGTACGAGAAATGTTATTGGAACCAATGAATTGAAAAACTGTATAGTTTTTGGATTTCTATTCTGATTTTCTAAGGAAAAAAGGATTTTAAGAATCAAAGCAATTAGAATTATTTTCAGTTCAGGGTCCCATGGTTTATAAACTTTAAAATAGTTGTCTTTAAGGGGGGAAATTTTAATCAGACTGGGAAAAAATAAAGAACATTTCACAATAAGAATTAATGCAACCATAATTTCTTAAGAATTGCTTGCTACTTTAAGAGCTTTCCTTGATCCCATCAAGTCAAAATTTAGTATCTACATTTATCCTCTCCAAAATTCCACCGCAGTTTCATCTGGGTGCCTTAAGCCTTTAGTTCAAACCCTTAGCCGTACATGATAAATTGCACGAATAACCTTTTGAGGGTACTCGACCAAAAGACATAGTGTCTTTTGATTTAGCTCAATATCCTTTTCAACATTGCTCGGGAGGTTCAATTTAATACATTAACCATTCCTGATATATTGCAGTCATACCTTTGTGACAATCTGGGTGCACACGGTGTTTTATGATTTAGTTCAATATCCCCCTTAATTCTCCTTGAAAGTTTCAACTTAATACCATTAACTGTTCCTCAGTTATCACATACACGCCATTATCACAACGGTGATGCACTTTGTGTCGTTTTATTTAGATCAATGTTCACCTTGACATTCCCTGAGAATTTCAACCTTAGTACCCTTTGCTGTTCCAGAGACACTACAATTGTACCTTTCTTACCGTCTTGATACACATAGTTTCTTTTGATCTTGTTAAGCACCCTCCCTGCAACCAAATATTCTTAGCTGTTCCTGAGATATTGCACAGACGAAGTTTTGAAAATCTGGATATGCATAGTGTTCTTCTTTTATTTAGTTTTACATTTTCCTAAACATTCCCACAAGACATTCCCAAAAAAGATGATGCATCAATCTGCTACTTTCTTTCATTTTGTGTAAAAGAGTTAGAATTGTGGCTCCCCTTAACTTGAAGGCAATAGGACCAAAAGCTGTGAGACAGCCATTTGGCTTAAAGTATTGGGAAGCCTTATAAATATCTAACAGTTTCCGAAAATCTACCCGGTTTGGTATTCCGTTTAATTGGTGTGCAGCCTACAATTCAGTTACTATAAAAAATAAAATAGAGAAACTTTTCATTCCTTAAATTTTTTCCACGCGTAATTAAAGAATGACATTAATATTTAAAGGGCCGAGGATATCAAAATAAAAAACATATTTCGCCCTCCCCCTAGAACCATTTTAGGCTTATTCGGTGCTACGCTTATTTCGACATGGGAAACTCCCCCACCCGTTAAATTCCTCCTGTGTCTCTTTTTGACCCTATGTCTCCCGTATGTCCCCAAGGACTTCCAATCAAAATTTGGGACAGGCACTTGATTTAACATGGTCAAAAGGTCTGATAACTATGCCTTTGGGGATGATATGGCACCCCTCCCCCAGAGTCCAGTGGTGAACTATGGTATTTATTTTTTTCGTCTTATAGTATTTATTTTTATATTTAAATTTTATTTTAGTTCTTTTCTTATGTTTCTGGGGGATGAATTACCATAGCAGAGTAAGATAAAGTTTAACATTGGGGCTGCGGGGAAATTAACCCCTAATGCAAACTTATTGGACATTTCAAAGTTTTTGGACAAAACAAGATATCTCAAAATTTACTCCGATATCAACAAGGGCTAGAGAAGAGAGGGAAAGCAGAAAAGGAACCGAGAGGGAGGCTGATTGCCCTCCAGCAGCTTTTGGTCTTAAAAAAGGAAAAGAGCTTCCAATTTTCGATCAAATATAGCCCCTTCCAAAATAGCAATCTATTTGAAGCAAATGGGAAAAAAGTTTTGGCACTTTTTTGGCCCTTTTTACAGCTGCATTTTGAGGGTAGGCCATTTTTTTCTTATTTTTCTTTCGCATTACTAAGCTTCATAAAAGTTTCAGGCTAACCAGAAAAATTCGGCACTTTTCGAACCTCCTTTGTTAGAATAGGGACCAATTTCAAAGGGTCTGATCCTTTGAATATTTTTTGTATTAGTGCCCTCTTGGCCCAAGAACTTACGACCGGAAATTTCAAATTAATCAGGGAAAACGTTTATGTGGCTCAATACTGGGCCCCTAACCCCTCTCCCTTCCCACAGCAAATTGTTGATGGATTATTTTTACCAGGAAAATAATCCCTGATTATTTCAGACCACTGTACTCCCAAGGTCAAACTTGCCCCCGCCCTTATTCCATTTTAAAATGTATTAGTAAAGAATTGACACTTCACATAATTTATGGCCCTTATCCCAGGGGCTCGGGGGGTTATATCTTCCTTAGATGCAAACTTATTGATATTTTCTACTATTCTAAACGAAATGGGTACCTCTAAATGTTGATTAGGTGTCCTTTGGGAAATCAAAAGGACCATATATCAAGAAAAGTTCTAGGACAGGGGCTGATTGTGCTCCAATAACTTTTGGCTTTTAAAAAAGGCACTAGGAATCTAAATTTACGAATGAGTAAATCGAATCCTCATCGAATGAGCATCCTTCGAAGTTTCTACGACCACGAGTGAGAAGGCAGCCCCTCCTAAGTGGAATAAATTTTGCTCATTTTAGGGTTTAATGTCATTCTTTACTTTTCAAACCGTTCGTGGTAATGAACTGTAGCAGGGAGCGACCCGGCTCAATAGTAACCGAAACTCTAAAAAATAGGATTTTGATGCCAATAGTTACACCAAAAGAATCGCATTTTAATGCTGATTTTAAATATATAAGTTTGATCAAGATCAATTATACTCATCAAAGTTACGGGCCTGAGAAAATTTGCCTCATTTTAGAAAATAGGGAGAAACCACCCCCTAAAAGTTATACAATCTTAACGAAAATCACACCATCAGATTCAGCGTATCAGAAAACCTTGTTGTAGAAGTTTCAAGCTCCTATCTACAAAAATGTGGAATTTCGTATTTTTTGTCAGAAGACAGATCACGGATGTGTGTTTATTTGTTGTTTTTTTTTGTTTGTTTTTTTAAGTTTTTTTGTTTGTTTGTTTTTTTTTCACAGGGGTGATTGTATCGACTGAGTGGTCCTAGAATTTCGTGAGAGAGCTCATTCTAAAGAAAATGGAAAGTTCTAGTGCCCTTTTAAAGTGACCGAAAATTTGGAGGGCACCTAGGCCCCCTCCCACGCTCATTTTCTCCAAAAGTCACGGGATCAAAAATCTGAGATAGCCATTTTTTTACCATAGTCAAAAAACCTAGTAACTATGTCTTTAGGGACGAATTATTCCCCCGCAGTCCCCGTGGGAAGGGCTGCAAGTTACAAACTTTGACCTGTGTTTACATATAGTAATGGTTACTGGGAAGTGTACAGACGTTTTCAGGGGGATCTTTTTGGTTGAGGGGGGAGATTTGGGGGGGTTACGTGGGAGGATATCTCCATGGAGAAACTTCTCATGGGGGAAGATAATTTTTATGAAGGGGGCGTAGGATTTTCTAGCATTATTTAAAAACAATGAAAAAATAAATATGTAAAGTTTTTTTTACTGAAAGTAAGGAGCAGCATTAAAACTTAAAACGAACAAAAATTATTACGCATATGAGGAGTTTACCTCCTCGTTATACCTCACTCTTTACGCAAAAGTATTTTTAGTAATTTCAACTATTTCTTCTACGGCCTTTGTGATTCAGAGGTCATTCTTAAGGAATTGGGACAAAATTTAAGCTTTAGCGTAAGGAGCGAGGTATCGACGAGGGTTGAAACCTCTCATATACGCAATAAAAATATACGAATATAGAAATTCTCTACGTAAGTTAATTCGTAAGTTACGTGTATTTTTTACCAATGAAAACGTTCCTAAAAAATTAAAAGTTTTAATCAAAAAATTGGAGGGCAACTAGGCCTCCTCCCTCACTCCTTTTTCCTCAAAATCTTCCGATTAACTACAATTAATTAATATGAAAATTTCGCTTTAATTATTTATGTGCGGAGAGCCAAGATCAAAACATGCTTTAATTCAAAAACATTCAGAAATTAAATAAAAAAAACAAGTTTTTTAAATGAAAATAAGGAGCAACATTAAAACTTAAAATAAACAGAAATTACCCGGTATATGAAAGGGGCCTTTTCTCCTCAACACCCCCCTCTTTACGCTAAAGTTTCTTACTGTTTTAAAAAGTAGAGTTAAGAGAAAGAGTCAAACTTTAGCGTAAAGAGTGAGGCGTTGAAAAGGAAACGCCTCTTTCATATACGGAGTAGTTTCTGTTCGTTTTAAGTTTTAGTGTTGCTCCTTACTTTCATTTGAAAAACTTGTTTTTTTGTATTTAATATAATGAAGGCGTAGACCCGAAATATTCCCGGAAATCAAGAAGGATAGATATCAATTTTTAATTCCCTCCCCTTCCCTAATACTAATTATGTGTTTTTCTAAAGGCTCAGTGAGAATTAAGGTGTTTTGAAATTAAAATAAACGTTCAGGTATCTGCCCCCTTATCATCCAACAAAATCATCTGCCACCCCTCCTGTATAATAGGTGATACGGAATTACCCATCATTGCATACAATTCTATGAAAAATGAGTTGAATTAGTTTATTTAACTGAAAGTTTAAAAAAAAACGTCTTACGTCTTCCTTGGATGCAAATTTATTGATATTCTCTACTATTCTGAACAAAATGGGTAGCTCTAAATGCTGATTAGGTGTCCCATGGGAAATCAAAAGGACCAAATATCAAGAAAAGTTCTAGGACAGGGGCTGATTGGTCTCCAATAACTTTTGGCTTTTAAATAAGGCACTAGAAATCTAAATTTCCGACTCAGTAAATCGAACGCTCATCGAATGAGCATCCTTCGAAGTTTCTAAAACCACGAGGTAGAAGGCAGCCCCTACTATAATGGAATAAATTTTGCTCGTTTTAGTGTTTAATATCATTCTTTACTTTTATAATAAAGGCGTAGACCAGAAATATTCCCGAAAATCAAGAAGGATAAATATTAATTTTTAATTCCCTCCCCTTCCCTAGAAATAATTATATGTTTTTTTAGGGCTCAGTGAGAGTTAAGGTGTTTTAAAATTAAAATAGAATTTCAGGTATCTCTCCCTTCATCATTCAATAAAATCATCCACTACCCCTCCTGTATAATAGGTGATATGGACTTACCCATCATTGCATACAATTCTATGAAACATGAGTCAAATTAGGCTGAATGACACTGCGTTATATTCTTAATTTTTTGTTTTGAGATTTCTGTTATACAGCATGGAAGTGCTGATTAGACTGCTTAAGCCCCCTCCCCTAAAATTTAGCTTACTGGCACCCCTAACCCCTACCCATACCGATTCCTATATTTATGTGAAGGATCATTGTGATTTAGACAATTTAGGCGTTGAAATGGATCTTTTCGGTATCTTCCCTCCCCTCCGCACAACCAATTACCCACCAGCCGTCCTTCATAATAAGTTATATTCAATTACACACTTTTCTGGTTCTTTTTATTTTTCATATGATATTTCTTTTATTTTATTTGTCCTTTTATCTGTCCTTTGGCTGCTCAATTTTGCATTTGGGAAGAGTTATCGAGGGGGGAATTTTCCAAGGAGGCTAATTTCCCACAAGTGGAAATATCTGGGAGGATATTTACATAGTGGTAATTTTTCAGGGAATTTACCCAGGGAGAATTTTCCGCTGGGAAAATTTTCCGGAGGGAACGAACTTAACCCTGGCATATTCGTACCTAAAAACCAAAATTTTCTAAGATATTTTTTGGTTGTTTCGAAATTCTAAGGTATTTAGAGCAGTATCACACTTTCGTCAGTGTGACCACGTTGACTCCTAACAATAAATAGGCAAAAATTATTTCTTAAATTTGCAACGCTTTCGTCCATGAAATTTGAACATTAACAATTTGTTGATTCTCATAGAAAAATTATACCTTCAAAAGTAAGCAACTCCCTCTTAAGCCGTTCGCTGCTTCTTTTTTTGCTTATTTCTTAGGTCTTCCTGATTTTCCACTTAACCAATTCAAGCAATTACATATTGTTTTCGTTGCCCTTTTTTCTTTAAAATAAACATAAATAACCTTAAGTAACTGCGGGGGGGATACCCTTCTAAGCCTTTTGTTACTCCTATGAAATTCGATATTCATTTCATGATACTGAAATTATGTAATATTACAGGTATTTGGTGCCAAATATAAACTAAATCAGTTACAGCTTCCAATTTGAAAGTTTTATTTTGTGAATTGTTTTATGATTGTGAATAAGAGAAAAAAAGGCAATGCTGTAATTCGTAGCCGTAAATAAATTGTTGTGACAGACTAATCAAATGAAAACCCGCCAAACTGTATTATTTCTCACGAACTTCAGATCTACACATCCTTCTTCTTTTTGCTCCTCCCCGCTATTTTGCAAATGGTTAAAAAGAAATCCACAAATTTGCGGTTTTTAAACCCATTCATATCCATTCAAGCGACGTTAGTTTCTTTTTGGCTAGTAGACCCAATGAAAGGGGTTGTTTGAAGAATAATCGGTGTTTTGTCCAGCCCACAATTTTTTTTGTGCGAATGCGCGACCCCCACGGGAAAGCTCAGCCCGTCCGTGGGGATTTTTAGTCCTATCTGAGACGCGAGAAAGAAGTGAAATAAAGGAAAAGGATACACCCGGTGAGAGGAATACTTTAACTCCGAGAAAAGGTATTATTAGAAAGGTATATTTATCGGGGGTTCTATGAATAAACTTCAGTGATGCATCAGATGCATATAGGCAAAATTCATTAAGGAAATTTGTATAACATACTTAATGTGTTCATTGATTATGGGTGCCAGCTCACAAGCTTTGGGGGGAGGCTGGGGGAGAATTTATTGCTGACAATATAGGGGTAATTTTCTTTTTATCATTTCCTTCAAATAAAAACGCTAAAAAGGGGGTATTTTTCAATAGAAATACCGAACAGAAATTATGCTACTCTAAAAAGAAGTTTGGTTACTTCCCCCTCCCTAACCGTAAACCTTCTAAAGTGTCTTGCGTATTTGTATTTTACAGAAAACCAAATATTTTACATTTTTTATGATTACAATATAGGAAAATAACAAATATACTGTTAAATAAAATGTTAAATATTGAACTGCTGGGATTTTCATGATTTAATAGCAATATATGTTATTATGCTATATTATTATATAATATGATATAATATATGTTATTATGTATATTCAGGTTATTTTCATTAGTTCTTTCCATTCACCCTGATTATTATAGTAAATTATTTTTATTTATTTTTCATCAATTTGCTGAACAATTTATGCAGTTCCAATAAAAAGCAAACGATACCATAGACTTTAGAAGGTATACGATTAGGGGGCAGGGGGGTAGAAGCCATAATCCGGTTTGGAGTAATTTTTGTTTGTTTTAAGCTTGACTGGAGTATTCATTTCATTGACTACTTGTTTTAGGATTTATTTATTCATATATTAATACCTTATTTAATCGTGAGTGATGTAATTTAGTTTAACATTTTTCGTTTTGTTTTTCATTTATTCTTTGATAGTAATTACAGGTCAATTTAAGTTTAAATTATTATGCAGCTTTATTTATTATGCAGCTCATAAAACTTTAATTGTAAAGTTTTATTATGGCTCATGAATTTGCTTCGAAACATCTTTTTAGAAAGTTTTTGTAAGATTAATAAATAAAAAAAAGTCAATGTTTAAACCAATTTTAACTAGCCAAAGTCAGATTTCAGATCGCTTTCAGAGCAGAGCAGTTCAAAGGGGGTAGGGCAAGCCGGGGGGTAAAGGTGGGGAGTCACCTTCTTTAATGAAATTTTTCACTTTGATCCAACTTTTTTGCTTATATTTGAGTTAGGAGGGGCTGCTGTAATAAACTTTTCCCCCGGGCGCTTAACTTACCAACGCCAGGAACGGCTCTTTTTGAGAGCAATATTTCCCCCGCTTTTCATAGAAAAAGAATGAAACTGTAAATTTATTGTAAAATCTTTCACGGAATTACTGGAATTAGAAGAAGGTGATTCGGGTTACGAAATATGGCTGAGTTATATTCTTTTATATTGCTTTACCCTTTTGAATAAATTCGCAAGTAAAAATAACATCATTAAATAATTCTGTAAAGTTATAAATATACATTTAGTGTTAAACTGGTTCGTAAATTACCATGCTGTGCTTCGCAAAATTCGCAAAAAATAATTTAGTCAAATTTAAATCAGTTGTTGGTAGTATGAAACTACTTTTATTGTAATTACAGCAATTTATGAAGGGATAGAAATATTGTTTAGATAGGGATGACTGATAGATAAAAAGTGGAAGAAGAATCATGAAGGAATAGAATCAAATGTAAGCCTATTTTGCTAGCTATTTGTTGAATCCAATCTTCCTTTCTGACAGTATCAATACTACACAGGAAGAGCTTCAGCAAGTAACTTAATACAAGTCAGACTAAAACAAAAACACTAACACTAATCTTGTCTACGTAGAGTCTAGCCAGGGTTCTACTTTGAGGTGGTACATCCTCAAGAAAAAGGGGGGAATGACTACGATAAGGTCTTCTAGCAGTCATTTAATCGTCGAGATCGGCATCTTTATCTATATAGCATTTGATTTACGAATTTTAGGAGGGGGTTTAAGGATCAGGAAAGATAAAGGGCCCAAATTTTGTACCCCCAAATTCTCCCCTTCGTCCCGTACTTATACTTACGCGTTCCAGCGCAGAACAAATTGCGCAGTCTAGATCTCTGGTTCTGTTTTAAATAACATGAAACGAGTGTAGCATTTATCTCATAAAAGTAATAGTCTAGTTTTGAAAATAAAATCACCTTTTTTTAAATTCTAATTTTTAACAAGGCACATCTATCAACAATATGAGCAATATCAAGCTTTATGTGCTATGTTTTTATATTTGTGCTATTACAGAGAATATTGTCTTACAACAGAGAGATACAAACACATCGATACGTATAGACGGTTGGTATTAAACATGTTTTGAACCTTAATATTAGTGAATAGAGTCACTTTCAAGTATCCCCCTACCCCCAAGCAAAAAATATTTCTTACTGCCCTCCCCCAGAATTTCTGATACCTGCGCCTAAGTCAGACATGCTTACAACTAAATATTATACTTATGAACTAATTCTTATGAACGAATTGATATTATAATTCTCTAAATTCTTATTCAATTTGCTTTAATTACCCATGTTTTCTCTTTTCTTTTTTCCTCTCTTCTTCATTTTCGATTTTTTCTTGTCATGGTCCTCAACAAGTTCGCTTCCAGGATCTTTATTATTATTGGTGTTATGTTTTTCTTTTATTTGAATAAATTGAATTGAACTGAACTGAATTAACGTATCGATTGCGCGGGTCGGTATTAACAAGGCACATTTATCAACAATACATGTTACATAAAATTTTATTTGCTCTATTTTTTTGTTTGTTTTACTACAGAGAATATTTTCTTACGACAGAAAGATATAAACGCATTGTTGCATATAGACGGTTGGTATTAAATATGTTTCGAACCTTAATATTTGTGAATAGAGTGCACTTATAAGTATCTCCCTACCCCCAACTAAAAAAACTTCCTTACTGCCCTCCCACGTAATTTCAGCTACCTGTGCCTAAGCCAGAGAGGCTTGATGATGATGATTTTATTAAGTGTTTAAACCTTTACAAGTATTTCACTGCTAAATGTCTACAAACTAACACTACAAAGGAAGAAAAAAACAAAAAAACAATAGAATAAATGAAACTAATAAATGCTACAATCAAAGACTACAATCAGGTATAAATATCAAATATTAACATCAAACCAGTCTTCTAGTCGAATACAAAAATCTGTTCAAGCATTTCCTTAATACTTTACCAGAAATTACTGAGCCAGGACAAAATGGGGAATTAATTCCTAAAGAATGGAGTTCTAGTTCCATACCAAAACGTTGTAAGAAATAAACAGGACAATTAAACAGGAAGTGGCTACAAGTTTCACTTTCGCCACAAATGCACTCTCCGCTTCTAGCTTTTCCAATTTTACTTAAGAAATAATTTAACCGACAATGTCCTGTTATAATTTGCGTTAGCTGGTGTGTAATATTCATTTTAGAAGCGGCTATTAAATGGTCTTTTGATGGAAAGAATTGTATTGGCCATGAACTCACTCTATTAGTGAAACCTTGATACCAATTTTCATAAAGAGCAATTTTCTAAGGGAAAGGGGGGTGAGCTATCATCGGATTGAACATCCAAATTTTTTTTTATAATCTCATCTGTGCAAACACTGCGTGATTTTGTTCTGCTGGATATTGGGATACCCGGTGTAGAAAATTCTGGCCAGTATTCTGGCCTACCCTTTTTTGCATAGCGCATAATTGTTAATTCTTTTAGCTCTCAAATCTATTGGTAAAACTCCTGCTAACGCTGTAAGTACGTCAGTTTGAGCGGTGCGGAAAGATTTTGTGATCAAAATTAGAGAAAGCCTTTGAACTGAGCTTAGCATTCGGACAATATATTTTTTATTTAAAGCTGCAATCCATACCGGGACTGCATATAGAATCGTGCTTTCTATAACCGACAGGTACATATTCTTAAGAGCACGAGGTTTTAGCCCCCAAGTACATTTAGCTGCACTCATCAATTTTGTAGAATATTGTTTTGCAGAATTTATCCGGTTTCTAATATTATCTGCCCATAATAACTTCCTGTCTAAGGTAACTCCCAAATATTTAGCTTTTTCTTTTATTTCAATTACATTACCATTAAAAACAAGGGCAGGCTTAGGAAAAATTCGTTTACTAGTGAAAATAGCAGCTTCTGTTTTCTTTGAATCAAAAACTAATATATTATTACTCGCCCAACGATCAAAGATTCGAAAAACCTCAGAGGTTGTAAACTCTAAATCACTTTTAGTCTTGCCCGCAATGATAACACATACATCATCAGCATAAGCTTGTATGTGAGAATTATTGGGCAAATTTAAATTTAATCAATCATTAATATTAATATTCCATAAAAATGGTTATAATATTCCACCTTGTGGACAGGATTTCCCAATATTTAAAGAAAACTCATTATTATATGATACAATGCTGTCTGATAAATAGCTATGCAACATCCTAACCATCCAAATTGGGCATCCGGAATCTTTTAATTTATTCACAATGCCAGGGTGCCAAGCACTTTACGATGGGAAAGCACTTATACGATGTCTTTATAACTTGATTGAGTGCACAAACCAAAAAATAAACATTTTAAATTAAGGTTTTGGTACATATATTTTTACTTCCGCCTACTTTCGATAAATTCGATATCCAAAAAAATTCCAGGAACCAGTTTCGTTCGAAATAAAAGGGTCTCCCGCAAATACTTTTCTCAAAATCCTGAGTTCATAAGTAAAGTACCAAGATCTTGCCACAAGTCCAAGTAATAGCAGCCCTGATCCAAATCCCATGACAATTTTTTTTCTGAAGATTTATATCTGTGTAGGCAGGTTGCAGGAATGGTACTAGTGTTGTTGTTGTTAAAATTATTAAAACGGTAAAAACCGCTCTTCCATCACTAAAGGAAAAAAGTGCATCATGGGCTTCCTGGTCATTCTGTAAACTTTGTCGTTCTTATTCTTTTTACGACTCTTTGACCAAACTACTGTTTTAAGCGTGATAAATTTGAAAAACGTATAACAAATAACTACTTAGTCTGAATCATAATAATTAGGATAATTAAGTTACCAAACATTTGAACTAAATACGTTTTAAGCTCTGGAACTATTGCAATCATTAGACTGGTAAATATTGTCTATTAGCAGTTGATTGGTCTATCATTGCATAATGTAGGTAATTTAAAAAAAAATGCTTGTCTCTATTCACCTACAACTACAACAATTATTTTGGTTAAATGCTCCAACAATGAAAATATAACGGTTCAAAATAGGGATGAAACTTTTTAATTGACAGTGAGACAAATATAAAAATTTTTAACTTGATATTTCGAACCAAAAAATTGGTAATTCCTAAAAATTGCTTGTCTCTATTCACCTACAACTGCAACAATTATTTTGGTTAAATGCTCCAACAATGAAAATATAACGGTTCAAAATAGGGATGAAACTTTTTAATTGACAGTGAGACAAATATAAATTTGTTAACTTGATATTTTGAACCAATAAATTGGTAATTTCAAAAAATTGCTTGTCTCTATTCACCTACAACTACAACAATTATTTTTGTTAAATGCTCCAACAATGAAAATATAACGGTTCAAAAAAGGGATGAAACTTTATAATTGACAGTGAGACAATCTAAAATTTTTAACTTGATATTTCGAACCAAAAAATTGGTAACTCCAAAAAATTGCTTGTCTCTATTCACCTACAACTGCAACAATTATTTTGGTTAAATGCTCCAACAATGAAAATATAACGGTTCAAAATAGGGATGAAACTTTGGTTAAAAATTGGTTTTGCAATTTTGGTTAAAAAATTGCTTGTCTCTATTCACCTACAACTACAACAATTATTTTGGTTAAATGCTCCAACAATGAAAATATAAAGGTTCAAAATAGGGATGAAACTTTTTAATTGACAGTGAGACAAATATAAAATTTTTTAACTTGATATTTCGAACCAAAAAATTGCTTGTCTCTATTCACCTACAACTGCAACAATTATTTTGGTTAAATGCTCCAACAATGAAAATATAACGGTTCAAAATAGGGATGAAACTTTTTAATTGACAGTGAGACAAATATAAATTTGTTAACTTGATATTTCGAACCAATAAATTGGTAATTTCAAAAAATTACTTGTCTCTATTCACCTACAACTGCAACAATTATTTTGGTTAAATGCTCAAACAATGAAAATATAACGGTTCAAAATAGGGATGAAACTTTGGTTAAAAATTGGTTTTGCAATTTTGGTTAAAAAATTGCTTGTCTCTATTCACCTACAACTACAACAATTATTTTGGTTAAATGCTCCAACAATGAAAATATAAAGGTTCAAAATAGGGATGAAACTTTTTAATTGACAGTGAGACAAATATAAAATTTTTAACTTGATATTTCGAACCAAAAAATTGCTTGTCTCTATTCACCTACAACTGCAACAATTATTTTGGTTAAATGCTCCAACAATGAAAATATAACGGTTCAAAATAGGGATGAAACTTTTTAATTGACAGTGAGACAAATATAAAAAATTTTAACTTGATATTTCGAACCAAAAAATTGGTAATTCCAAAAAATTGCTTGTCTCTATTCACCTACAACTACAACAATTATTTTGGTTAAATGATCCAACAATGAAAATATAACGGTTCAAAATAGGGATGAAACTTTATAATTGATAGTGAGACAAATATAAAAAATTTTAACTTGATATTTCGAACATTTATATTTGTTACACTGTCAATTAAAAGGTTTCATCCCTATTTTGAACTGTTCGTCATGGAAAGGGTGTGGTCTTCGAAGTTATCTAGCTCCAATAACATAACAAAAGAAATTAGTGGATATGAAGCTATTTATAAATAAAATGTAGCTTCAAAGAGTCGAGCTGGTTTATCTTCTGAAAATTGTTTTCCATTGTAAATACCAATGCGCCATAGTTTTATTACTTTTCTAGTTAGGCTTTCTTTCAAAGCAGGTAGCGCTAATGTTGCATTTACTTGAACATGTTGAAAGTATTTAAGGATGGTTCCAATGGAACAATATGCTAACTTTTCCTTTTAAAAATTTAATGAAGTTTTTTTTCAGTTAATTGGGATTTATGAGAAAGTTTTGAGATTTAAATGTTGTTTATCCATTTTCTATAGTCTAAATTAATTTAAACTCTAAATTAGTAAACATGAAGACCAATTGAGTCGATTGTGTTTTCTTTTACTTTATTCTCACTTATCGTTTAACAGATCTACTATATTAATCATTTTTACCCTCCAAGAGCATTTCTAGAGGATTATTTTGGTTTGTAATTTCGTCATCATCATAAACAGTGGTATAATACTTAGAGTGTAAACTTTATGGCAAATAGTGGGAGGAAAATGATTTGCTCTAAAAAGAAGGTTGATTTCTTATGATCAAACGGGCTTATGTGTAGTGACGATATTGGGAAAAACGGAGGATTAAGGATAATAGGGGAGAAGGGAGTGAAATACGGCAAATGGTGATTGATCCACATTGTCGTGGTAAACCAAATTGCGGATAATAATTTTCGTACTCGCATGTAATCCTCTTTAAAGTTAGTTAACTAAGGTGTCAAATCAGAAAAGAAAATATGGTGGTTAATTAGAACAGATTGTGTTGGCGAAAGACAATACTACAACATTACTAATGTCGTAGTTTCTTTTTTTCTGTTATCATAATTCATGGCATGTAGTTAGGTAGCAATAAAGGATGGATATTTAAAGCTTTTTCTTAGATTTCGGGGATGTCAAACAGAGAAGACAAGCTTCTTTGAAGTTTGCGAAATTTCTAGTTGTTTTCTAGAAAATATTTTAACTTTTCTAGCCTAATAAAGAAACAGAAGAAACTGTCTTAGCTCTGAAAGTAAGCTTCGTGGGATTTTGTGATGTAAAATTATTCAGAAAATAGAAATATCCTTTCGAAAAGCTGAGATCGAAACTTATTATTTCCTCTAGATTCCCAGGAGATGAATATGAAACGTATATCATGAAACACCAAATTGCAATTCAATTGACTAAAAAAAAAGTTCAAGCATGATTTTTTACAATTGTAATTAAGATTATGCAAAAAGGTTTGTGCGCATGTATGAGGTTTGATCCCAAGAAAAGACTTAAACAAGTTTGCCTGTGAATCATCTCACAGGTGAGGGAGGGAAAGAAGATGCTCGAGACTCTCGAGACTAGTACATTCATCAGAATGGGGTTGTTTGTCTGATCTCAGCCAATCTTAATGAGAGCCAAGAGCTGTTGTTCTCGTTATGTCTTTTCTAGTTTCCTGACACAATCCAGCCTCCGTGGGGGGGGGGAAGAATTTTGTCCTCAACCTATGCCTCTAAATATTTGCCATTAAGACATTTATCAGATATCTTTAATTTGTTATCAGATTAACGAAAAACAGAATAAGAATCACTATTACTAACGAGGACTATTAAAAAGCGTTCATGTTAATAAATGTAGATTAGGAATTTATAATTGGACAGTCAGTGAATGCAATGTGACAAGAAATTTTGAAGGCCAATAAACAAACAGAATTCTATTGGGATGAAGCCCCCCCCTATTTTGATATTCATGTTTGAAAGTTTCAGGGATTTTCAAGGAAAATTTCAGGGGAGAATTTCCCAAAACGAATTTTAAAAGGGAGGATTTTTCCTGGCATGATTTCTAAAACGAAGGTTTATTCAACTTCAGATAAGGAGCAACACTAAAACTTAGAACGAAAATAAACTATTACGCATATGATTGGGGTCGCCCCCTCCTCAACCTTTACTCGTTGCGCTAAAGTTTGAAATTTTGTCAAAATTCTTTGAGAAAGAATACTCAAACACAAGGGCTGTTAAATCTAATTGAGAAGCATTTTTAAAGAGCTTTAAGACTTTAGCATAAAGAGCGCGGGCTGACGAAGGGATAGGCTTCCTCATATACAAAATAATTTATGTTCTAAAGTTTTAATGTTTCTCCTTGTTTTCAGTTGAAAATATTGTTTTTTCTTATTTAATCTCCTTTTAATCTCCTAAGATTTTGGTTTGCTATTTTTATTTTGGGCAAAGTTTTCAATGAATTTAAATAATAGTTGTACTACAGAATTTTGGTTGGATGGGTACTAGGAATGTGATTGAAACCAATGAATTGAAAACTGCATAGTTTTTGGATTTCTATTCGGATTTTCTATGAAAAAAAAAGGGATTTTAAGAATCAAAGCAATTAGAATTGTTTTCAGTTCAGGGTCCCATGATTTATAAACTTTAAAATAGTTGTCTTTAAGGGCTGAAATTTTAATCGGACTGGGAAAAAATAAAGAACATTTCACAATAAGAATTAATACAACCATATTTTCTTAAGAATTGTTTGCTACTTTAAGAGCTCCCCTTGATCCCATCAAGTCAAAATTTAGCATTTACATTTATCCTCTCCAACATTCCATCACAGTTTCATCTGGGTGCCTTAAGCCTTTAGTTCAAACCCTTAGCTGTACATTATAAATTGCACGAATACCCTTTTGAGGGTATTCGACCAAAAGACATAGTGTCGTTTGATTTAGCTCGATATCCTTTTCAGTATTTCCCGGGAGGTTCAATTTAATACATGAACCATTCCTGATATATTGCAGTCATACCTTTGGGACAATCTGGGTGCACAATTCTCCTTGAAAGTTTCAACTTAATACCATTAACTGTTCCTCAGTTATCACATACACACCATTATCACAACGGTGATGCACTTTGTGTCGTTTTAATTAGATCAATGTTCCCTTGACATTCCCGGAAAATTTCAACCTTAGTACCCTTTGCCATTCCACAGGCACTACAATTGTACCTTTCTTACCGCCTTGATACACATAGTTTCTTTTGATCTTGTTAAGCAACCTCCTTGCAACCAAATATTCTTAGCTGTTCCTGAGATATTGCACACACGAAGTTTTGAGAATCTGGATATGCATAGTGTTCTTCTTTTATTTAGTTTTACATCTTCCTAAACATTCCCAAAAGACATTCCCAAAAAGATGATGCATCAATAAATTGCTATTTTCTTTCATTTTGTGTAAAAGAGTTAGAATTGTGGCTCCCCTTAACTGGAAGGCAATAGGACCAAAAGCTGTGAAACAGCCATTTGGCTTAAAGTATCTGGAAGCCTTATAAATATCTAACAGTTTCCGAAAATCTACCTGGTTCAGTATTCCGTTTAATTGGTGTGCAGCCTACAATTCATTTATTATAAAAAAATAAAATAGAAAAACTTTTTATTTCTTAAATTTTTTCCACCTGTAATTAAAGAATGACATTAATATTTAAAGTATCGAGGATATCAAAATAAAAACATACTTTGCCCTCCCCCTAGATCCATCTTATGCATATTCGGTGCTAGGCTTATTTAGGCCTTAAATAGAAAAAAATAAGTTCTTTGAAATGAAAGTAAGGAGTGACATTAAAACTTAAAACGAACAGAAATTACTCCGTATATGAAAGGGGCTTTTCCTCCCTGACGCCCCGCTCTTTACGCTAAAGTTTTTTATTGTTTTAAAAAGTAGAGTTGCGAGAAAGAATCAAACTTTAGCGCAAGGAGCGGGGTGTCGAAGAGGAAAAGTCCCTTTCATATACGGAGTAATTTCTGTCCGTTTTAAGTTTTATTGTCGCTCCTTACTTTCATTTCAAAAAACTTGTTTTTTTTATTTAATAATATGAAAAAAACTTCGTTTTCTTAAAGAGTTAAAGAGGCTGCGTCCCAAAGTCGAACCTTAAAACGTACAGGAATTAGGAGAGGCAGTTGGGGGGCTGCCGCCCCCCAAACTCCCCACTTTTAAAGACTCTTTTGTACAGGGTTTTTGTTGAAGGGGGCGTCCGCCCCCCTAACCCCCCGCTCTTGGCTTCGGAAAGGCCCTCTTTTAATTAACAAAAAATTGAAATGAATGAATAATGGAATAAGTTCGAAAAATGTTAAACACAAAAGGACAGGAGAACCATTGCGCCGAAACTAGTAATTAGTAACAATGAAGTCCCCCCACAACAAAAAACCTGTACAAAAGAGTCTTTAAAAGCGGGGGGTTCGGGGGGTGGCAGCCCCCCAACTGCCTCTCCTAATTCCTGTATTGTTTTAAGGTTCGACTTTGGGACGCAGCCTCTTTAACTCTTTAAGAAAACGAAGTTTTTTCCATATTATTTCTGTACGTTTTTCTACAATCCATGGTGGATGTAATTTAATAATTCCTGTACGAATGTTGATATTCGTAACTTTTAAGAATTTCAAAAATTCTTGATAAGAATTTCAAGGATAAGGATTTTAAGAATTTCAAAAATTCGACGCGGAATTCTCCGAGTAATTTTCCTGGAAAGTTTCTTTGGGAAATCTTGACCCTCCGATTTTCTAGCTTAGATTCCTGTACGTTTTAAGGTTCGACTTTGGGACGCAGCCTCTTTAACTCTTTAAGAAAACGAAGTTTTTTTTCATATTTTGTGAAAAAAAACGCCCGATAAGGGACTTGAACCCTTGACCCGAGGACTAAAAGTCCCACGCTCTACCGACTGAGCTAACCACCTGCATGTGTGTAAATATAACTTTTATAACTTTTAAAAATTTCAAATTAACATGGGCTCTTATGGAGAAATGGGTTAATTAAGTGGCTAATGCGTGGTTTCTGGAAAACAAGGAAGAAGTTATCGGATTTAGCTGAAATTTCGCATATAAGCTCCTAGGCCGTAGGGGACCTTAACTTGTGAATTTCAGCCCGATCGGACAAAGTTAAAGGGGGGGGGAGGGGTTGAAACTTAAGGGGGGTTAAGATTTTCCTACGAAACTTTCAAGGGCACTTACTCGGAGAATTCTGCATCGAATGAGTCTTCGTACACCCAGATCCGATGTCGGCTGTGACCTGTAGGCGTCGAGAAAAAAAAAAGAATATGAAAATTAAGTGGCTATGCGTGGTTTCTGGAAAACAGGGAAGGAGCTATTGGATCGAGCTGAAATTTCGCGAATAAGCTCCTGGGCCATAGGGGACCTTAACTTGTGAATTTCAGCCCGATCGGACAACTTTAAAGGGGGGCTGGGGTTGGTGGGTCGAAACTTTTGGCCAGATTTTCCCCATGAAGAAAAAGTCAGAGGGGGATGAAATTTGGCAGGTTTCTTAGTTGGAGCTCGGGCTACGAAATGCATTCCTCCCCATCACTCTGCGACCACTTGAACCGAAGATCGCTTAACATTGTCGTGGTTCGCCTCTTTATAGAGGCACGAGTGTGCCTCCTTGATTTCTGAAAGTTTTTGAATTAATGCATGTCTGATTTTGGCTCTCCGTACATAAATTATTAAAACGAAATTTGCATATTAATTCTTTTTTTGGCTAAATGGCTTTCTCTTAGTTTTGATCAGACAATTTTGAGAAATAAGGGGTGGGGAAGGAGGCTTAGTTGCCCTCCAATTTTTCTGTTACTTAAAAAGGCAACTAGAACTTTTAATTTTTAACGAACGTTCTTATTAGTAAAAAATATACGTAACTTAAGAATTAAATTACGTAACAAACTTTTATATTCTTATATTTTTGATTATATATATGAGGGGGTTTGTCCCCTCGCTAATACTTCAATCTTCACACTAAATCTTAAGTTTTGTCCCAATTCTTTAAGAATGACCCCTGGATCAGAAAGACCGTAGAATAAATAGTTGAAATTACTAAAAATAATTTAGCATAAAGAGCGAAGTATTTATCTCCTCCTAAATACCTTGCTCTTTATGCTAAAATATTTTTAGAACCCCTCATATGCGCAATAATCTCTGTTTGTTTCAAGTTTTAAATCTTCTCCTTACTTTCAATTGAAAAAACTTTTTCATGTTTATATTTTCATTGTTTTTTTTTAATAGTAATTCTAAAAAATCTTGCGCCCTTTTCATTGAATTTCTTTTCCCCCATGAAATATTCCTCCAAGGAAAGATCTTCCCATATAGCCCCCTCCCCTGAACCCCACACCCAAACCAAAAAAATCCCCCTGAAAACGTCGGTACACTTCCCAATAACCATTACTGTATGTAAACATTGGTCAAAGTTTGTAACTTGCAGCCCCTCCCCCAGGGACTGTGGAATGGGGTAAGTCATCCTCAAAGACATAGTTATTATGGTTTTCGACTATGCGGAACAAAATAGCTATCTCAACATTTTGATCCGTTGACTTTGGGGAAAAATGAGGGTGGGAGGGGGCCTAGGTGCCCTCCCATTTTTTGGTCACTTAAAAAGGGCACTAGAACTTTTCATTACCGTTAGAATGAGCCCTCTTGCAACACTCTAGGACCACTTGGTAGATACGATGACCCCTGGGGGAAAAAAGAAAACAAAAAAAACGAACAAACAAATAAACACGCACCCGTGATTTGTCTTCTGGCACAAAATACGAAATCCCACATTTTCGAAGATTGGACCTTGAAATTTGTTCTATAGGGTTCTTTGATACGCTGAATGCGATGGTGTGATTTAAGATCCTATGATTTTTAGGGGGTGTTTCCCCTATTTTCCAAAATAAGAAAAATTTTCTCAGGCTCGTAACTTTTGATGACAAAGACTAAATTTGATGAAACTTATATATTTAAAATCAGTATAAAAATCCAATTCTTTTGAACTTTTTGATGGAAAACTCCCCCACCCGTAAAATTCCCCCTATGTCCGCCTATGATCTTATTTCTCCCTATGCCCCTATGTCCCCAAGGACATCCAATCAAAATTTTGGACAGACACATGATTTAACACGGTAAAAAGCCTAATAACTCTGCTTTTGGGGACAATATGGCACCCCTCTCCCCAGAGTCCAGTGGTGGACTATGGTATTTAGTTTTTTCGTCTTATAGTATTTATTTTTATATTCAAATTTTATTTTAGTTCTTTTCTTATGTTTCTGGGGGATGAATTACCATAGCAGAGTAAGATAAAGTTTAACATTGGGGCTGCGGGGAAATTAACCCCTAATGCAAACTTATTGGACATTTCAAAGTTGTGGACAAAACAAGATATCTCAAAATTTAATCCGATATCAATACGGGTTAGAGAAGGGAGGGATAGCAGAAAAGGAACCGAGATTGTCCTCCAGCAGCTTTTGGTCTTGAAAAAGGACACAAAAACTTCCTATTTTCTATCGGACATAGTCCCTTCCAAAATAGCTATTTGAAGTGGGTGGGGAAAATGTCTTGGCACTTTTCTGGCCCTTTATTTTAGCTGTTTTTTTTTTTTTTTTTTCTTCTGCATGACAAAGCTTCACGAAAGTTTCAGGCCAACCAGAAAAATTCGGCACTTTTCCAACCTCCTTTGGTAGAATAGGGACCGATTTCAAAGGGTCTGATCCTTTGAATAATTTTTTATATAAGTGCCCCCTTGGGGCAAGAACTTATGACTGGAAATTTCAAATTGATCAAGGAAAACGTTTATGTGGCTCATTACTGGAGCCCTAACCCCTCTCCCTTCCCACAGCAAAATGGTGATAGATTATTTTTACCAGGAAAATAATCCCTGATTTGACACTTCACATAATTTAAGGCCCTTATCCCAGGGGGGTTATGTCTTCCTTGGATGCAAATTTATTGATATTTTCTACTATTCTGAACAAAATGGGTACCTCTAAATGTTGATTAGGTGTCCCATGGGAATTCAAAGGGACCAGATATCAAGAAAAGTTCTAGGACAGGGACTGATTATTCTCCAATAACTTTTGGTTTTTAAAAAAGGCTGTAGAAATCTAAATTTCTAGTGCCAGTCTCATTCCCCTATCTGAATGACGCTGTGTTATATTTTTACAATTTGTTTTGAGATTTCTGTTATACAGCATGGAAGTGCTGATTAGACCGCGTAAGCCCCCCCCCCTAAAATTCAGCTTATGGGCACCCATAACCCCTACCCATACCCATTCCTGTATTTCTGTGAAGGCTTATTGTGATTTAGACAATTTGGGCGTTGAAATGGACCTTTTCGGCATCTTCCCTCCCCTCCGCAAACCCAATAACCCACCACCCGTCCTTCATAATAAGTTATGTGCAATTACACACTTTTCTTGTTCTTTTTATTTTTCATATTATATTTGTTTTATTTTATTTGTCTTTTTATCTGTCCTTTGGCTGCTCAATTTTGCATTTGGGAAGGGTTATCGAGGGGGAAATTTTCCAAGGAGGCTAATTTCCCAAAGTGGAAATATCTGGGAGGATTTTTCCATGGTGGCAATTTTTCAGGGAACTTACCCAAGGAGAATTTTCCGGAGAGAATAAGCTTAACCCCTGCATATTCATACCTGAAAACCAAGATTTTCTAAGATATTTTTTGGTTGTTTTGAAATTCTAAGGTATTTAGAACAGTATCACACTTTCGTCAGTGTGACCACGTTGACCCCTAACAATGAATAGGCAAAACAATTTCTTAAATTTGCAACGGTTTCGTCCATGAAATTTAAGCATTAACAATTTTTTATTCTTATAGAAAAATTATACCTTCAAAGGTAAGCAACTCCCTCTTAAGCCGTTCGCTGCTTCTTTTTTTTTGCTTATTTCTTAGGTTTTCCCGATTTTCCACTTAACCAATTCAAGCAATTACATATTGTTTTTGTTGCCCTTTTTACTTTAAAATAAACATAAATAACCTTGAGTACCTGCGGGGGGGGGATTCCCTTCTAAGCCTTTTGTTATTTCTATGAAGTTCGAAATTCATTTCATGATACTGAAATTATGTAATATTACAGGTATTGAGTGTCAAATATCAACTAAATCAGTTACCGCTTCCAATTTAAAAGCTTTATTTTGTGAATCGTTTTATGATTGTGAATAAGAGAAAAAAGGCAACGCTGCAATTTGTAGCCGTAAATAAATTGTTGTGACAGACTAATCAAATGCAGACCCGCCAAACTGGGTATTATTTCTTACGAACTTCAGATCTACACATCCTTCTTCTTTTTGCTCCTCCCCGCTATTTTGCAAATGGTCAAAAAGAAATCCACAAATTAGCTGTTTTTAAACCCATTCATATCCACCAGAGCGACATTAGTTTCTTTTAGACGAGTAGGCCCAATGACGGGGGTTGTTTGAAGTGTAATCGGCTGTTTCGTCCAGCCCACAATTTTTTTTTTTGTGCGAATGCGCGACCCCCACGGGAAAGCTCAGCCCGTCCGTGGGGATTTTTAGTCCTATCTGAGACGCGAGAAAGAAGTGAAATAAAGGAAAAGGATATACACCTGGAGTGAGGAATACTTTAACTCTGAGACAAGGTATTATTAGAAAGTTATATTTATCGGGGGTTCTATGAATATACATCAGTGAATTCAATGCGGTGACTTACTCAATGGTTTTATATGCATATAGGCAAAATTCTTCAAGGAAATTTGTATAATATACTTAATGTGTTCATTGATTATGGGTGCCAACTCACAAACTTTCTTTTTTGGGGGGGGGGGCTGGTGGAAATTTTGTTTCTTATAAAATAGGGGTAATTTTCTTTTTATCATTTCCTTCAAATAAAAACGCTAAAAAGAGGTATTCTTCAATAAAAATATCGAACAGAAATTATACTACTCTAAAAAGAATTTTGGTTACCTCCCCCTCCCTAACCGTAAACCTTCTAAAGTCTTTTGCGTATTTGCACTCTACTGAAAACCAAATATATTTTTAACATTTTTATGATTATAATATAGGAAAATAACAAATATACTCTTAAATAAAATGTTAAATGTTGAACTGCTGAGATTTTCATGATTTAATTGCAATATATGTTATTATGCTATATTATTATATAAAACATAATATATTTTATTATGTATATTCAGGTTATTTTCATTAGTTCTTTCCAGTCACCTTGATTATTATAGTAAATTATTTTAATTTATTTTTCATCGATTCGCTGAATAATTTAAGCAGTTGCAATAAACAGCAAATGATACCATAGACTTTAGAAGGTTTACGATTAGGGGGCAGGGGGGTAGAAGCCATACTCCGGTTTGGAATAATTTCTGTTCGTTTTAAGCTTGACTGGAGTATTCATTTCAATGACTAATTTTTTTAGGATTTATTTATTCATAGGATATATTAATGTAATATTTATTTATTCATGTAATGTATATGTGATATATTAAGTAGGATATATTAATACCTTATTTAATCATGATTGATGTAGTTATTTAGTTTAACATTTTTCATTTTGTGTTTCATTTATTCTTTGATAGTCATTAAATAAAAAAACAAGTTTTTTGAAATGAAAGTAAGGAGCGACATTAAAACTTAAAACGAACAGAAATTACTCCGTATATGAAAGGGGCTTTTCCTCCTCGATGCCCCGCTCTTTACGCTAAAGTTTTTTATTGTTTTAAAAAGTAGAGTTGCGAGAAAGAATCAAACTTTAGCGCAAGGAGCGGGGTGTCGAGGAGGAAAAGCCCCTTTCATATACGGAGTAACTTCTGTTCGTTTTAAGTTTTAATGTCGCTCCTTACTTTCATTTCAAAAAACTTGTTTTTTTATTTAATTTCTGAAAGTTTTTGAATTAATACATGTCTGATTTTGGCTCTCCGTACATAAATTATTGAAATGAAATTTGATATTAATTCTTTTTTTGGCTAAATGGCTTTCTCTTAGTTTTGATCAGACGATTTTGAGAAATAAGGGGTGGGGAAGGAGGCCTAGTTGCCCTCCGATTTTTCTGTTACTTAAAAAGGCAACTAGAACTTTTAATTTGTAAAGAACGTTTTTATTAGTAAAAAATACACGTAACTTAAAAATTAACTTACATAACAAACTTTTATATTATTATATTTTTGATTATATATGTGAGGGGGTTTGTCCCCTCGTTAATACCTCACTCTTCACACTAAATCTTAAGTTTTGTCCCAATTCTTTAAGAATGACCCCTGAATCAGAAAGGCCGTAGAATAAATAGTTGAAATTACTAAAAATAATTTAGCATAAAGAGCGAAGTATTTATCTCCTCCTAAATACATCGCTCTTTATGCAAAAGTATTTTTAGAACCCCTCATATGCGTAATAACCTCTGCTCGTTTTAAGTATTAATGCTTCTCCTTACTTTCAATTAAAAAAAAAAATTTCATTGTTTTTTTTTTAATAGTAATGCTAGAAAATCCTGCGCCCTTTTCATTGAATTTCTCTTCCCCCATGAAATATTCCTCCAAGGAAAGATCCTCCCATATAGCCCCCTCCCCTGAACCCAGGCACATGTGCAGGATTGTTTTTCGGGGGGTGGGCAAAACCTTTGAAACAACAGATATAAAGTAGCACTTTTTTTATTTAGTAATGCGAAAAGCACGTATATCAGAAAATACAGACTAACTTTAATCTGTAGTATTGTAGCGGATGGGGGGGGGGAGAAGACTGAAGCCTCAAAAGTACGTTTTAGGCTCGGGTTATGTTCATAGCGATTTAGAACCAGTAATTAATCTACTATATCTCACTGAAAGGGATATTTTAGGGTTAACAGTGCAATATGGATGCTGTGGGGGGTAGTTCTTTTATTGCAAAAACGTAGATTTTAATTAAAAATGACAGTTTCCAAAATTGATCCATTAAAAGCTGTACCCCTGTGTACCTGCCAGCCTGAACCCCACACTCAAACCAAAAAATCCCCCTGAAAACGTGGGTACACTTCCCAATAACCATTACTGTATGTAAACATTGGTCAAAGTTTGTAGCTTGCAGCCCCTCTCCCAGGGACTGTGTGGGGAGGTAAGTCATCCCAAACACATATTTATTACAGTTTTCGACTATGTGGAACAAAATGGCTATGTCAAAATTTTGATCCGTTGACTTTGGGAAAAAATGAGCGTGGGAGGGGGCCTAGATGCCCTCCAATTTTTTTGGTCACTTAAAAGGGCACTAGAACTTTCCATTTCCGTTAGAATTAGCCCTCTTGCAACACTCTAGGACCACTGGGTCGATACGATGATCCCTGGAAAAAAAAACGAACAAACGAACAAACAAATAAATAAACACGCACCCGTGATTTGTCTTCTGGCAAAAAATACGAAATCCCACATTTTTGTAGATTGGACCTTGAAATTTTTTCCATAGAGTTCTCTGATACACTGAACTCGATGGTGTGATTTTCGTTAAGATCCTATGACTTTTAAGGGGATGTTACCCCCTATTTTCCAAAATAAAGCAAAATTTCTCAGGCTCGTAACTTTTGATGACAAAGATTAAATTTGATGAAACTTATATATTTAAAATCAGCTTAAAAATCCAATTCTTTTGATATATCTTTTAGCATCAAAATTCGGTTTTTTAGAGTTTCGCTTACTATTGAGCCGAGTCGCTCCTTACTACAGTTCGTTACCACGAACTGTTTGATACTCTTGAATTAATTAGCGTATCGGTTGCGCAGGTAGGTGCTTACAACATCAAATCCTTTTTATGCTATTGAGTGAAAAATCGATATCTGGATAATGCATAATTGCCCACAACAATTTCATTTATTTTAAAAGCACAAAAAGTGCACCTCGTTTGCATCTTTTATAGAATACTACATTCTTTTCTTTTTCTTACGGTCAAAACAGAATATCATTTAGCTTTAAGGAATTCATTTCTTTTCGAGCCTCTGATCATTAAGTAAAAGCTTAATATATTTCATATTACTTTTTTTTTCACTCAGATTACTAGGCAGTGAGAAATAGTTATGCCTTTGTTTTACAGTTCAATAACAATTATTCCATTCTTTAAAATAATTCCAGCTGCAGATATATAATGTGTTAAATTTTGTGTGAGAATAATTTAATTTGGAAGGACTGAAGAACGGAGATGTTTAGGCATCTTTAAAATGTCAAATATATTTATTAAATATTCCATAGTGCAACATAAACAAAGAAATGACGATTTTCTGAGGAGAGGTGGAGGGAGTAAAAAATATACCAGAAATTTTATGCCGCATTTTTTTTAGCCTTCCCAGGAGGAAGGGTCCTTCAGACCAGTTTTCGACAAAGTCTTGGTGCCTATCCCTTTCTCTCTGTGCACAGGCATTACAGTGGTCTAATTTTTGTTAAACTGGTCTAACTTTTTTTTTTTTTACAAAGGTCTAATTTTTTTCTTATTACATGAAATATTATGGAAGCAAACATACGCAAAGCATAAGTCACAGAACTGCTTAAACTTTTATCTGTCATATTGTTTGTTTGACTGTTAGGATTTTCTTTCTTTTTTTAGTTGTCTTATCGAAAAGTAAATACATTATATAACTATTTTATTTTGTTTGCATGTTTGTTTGTGGAGGAGGGTGGGCGTGGGAGTTAGGTTTTATGAAGGATTCTTCTATAGTATTTCCCTTGATGGGAGGGATCCAAACATAAGTTTTTAAACCTAAACAACTAAGGGCTAGCTCAAACTCCAGCAGACTAGTCTTAGACATTATTTAGTAAATTCTCTGTATGTACTTAAAGTTCCAAAATTTCCTTAAAAAGTAGAGATAACAAATTATGTAAGGACTCCAACATAATATGCATTGATTTTGGATATATCAAAAAGCTTTTTCTATGTTTAAGCTAATGTCTATCCTTATTTTTTTTCTAATTCGTTGGACCCAATAAAATGAAAATAAACGAAATTTGTGTTCAACAGGTATAAATCTTCTTACAAGTATTCAAAATTACAAGTAGGCCTAAGTAAAAAAAAGTATTAAAAAAAGGTATTCAAAATTTCTTACAAGTTTTATTTCTATCTTTAATTTGGTTTCTCAGAAAATTGGATTTCTTGGTTATCCTACATAGATTGCTTTTATTAACTTCAAACTCACCAATTATACACAATTTGATATAAAAATGAAACAGAAAAGTATTTGACAAACCTTTCTAATATAAAATGATGTTGAGTGGTAAGTCTAAACTTTATACTGCATACTTTTAAACCACAGTCAGACAGAAAATATTTTTCTCGATAAAGAAAAAAAATGCAAACAACTAATAATGTTTTTTTTAAGTAAATATTCGGACTTCTAACTGCTCGAGCTGTTTTCAAACAATATCATTTGTGGCATAAAAAATCGGAAAAACGTCTGTGGAGCATCTAAAAGAAATTTCATACATCAACAGATAATTGCTATAAGATTAGAGTTGTAATCTGCTATGAAACGGAAATATTTACCATTTATTTTACTTGTATGTCATATTAGATTAGATTGTGTTAATAGAATAATTTGAATTTGTGCAAGCTTTTTCTGCAATAACCGAGACTCTCCTTTCTTTGCGTTTTTTCTTCTCTTTTTTTTTTAGTTTGGATGCTGCAACTTACTTAAGCTTTTTACTCTGTTTTCAACTTTATCCACGCTTTGTTTTTTTTTTATTATTCATCTGTTTCTACTTTTCTTGTGGAAATTCTTTAGATTTACTTAGGCTTGGAAGTGTTAGCCGGCGCAGGAAAGGTTTCCGAAAAGAGTAAGGCCGGAGTTTGCGCTTTTTCCGAAATTTCGCATTTTTCCACCCACAAACAGAAAACTGAGCGGTTAAGATCTGAGAAAGAAATAAACGGTTTTCAGAAGCCTGTTTGGGTTACTAGATAAGAAAAAAAGCCTAATGTGGATACTATACCAATATAATCCGTGATCGTTTGTTAATAGTTGTATCCGTAGATATATTATGGCAGATGTCCAAGCAGTGCAAACAGCACGTGCACCCTTACCCATTGCTCCGCCGGACTCAGAAACGTGGCCTGTGCCAAGACAAACGATGCCACCTACATTACCAGATTCATCAATGATGGAAAAACTAGTTCATGATTTGCAGGTATTGATCTTTTCTTTCCAGTCGGATCCCCCTTCTCTTAGAAACCAGTCGGTAGATGATATAATTCTATTCCAAGCTAGAAAAACAAATCTGTCACCTATCTATGCTGATTGCCTACTTTTACCCACTTTGATAAACTATATTTAATCAAAATATCAACGAAATCATGCAATGTATCCCAAAATTTAGCACCGTTTGGAAAATTTAGAGTTCAGATTGAGGCCCATTATCTCAAACAATGGATCTTAAATAAGGAGGTGAAATCAGGCCCGTGTTTTTTTTTTCCAGAATCTTGGTTTCCTTTTTTATGATGTGTCACTAATTCTTTCTGACGTTGATCACTAGGCTTGATCACTAGGCAAAATCTTAAAACAGGATATATTATTTCTAAGGATAAAAATCCCTGTAGAGATCGCAAAGAGAAACTATGAGGAGGTCGTTCAAAATTGGGGCAATACTCTCTACTAGCCTATAATACAGCCTTGCTTCTAATTCAAGCAGCAATGAAGGTTGAATTATATAGCAACAAAGGCAATTAGTGAAGATGTAACATTTTGGAAATGAAGACTATTGAATTGTTAACACAAAATTCGTTCTTTATGATTTTTTTTCTACAAAATTGACTACTAATCAATAGTGAATTACCATAAACTAAAAAAACGCAAGTTTTTGGAACGCTTAAAAACATAAAAAATGTCGTAACAATGACAAAATTCTTATTTGGTATTAGGAGTTTTTGTGCTTTAGGTGCCATTCCGGTTTTTTCTTAGGTTCAGGCAAGCCCCAAGAGTTTTCTAGTTTTTCAATGCCGAAGAAGAAGTCCAAACAGAAGCTTTAACTCGTTTTTGACACAAATACAGAGTTCTTTTTTTCATTTTAGAAGGGGGCTGGGAAATGATTAAGATATAATCGCAGTAGCTAAAATCCGTTGCTTGAAAACGGTCATAGTAGGGCTATTTAAGACTTGTATATTCTTTGCATATTTTCGTAAGAAGCAGTTAGATTAATTTGATAAAAATCAAAAAGAATCTCTAAAGACAGTCAAAAATACTGTTGACACAATTAACTGCATAATACATCATTACTGTGTGTGTATTGTTGTCTTATGTGTAGAGTCTGACCACTTACTTGACTGACTTATTATCATCCACCCTCCTCAATTTGTGCCATGGAGTACGTCACACTTTTTAAATAAATAAAAAATCCCATTTTTGCTAACGCTCCTGGAATTTTAAGTAGATTCATTTAAAACATGGAACATCTGCAGATAAACTTTAAATGGACTGTTTTCCAGGGAAGGACTTTTCTTTATTGAAGTTTTTGTTTTGCACTTTCTTTTTATGCATTTAATTTCAGATTGATTATATTGTACCGTATTGGACCCAGCAAAAATCTAAGGGTCTCCGGCAGCAGATTTTGCAGTATATCCGGTTAATGCTGTGTTAGTGTAAGCCTAGCTTCAGATCTCTCCAAGAAAAGTCATACATCTAGCTTTTAGTAAAGTGTTCCAAATATAACCTCAGTTGAATTTACACTGGAAGTAAAAAATTACACGCCCAGCTTTCCATACATAGAAAAAAAAATGTTTGGTTGACATTCACTCTAATATTTCGTTATTTTAAGTTACATTGTTTTAAAAGAAATTGATAAGAGAATTAAAAAGAAAAGAAAGTTAAAAATTTATATATATATATATATATATATATATCTATATATATAAAAATAAGTTGTCTGTCTGTGGATGGATTTGGTGACGTCACCTGAAAAAACTGGATCAGGTGACGTCAAAACTGAAAAAACTAAAAAAAGGCAAAAACTACAAAAAAAACTAAAAACTAATAAAAAAAATAAAAAAGCTAAAAAACTAAAAAAACTAAAAAAAGGCAAAAACTACAAAAAAAACTAAAAACTAATAAAAAAGCTAAAAAACTAAAAAAACTAAAAAAAGGCAAAAACTACAAAAAAAACTAAAAACTAATAAAAAAAATAAAAAAGCTAAAAAACTAAAAAAACTAAAAAAACTAAAAAAAGGTAAAAAACTAAAAAAACTAGAAACTAAAAAAAACTAAAAAAAAAGGAAAAAACTGAAAAATAAGCTAAAATAAAGGTAAAAACCAATAAAAAACTAAAAAAAAAACTGAAAAAACTAAAAAAAGGCAAAAACTACAAAAAAAAACTAAAAACTAATAAAAAAAGTAAAAAAGCTAAAAAACTAAAAAAACTAAAAAAACTAAAAAAAAAGAAAAAAACTAAAAAAAATAAAAAATAAAAAAAAAACTAAAAAAAAGGAAAAAACTGAAAAATAAGCTAAAATAAAGGTAAAAACCAATAAAAAACTAAAAAGAAAAAAAGGAAAAAACTAAAAAAAATTTTCATCTAAAAAACTAAAAAAAAACTAAAAAAGGTAAAAACTAAAAGAACTAAAAAAGAAAAAAATAAATGACGAAACTCAAAGAGAAAGCGACCAGGACAAAAGGAATGTTCGATTAGCAATCAACAAAGCACCGGGACACAGGGAGTATAAATGACGACCAGGACATAAGTAAAAAAAAAAACTATCTATATATATAAAAATAAGTTGTCTGTGGATCTGTGGATCGTGGATCAGGTGACGTCACCTGAAAAAACTGGATCAGGTGACGTCAAAACTGAAAAAACTAAAAAAAGGCAAAAACTACAAAAAAAACTAAAAACTAATAAAAAAAATAAAAAAGCTAAAAAACTAAAAAAACTAAAAAAAGGCAAAAACTGCAAAAAAAACCAAAAACTAATAAAAAAGCTAAAAAACTAAAAAAACTAAAAAAAAGGCAAAAACTACAAAAAAAACTAAAAACTAATAAAAAAAATAAAAAAGCTAAAAAACTAAAAAAACTAAAAAAACTAAAAAAAGGTAAAAAACTAAAAAAACTAAAAACTAAAAAAAACTAAAAAAAAGGAAAAAACTGAAAAATAAGCTAAAATAAAGGTAAAAACCAATAAAAAACTAAAAAAAACTGAAAAAACTAAAAAAAGGCAAAAACTACAAAAAAACTAAAAACTAATAAAAAAAGTAAAAAAGCTAAAAAACTAAAAAAACTAAAAAAACTAAAAAACAGGACAAAAGGAATGTTCGATTAGCAATCAACAAAGCACCGGGACACAGGGAGTATAAATGACGACCAGGACATAAGTAAAAAAAAAAATTAACAAAACTAAAAAGAAGGTAAAAACTACAAAAAAACTAAAAAGAAAAAAAAACTAAAAACTAATAAAAAAACTAAAAAATCTAAAAATCTAAATAAACTAAAAAAGAAAAAAAAAGGAAAAAAATAAAGGAGAAAAACAAAACTAAAAAACGAATGTATATACAGACCGGTACACCGGGATACAAATGACGACCGGGACACAAAGGAGAAAAACAAAACTAAAAAACGAATGTATATACAGACCGGGACACCGGGATACAAATGACGACCGGGACACAGGGAATATAAATGACGACCGGGACACAGGGACACAACTACAACGGGGACGCCGGGGGAAACAGGGGGATGTAAATGACGACCGGGACACCGGGACAGGGAATGGTCGATTAGCAATCACCATCAACAAAGCTCAAGGGCAATCATTAGAATCATGAGGTATAGATCTGAATACAGATTGTTTTCCCATGGACCATTATATGTTGCATGTTCAAGAGTCGGTAAACCTGACAATCTATTTATATGCAAAGACAATGGGACAGCAAAGAATGTTGTATATTCGCAAGTTTTACGTAGTTAAAACCATATATATATATATATATATATATATATATATATATATATATATATATATATATATATATATATATATATATATATATATATATATATATATATATATATATATATATATATATCTATCTATCTATATTCACAGGTGGGACATAGGGACACAACTACAATGGCGCGTAACTATTATGGCGCGTAACGACTTACGCGCGCGGGGGGGCTTGGGGGGGGGGGCGAAGCGCCCCCACCAACTAGGTGTTGGGGTGGCGCGAAGCGCCACCCCAACAGCTAGTATATATATATATATATATATATATATATATATATATATATATATATATATATATATATATATATATATATGTGTGTGTGTGTGTCTTTGAATATATGAAATCCCTGGAAAGACTGAGGAAATACCTATCTTTAAGACCATTCAAAATAACAGACGGAAAAACAGTTTGGGAAAGGGTCAGGAAGGGAGGGAACATTTAACATTGATAAAAGTGCATGCGCAAATGAAACATTTCCCTGAAAATAGATAATGATATTCTTAGACTTCCTTTCAATCCTTCTAAAAAAGACATGAACTGGCTTTATTTGATTCGAGATTGTCGAATGCATCTTGCCCTCATTTTTATCGTGAAGAGTCGTCCATGGCATTTTGGGTAGAAAATTAAAGTTACTTAATCTTAAATCACTGCTGTTGAATAGCCTTTTCTTTTACATACAAGTGAAATGTTATATCCAAACTTGTGCATCAAGAACGGATCCTATTTTAACGAGGTATGCATGTGCTTATGGACACCAGGCTGGCAGACACACACGTAGTGCAGCCTCATATTCAAATTCGCACTTAATCCCAGCGTTGCTAAAATTTACTTACACATGAATTTTTCATGTTATTCATAGTTTCATCGCTGGTTTGACGAATCCCCCCCCCATTCCACAAATTAAACCCCCTCTTAAGCGTAAGAAATTCCTATATGTGGGCATGTCTCTGACCAATAGCTATACAAACTTTCACCAAATATTTAGGGTCCAGGGACAAGAACTTCCCTTGAAACGTCACTTAATAGCCTCAAACTTATCAGAAAAGTTTTGGAGAGCCCTTGAAATCTGTAAATACCTAATGAATACCTAATGAATACCTAATGCTGACATACTACTACTTGTTAGAAATTAAAATCGTAGATTATATCCTTAATGAAATGAAAACTTAGTACCCAGGCCTCCTACCGATACACTAGTGGCTTCACTTGGAGGTAGGGGACCTGTGCCACCTAGATTACTCCTCAAGACTTTGAAAAATAACTTCCTGAGGGATACATTTTCATTGATAAGCCTTATATTTGTAATCCCATTGAAGAAAATTGAACAAAACGACAAATCTGCACCCTTAGATATTGAAGAATTCATTTTTACCCCCCCCCCCATGTAAATCTCGTGAATTGTCAACATTATACTATTAACTATACGATTTAACAAATAATAGAAACAAATTGCATAAATGATCAAAAAGCTTTCGGACGGCTTAAAGTAATTTGCAAGGGGTCAATGAAAATATCCAGAAGTCTTTCACATACTTGAAAGCATTAAAGGGATGGGTCATAATTTACTCACTCATTTTTACCTCGGCAATGTTTGAGAGCAATTTCTCTGAGTACAGGATAACGAAGTGGTATCTTTAGCTGAGGCTTTGCTGTTGTTAAGATATAAAAAAGCTATTTTAAGTTTTAGTGCTGCTTTAATTGACATTTTTTGTGCTCACCACATGCCAGGGTTTTTCAACTAGTTTCGACATTCGCTAGAATATGCTTGCTTAACTTGCAAAAACAATTTGTCTTATTGTCCCTATATTTAGTCCAAAATTTTGTTGGTGAAGCAATGATCTTAACGAAAAAAAAACAGATTTTTTTTGCTGGAGAGATATCGAAATACGAGACTATTAACATAGCGTAGGAGAAAAATTTGGAGAAAAAATTTACTTTTATATTTTATCATTATAAATAATGTAAAATTAAAACATACTTTTTTTAGTATTCGTGTATCGTTATGATTGTCGCTTTTATCATAATTATTTACAGAGTTCTTATAGTATTTCCTTCATTTTGAGTAATTTAGAAGAGATATTTGTAAGAAATAGACGTCAATGACTCTGCTTTCAGAATCATGCTGTAGTATTTCGAGGGGATGTGTTTTTATTTAGTTTTTGCTAGTAATTGATATTAAATAAACGAATAAGATAAACAAATAGGAAATTGAAATAGTTCGAAATGTATCAGTCTGATATTCTATGTAGTATTCAAAAAATCCTTTTTTATTGTTCTCCTATATCTTTATCTATAGTGTCTATTTTTCTTTCAAAATAGAGGTCTGACAGACTTATATATTAACCAGTGAAAGGACATCATTTTTATACAAATTTAAAAAAGAATTATGCCAGATCTTGCCTCTCACTTACTCGAACTATCTGTCTTGGCTTTTTCTAAAATTAGCCATGGCTTGATGCCCGCAAATACTTGATTTTAATTCAAAATTAATGGTAATTTAATGGTAAACTAGAACGTGTTTTAATATGTTAACTACTAAAATGTTATTTAATAATGAAGACCTATTTTCAGTAGTTTATAAATGTTGTGTTCTATCGTCAGATGATGTAGTTTTTAATCCTCTATGTACTTTAAATAAAAAAAAGGATCATCTTTACCATTATCCTACCATGTCGGTTTGGTCCCTGCCTCAAGATTTTGTTTACCAGGACCAATCCTTAGACATATGCCATTCTGACAAATTCCCTCTTTTTAAATAAGGAATAAAAGAAAAAAAAATCTGGGACGATTTTTGGCTCCTGTCATTTTAATTATAGAACCCAAAGATTTTTCATTGCCTTGACGGATTCGATTGTTTTTTTACAACTTAATATCATGGCAAACAATTACTTTTTACATTATAGTAGAATTATGTTGACTATTAAAATGGTAACTCCATAAACTTAAACTAAACTAAAATGACTGAAAATTTATTTTTACTGCCCTCTTCATTGACCAAGGATTCTCTCTGCTCGAGCACCAGCTCGGGCCTTCTAACTTTATGAATGACAGCAAATCCCGGGTTGAGAATTTGTCTCCATCATATTTGAGCCTTATGAGCATAATTTAGAATCAATTGGGTAAGACTAAGTGGACTAATGATCTTCATCCACAATTTTAAAAACAAGTTTTTACTTCAAAGGATACAATTTAATAAGTCAAGATACAAATCCTTTTAATCAAGCAATTGTAGAACTGTATGCAGAGAAAAAGTCTTCAGGAATGTGCCCCTTATAAATGACAAAACACAAGTTTTCACGATTTGTCTCATAATATTCTATATTTTTACCCGAAGATCCAAGGAGCTATTTCAGCCGAATTTTGGGGTGATAAAGGTCCTGGAACCTAGAATTTTCTAAAAGGAGTGAGAAATTGCAGAAATGATTTTCACCACAATTCAAAGGGATGATTTCTAATTCTCATTTTCATATTAAAAGGAAATCCTACCATGAATGGGACTTAGTGATATCATTAGCCCTCCCCCAGTGGGTATCTATGGCGAAGTAGATTTCTAATCTAAGAGCTCAATTACAATCTGTTTATTGGGATCACTGGTTGATATTCATTTCCCCTACCTTTCGATTTTTTCTTTAGAATGGACGAATTAGTAGTTATCAGCTTTATTACAGAGCATGAATCCTATCTAATTTTTCCACAAGTTGAACTTCCAACTCCATCAACTTAATTAGCCTCTCCTCTGCATCTCTACTCCAGCGGACAATTTCATGCATGTTCAATAAGGTTTTTCCTATTTTTCTAGTATCTCTACTGGAAAACCTAATTTTCTTATTAGGAATTCTAGGTTAGAAACATAATTGTGTTGGAAAAAGAATAATTTTTGAGACTCCCAAGAGAGGTCACCGCTAAGAACGGCTTGGTTTCTTTGGAAAAAAGAAAATGAAAAATTAATCAACTCCATTCAAGTTCAAATTGGAGCATTTGCGCTTCCCGAGTTTTCATTCCTTTAGCACACTGAAAAAAGTACAGAAAAGAACTCGATATATAGCCAATCTCTTGTAGATTATCTGGTTTTTCATGTATTCTCTTCTTGTTTGCAAAAAAGAGCGGTTGGGCAAGGACATGTTTACAAAGTTGAAATGAACAGCTTAATTTAAAATAAGCACTTAGGGAGTTGGTAAGTTCAGACGCCAAGTAAATACTACTTATTGGGTACTTATATATAATTAGATAAAAATTCAAGCAGTGATTTCGTTCCTGTCAAAGTTTAGTAAAACTATATGCGTGGTGATAGATTTAGTTCGAGGAGGGATGGCATGACATTGTAATTTTTTTAATAGCAAAAACTTGCCGTAAAATTTTGACTCCAACCAAAAAAGCTAAAACAAAAACAGATACAATGCTATAGACTTTCATTATCTCATTCTTAAGATCGCACAATACCCCTATTTCTTTTCAAACATAAACGATTATTAATTCAAGTTTTTCTTCAAACTAAATAGTGCATGCAAGGTTTTTATTCTAGGTATAGAAAATAAAGGCATTGTATATTATAAATCCACCTCGGCCACTCAAGGGGAATTATGTTTTTGAAGGGGAGGGAAGAGTCTTTGGAAGAAAAACAGATAGATACAGATTATAGGAAAATATAGGAAAGGATGAGAGCAAACCGTAAGTTTCTTGAGGTTTAGGGGCGCAGAGCTATAATCCAAAGGTCGCTATTTTTTGCATATACCTGCTACACATGTGTCGTAGTTATTTTTGGCAAGCTCCCCCTATAAAAGTCCAGGGATATCAAAAGATTCTAAAATAAAAAAATACAAACACCAAAAATGACTCATTTTTACATTTTATCTGTTACGTAATATATTTTTTCCCTTACTTAATCAATACAAGTGGTGTTCTTAGCCTGTAGTGTAATACGTAAAAAAACTAACTTTTAGGATGATACAAATCCGTTGTTTGGATCGGTTGCTCAAAATTGTCTTTGGACTTTAGACATTAAACATTTGTCTTCGGGTATTAAATGCTAGACATTAAAATTTTTCATAGATATTATTTTCTGTGGACGTCACAGGCTAGTCACTTGAGAGGGAAAGCAACGGTTTTTACCAACTGGCTGGACATTCAAGCCAATTAGATCAACATTGATAAAATTGGGCTAAGGCGCAAGGAAATTGGTTAAGTTGCGGCACTTTGCGTCACTGTCTTACGGACACAGTTCTTCAGCCAAACTGTGTTGAACGTTTGCCCCCTTCCAAATATGTGACATTTCTTTTTGAATCTTTTATTGCTTTTAGTTTGGTGGTGGCTTAGTAAAACTAACTTTCTGCTTTTCTCTCTAACTGCTGGGACAGGTGTTTGAATCAGCCTTACTCCATACAAAGTTACAGGCTTGTGGTCTGGCTAGTTTAATGGACGACCGGTGGAGTATGGAACAAGTCTGGAAGGTATGATAATAGTAAACATCTTGTTTGTTGAGGCACTCTTCTCCTTTTTTACTTAAAAAAATTTATTTTCAAGTTTTCTGTTTTTCACTAATCTTATTTTCATGTTTAATTGTATGATGCTTTTATTTATCACTATCGCAAATGAAGTAACAGCATTGGTAGGTGGTGTTTTTTCTTCTGTATGACTTTCCTCATCTTCTTCTTCTTCAAAAATATTTCTGTCTCTGCTCTCCCTTCTTCTGACTTTTGCTTTTATTTGTTTGTTTTACTTTATTTTTCATTCACATTCTTGTTCAGCATTTAGTTTTATGGGTTGAACCCCAATGAAAGTATTTTGTTATGCTTCCGTATGACGGAATCTACTTTATTTCGGTTATGAGCGATTTCGTTATTAAATTGTTGCCATTAGGAGCTTATTTTTATACGAGTTTCAGTTTTAATCTTCTCGGGCGGTGTTTCATGAATATACAAGTTTGACTTCTTGCTATTTCACATGACACTTAACATAGATACTCACATACACACTTAACAATCCCTGCATATTGCTTTGAATGCATCAGAAAACTACCATATGACTGCATTACAGCTGTGAAAAGGAGGCTGAAGAAAAGTAATAATCTTAAAACAACAAAACACAAGTAGAACAATAGGGAATTTTCTTCTATAAGACCTGATAATGATTAAATGCGAACTTTATATGAAGATTTTTACCCTATATCCAAGGGCTGTCCTCAGCAAAACAACGTCGAACTTCACTGCAGTAATGATACTAGGACTGTTTTAAACTGATTTTTGTGTTAATGGTGGTATTTCAATGAAATTTTCTTATATATTTTCTTTCGTTTGTTTTCCTGAGAATGGTCTTTGGATATAGGGCTGGAATATTCATTCGAAGTTTGCACTGCACTGCCTTATAGGAAAGAATTCCCTATTGTTCTGCTTGTATTTTGTTGTTTTTGATGGAAAGGCTGTGTGGTCTTTGTCGCTATTTATAATGTTAAAAACATTTATGAAAATGAAGTTGTTGATCAGATGAAAGTAATTTAGGGTATTATTTTTAACAAGTAATTTGAAAGCCTGTTGTTGAATATATTGATAATATAATATGTATGGATAAAAATAAATGGAATGTTGAAAACGATTGTACTTAAAAGGATGTTTTTATGTTTTGTGTTTTATTTTTTCAAATTGTCCCATTAAAACAATGCAAATAATAATGAATGAAAAATTATACACTATAATGTCTCTGATACAGGACTTTTCGTCCACCTTAAAAGTCGCCAAGTACCATAAATTACTTTTCAATTCGAGTCGCGTCGAAACATCAATGGAGGGAAAAACAGTTTGGTAGCTTAATCCCACATCACAGGCAACACGACAAAGTTGTCCAAGTAAAGAGCAATATAGCTTCAGTGTGTTATTAATTTTTTTTACCAGGCCACTTCGTCTGGAAGGAATGATCGTAGCAACTTGATTTGATTGACAATTAACAGTTTTAGTAACAGTTTTAGTACCCTATTTGTTATTTAATATTATCAAGCTGAGGCCCAGGCTGAACGTATTTGAATTAATGCATGTTTTGGTTTTGGCTCACCGCACATGAATAATTAAAACAAAATTTATATATTAATTTTTTTTTGGCTAAATGGCTTTCTCAGTTTTTATCCGGTAGATAAGGTATGAATTTTGAGTAGCCAAAAGGGTATTAAAAAGAATTTATAAGTTTATTTGTGGGTTTTTATGGCACTTACATTTTACCAAGTGACATATAGCGATCGCAATTTCTGTCGGTCTGTCGGTCACGGTTTTGCTAGTTTGGGCACTTTCAGATAAGCTAAGACTATGAAATTTGGCAGGCGTATCAGGGACAAGACCAGATTAAATTAGAAATAATCGTTTCCCCAGTTCGACTATCTGGGGGGGAGTAGAGGATGGTTAATTCGGAAAAATTAGAAAAAATGAGGTATCTTTAACTTACTAAAGGGTGATCGGATCTTAATGAAATTTGATATTTAGAAGGATATCGTTATTTTAGAAAGAACTCCATTAGTAGCTTACACAACTTAAAAACTAATTAAGTTCTCAATAGTCTTTCATCAGACATGGTATCGATCACTTTTATTATACAATTATAATTCTCTAAAAATAAAAAATAAATAAAAAAAAACTCAAGCGAGCTCAATTTACGGCAAAGAGGTGCTTTTACAATTCGACAGGTTCTGGAAAATATCACGAGTCGGTTTATTTGAGCAAGTTTTGTAGATAGACTATATCTAGCGTAATCTGCGAAGCATTTTGTTTGTTTTAAGTTTTAACTTCATTCTTTACTTCCGTACGAAAACTTTGTTTTTTAAGATTAAATTTTGCTTAAGATTAAATTAACACAGGCATTGAAAATGATTTTTTGTTAAACCACTACTACTGCTACTAATAACTCACTGCACCTCCGAGCCGTCTGAAACCAACATAGCTGCACACGCTGCTCCTCTGCCTCATTCTATTCAAAGCATCGCTCTTCACCGTCTCATGAAGTTTTAATCTTCTTCTTCAATTGGAGGAACCCCATTCCCTATCCTTATTCTTTTCAACCCTTCCCTATGACTTCTTCCCACCCATTCAGAAACAAGCAGTTTTTCGTTAGCTCCCTATGGATGACGAAAACCACAATCTTTGACAATCTATCATCCGTAAAACGTGCCCTAGCCGTCTCAACCTTTCTTTAATTATAGTCCTAGTAAGTGGGCCCAAACCATATTTACGCGCTTACGTATTATAGTGACCACACTGCTGTTCTTCATCTGTTGAAAAACCAGTTTCTCTGTGTGAACTCAGAGATAATTAGCTTAGCCTGAGTGAGATAAAATAATATACAGGTCTATTTTAATTAAATATTTAATATATAGAGTTGATTAGGTTATGTATTTAATATAATGCCTTCTGGGCCGTCTGCTTTTCATAATTCTCTGTTGTAGTTTCCATAATTTCGTTACTAAAATATTATATTTGCAATATATTTTGGTGTATTTCATTAGGATTAACCTGACTTCACATCTTGGGTTTGGCCGCTATAATACGTAATGTGGGTACGTAGGTACCCACATTTTTCATACAGCTTGTTGTTTGACATTCAGTCGGTCGAACGGGTGCTTAAAACTATCCCTGGACAATTCCTCTGGAAAACGTTTGATAGAAGTTCATCTGTCTTTTGAAGCGCCCATGCTACACAGCCATAGTTGGTCTCTGTTATTACTGTTGCTGCCAATACCCTATTCCTGGCTCGCCGATTCATCTTTCTATTCATCCAAACTTTTTCAACTGAGAGGAAACACCTTGGGTCTTGGTTATTCTACTTTTTCCATCTTTACCGCATCCATCATATTTAATGATAATACTATCCAAGTAGGCGACGCTATCCACTTGATTCATCTTCTCCTTACCCAACATCACATCTTCACAGATTTCCAAGGTCCATAGAAACACGTTCTACTTTCTGGTATTATAAACCTAATTTTTCTGATTCCCATTTCCACAAGACAAGCCATCATAATTTCCACAAACCCGTATCCTACTTAGGCCTCTACAATGCCATATAGATTACAAGATAAAACTGACCAACATTGTATTAAAATTAGGTGGCATGTTTCCCGCTCTGAAACTTAAATTCAAAAGTTTACAAACTTTCCCTAATTTTTTTCAAAGTTATTTTCATCGAAAATAATTTTCCGAATGCAGTAAAATTTCCTATTTAAGGCACTTTATACCGACATAAAAATCATTTAAGAGTAGAACATTAAAGAAAGAAAAGAATATCCGCACAAAATGTCATATCATCGGTCACCTCATGGGTCTTGCAGGATTGCTAACTGTTCTTCTTCTTGAAAAAAAAAATTACAGACATCGAAGAGAACAAAATCATTCTTATAAAAAATAAAAAAATAGGTATTTTCAAATATTTCGATGATCGAATCAAGGCATTTTCCTCACTAATTTCCCGATTCAGTTCTTTTATTTCTAAATTTCATTTAACAAACTTTTAACCAATCTCCAAATCAACCTTTTGCATTTTCATTAAATAAAATAAAACAAGGGAGATTTTAACTAACTGCAAACTGAAGAAAGTTCAAAAGGAAATTTTATTTATTAATGCTGTTTGTAAGAACCTCCAACTTCATTGACTTGCTTCCCTCCCTAGGCATACTCCCTAGAAGGATTTTTTGGCATTTGAATTTTGGCTTTCTGATTTGTGAATATTAATAAACTTCTCTCTCTCTCTCTCTCCCTCTCTCTCTCTCTCTCTCTCTCTCTCTCTCTCTCTCTCTCTCTCTCTCTCATTATGAGTCTTGAATAATTACACTTTCGGAGGGGATATCGATAGGAGGAGTGTTGGCTACTTCTTCTCCAAAGAAATCGGTCAACACATCATCAATCCCGCCAAAATAATTTTCGGGAACCTGGAATAAAATTAGAAATTTATTTTCCCTCGATACACTTTTCGTCCTGAAAAAGAATAATATTATCAAGCTGAGGCCCAGGCTTAACGTATTTGAATTAATGCGTGCTTTGGTTTTGGCTCACCGCACATGAATAATTAAAACAAAATTTATATATTAAATTTTTTTGGCTAAATGGCTTTCTCAGTTTTTATCCGGTAGATAAGGTATGAATTTTGAGTAGCCAAAAGGGTATTAAAAAGACTTTAAACTTTATTTGTGGGATTTTATGGCACTTACTTTTTACCAAGTGACATATAGCGATCGCAATTTCTGTCGGTCTGTCGGTCACGGTTTTGCTAGTTTGGGCACTTTCAGATAAGCTAAGACTATGAAATTTGGCAAGCGTATCAGGGACAAGACCTTATTAAATTAGAAATAATCGTTTCCCCAGTTCGACTATCTGGGGGGGGGAGTAGAGGACGGTTAATTCGGAAAAATTAGAAAAAATGAGGTATTTTTAACTTACTAAAGGGTGATCAGATCTTAATGAAATTTGATATTTAAAAGGATATCGTGTCTCAGAGCTCTTTTTTAAATCCCAACCGGATCAAGTGACACTGGGGGGGGGAGTTAGAGGGGAAACCTGAAATCTTGGAAAACGCTTAGAGTGGAGAGATCGTAATGAAACTTGGTGGGAAGAGCTTCTTGGCTCTTGGCTCTTCCGACCTCGTCACAAGTGCCATATCAATTCTTGACCCTTGTTTGAAGGAGGATTAGAATGGAGTATCTAAAGATATTGTAAGGCCACAACATTCTACTCCACTTAGGTTTGACAAAGGGTTTTGAGGAAGATTGGGAGAATGGATTTATATTAATTTACAAATTCATAGATTATTAATTTATCTTGTATAAATTTGAGGAAATGAAGTTAGTATGAAAGAATTTAAATTATAATTTCGTGGATAAAGTATGAATTTTGAGTAGCCAAAAGGGTATTAAAAAGAGTTTAGCAGTTTATTTGTGGGTTTTTCAAAGGAGGATTAGAATGGAGTGTCTAAAGATATTGTAAGGGCACAGCATTCTAATCCACTTAGGTTTGATAAAGGTCTTGAGGAAGATTGGAAGATGAAGAGGATGATTTGTGGTTGACAGACACAAGGTTTCAAGAAAAACATTTGTGTATGTATTTTTTAAATATTTCCACGGTGAAAAGGGTTCTCTATGGCGGAAGCGCACCGTGCAAAACCGGGAGCTGTATTTTCGTGATTTTGATAATTTATAGTAGTATATTTCGTTTTCACCAATTATCTTTGGCTACCCAAAATAAAAAAAAAATTAAAACAAAATTAAAGAAGGTTCAAATTAGTACAAGTGACATTGTTCATAATTCTTTATTATGAATTAATAATTCATATTAATTCATAATTAATAATCTCTCTCTCTCTCTCTCTCTCTCTCTCTCTCTCTCTCTCTCTCTCTCTCTCTCTCTCTCTCTCTCTCTCTCTCTCTCATTATGAGTCTTGAATAATTACACTTTCGGAAGGGATATCGATAGGAGGAGTGTTGGCTACTTCTTCTCCAAAGAAATCGGTCAACACATCATCAATCCCGCCAAAATAATTTTCGGGAACCTGGAATAAAATTAGAAATTTATTTTCCCTCGATACACTTTTCGTCCTGAAAAAGAATAATATTATCAAGCTGAGGCCCAGGCTGAACGTATTTGAATTAATGCATGCTTTGGTTTTGGCTCACCGCACATGAATAATTAAAACAAAATTTATATATTAATTTTTTTTTGGCTAAATGGCTTTCTCAGTTTTTATCCGATAGATCAGGTATGAATTTTGAGTAGCCAAAAGGGTATTAAAAAGAATTTAAAGTTTATTTGTGGTATTTTATGGCCCTTACATTTACCAAGTGACATATAGCGATCGCAATTTCTGTCGGTCTGTCGGTCACGGTTTTGCTAGTTTGGGCACTTTTAGATAAGCTAAGACTATGAAATTTGGCAGGCGTATCAGGGAAAAAACCTGATTAAATTAGAAATAATCATTTCCCCAATTCGACTATCTGGGGGGGGGGGGAGTAGAGGACGGTTAATTCGGAAAAATTAGAAAAAATGAGGTATTTTTAACTTACTAAAGGGTGATCAGATCTTAATGAAATTTGATATTTAGAAGGATATCGTGTCTCAGAGCTCTTTTTTAAATCCCAACCGGATCAAGTGACACTGGGGGGAGTTAGAAGGGAAACCTGAAATCTTGGAAAACGCTTAGAGTGGAGAGATCATAATGAAACTTGGTGGGAAGAGCTTCTTGGCTCTTGGCTCTTCCGACCTCGTCACAAGTGCCATATCAATTCTTGACCCTTGTTTGAAGGAGGATTAGAATGGAGTGTCTAAAGATATTGTAAGGCCACAACATTCTACTCCACTTAGGTTTGACAAAGGGTTTTGAGGAAGATTGGGAGAATGGATTTATATTAGTTTACAAATTCATAGATTATTAATTTATCTTGTATAAATTTGAGGAAATGAAGTTAGTATTATGATGAAAGAATTTAAGTTATAATTTCGTGGATAAAGTATGAATTTTGAGTAGCCAAAAGGGTATTAAAAAGAGTTTAGCAGTTTATTTGTGGGTTTTTCAAAGGAGGATTAGAATGGAGTGTCTAAAGATATTGTAAGGGCACAGCATTCTAATCCACTTAGGTTTGATAAAGGTCTTGAGGAAGATTGGAAGGATGGAGGATGATTTGTGGTTGACTGACACAAGGTTTCAAGAAAAACATTTGTGTACGTATTTTTAAAATATTTCCACGGTGAAAGGAGTTCTCTATGGCGGAAGCGCACCGTGCAAAACCGGGAGCTGTGTTTTCGTGATTTTGATAATTTATAGTAGTATATTTCGTTTTCACCAATTATCTTTGGCTACCCAAAATAAAAATAAAATTAAAACAAAATTAAAGAAGGTTCAAATTAGTATAAGTGACATTGAAGGTTGGAATTTTAAGTGAAAAAGATTATTTTGTCACCAAGAGAAGAGGAAGTGAAATTATTTAAAAAAAAAAAGAAAAACTAGTGGGGTATTGAGGAGGGGGAAGTCCCCTCATATACGGAAATTCTCCCTTTAAAAAAAACGGAAAGATATTGTAGTTTATATTGTCAAAATTTCATTACGGCATCTAAGATGCCAAAATAAAAAGCAACTTTCTTTTATGAACGACATCTTCTTGATAACAGTCGAAAACCGATTTTTTTTTTGAGATTTCCACCCTCTTGTAAATATCTAATTATTGTAAATATTGTAAAATATCTTGTAAATATCTCTTGTAAACATAATATTACATTGTATTGTCAAACAGTTCGTGGTAACGAACTGTAGTAAGGAGCGACCCGGCTCAATAGTAAACGAAACTCTAAAAAACGGAATTTTGATGCTAAAAGATACATCAAAAGAATTAGATTTTTATGCTTATTTTAAATATATAAGTTTCATCAAATTTAGTCTTTGTCATCAAAAGTTACAAGCCTGAGAAATGTTGCCTTATTTTGGGAAATAGGGGAAAACACTCCCTAAAAGTCATAGGATTTTAACGAAAATCACACCATCGCATTCAGCGTATACATGAACCCTAAAGAAAAAATTTTAAGGTCCAATCTACAAAAATGTGGTATTTCATATTTTTTGCCAGAGGACAAATCACGGGTGCGTGTTTATTTGTTTGTTTTGTTTGTTTTTTTTTTCCTCAGGGGTCATCGTATCGATCAAGTGGTCCTAGAGTGTCGCAAAAAACTACATTACTGAATATGTTCCATGAACCAGTTCGTCAATGAATATTTTGGCACTTTGATCATTTCTCCAATAAAAAACTTTAGCTTAAAGAGCGGGGTGTCGAAGAGGAAAGCCCCTTTCATATACGGAGTAATTTCTATTCGTTTTAAGTTTTAATGTCGCTCCTTACTTTCAGTTAAAAAAACTTGTTTTTTATTTAATATTGTATCAGATTAACGACGCTTCTTGACTACTAAGTCTATAATATTACATTCAGTGTAACGTATAACCTTTTTGAATTACTATAACTGAAGTTATTGCAAAGAGTAAGGAAATAAAGCACCTGCAGTATCTGAAATACCCATGAAGCATCGTATCAAAGATTTCGCTCAATTCCTTCAATGAAAATGTATTTATACCCATCTGGCGGGAAACCTCTCAGATATCCGGTCGTAAGGCAAACTGTCCAATATAGATATATTTAGCTGCATTCGTTTGCTTTTTACAGGGATTATCATCTTGTGTCAAAAAATTTAGATCATCATAAAAATTTAAAGAGATAGTCTGTTGTTGAATAAGAACAGCATCACCTTTTATCATAGCACCCCCTCCTATTGGCAAAATCATTCACAGGTCAATTTTTGTAATAGGTATTCTTTATTACCATACGAAAATTTGTTTTACTTTAGTTACAATGTTTTATTCGAGATATTACGGAAAATAAATCGCCACAACAAATTAAGAACATCACAGACCATTAAATAAAAAAAGAAGGTAAAGAAGGTAAAGGATGTGACACTAGACCCTTGAGGTCCAAACCGGCGGTGTTGATCTCCGTCTTAAGGCCCTTCAGCCAGGAAGTGCAATGGGGGGATGACTATTAAATAACGACTATATCACCTTCTAGCGCTTTTAACCTAAAACTGGATATCCCCGAAATCCATTGTTTCGGCATACAAGTCTTGCCAGGAAACAATCTTATAATGTGTATTCTCATAAACTCTGGACAAACACCGGGCTCAAAATATACAACAAAAATTACTTTAATTTTTTAGATGTGTCATCACAAATGTAGCCAAGTGGACAGGAGTCCAAAATCCCACTAAAGCTGAAATACGAGGCATTATTGAAGAATTTGTTCGAAATTGAACGTAAAAACAGATTTAATTCCTGACTTGCTCCAACTTCCTCCAGAGCAAAATTCGAGTCTTCTCCCTTCTATAAGGAAAATCATGCCCATGGGTTTTCTCTATTGCCATGTGAGTACTTGATGTCACAAACCTTCACTTTAATAACTTTGTGTTCGCTTGCTACAATGGTCTATTCAAAGCAAGTTTATACAAGTTTAGAGACAAATACAAAAGAAACAATTACATCTAATTGAATCTAAAATCTTACGGAAAATCGGGGAACGATTTTCCAAATACAATAATAAACAAAAATCCGATAAAGGATAGCAATTAAAATGCTGGTAATAGCTCCAATACTTCCAACGGTAATCATTGTGTTTTCAATATGCATGTTCCGGCCTCTAGAAATATCCCTTCATATTTCCAAAAAGAAATTTGTCATTCAAAACAATCCTTCAAAACGGTGCTTACCTAACTTTTCAAAGCCTCTACGATTGGTTTCTTTGTACTTGTCTAGGCTTAGATTCTGGAGTAGTTTAAAGAGGTGGGTTTGAAACTGCCGTCTACACTTGAAGGCTACCGAAAGAGCCGTTTTCCATTGTTGTATTTGGCTTATAAATTTATTGAGAGATTTCTAAGAGGAACAGATTGTGCGAGTGCAGCAGCAATGTTTAGCCGAGCAATGTTTGGTTGGAATACAATATACATTTCTGAGAATTGCATTTGATGTATTAAAAAAAAAACAAAAAACAGTAAACAATAACAGTAGCAAAAAATTAATATTTGGTTTACATAATTTAAGAAAAAAGTTAAAATTTGAAAAGTAACAAATGCTTCCGTTTCACCATAGCTCAACACAAGGGGAAACTTAATTTTTCCTTATTTTTATACTCAAATTTCGAGTGATTAAACTAGCGTGCACATTAAACTGTTTAACCATCAAAACGGTACAAAAAGCGTATCTTTATAATCTATATTGAAAATTGGGATTAGGGATTTTTGGCTGAAACACAGCAATTATTGAGACTGTAGTTTATTTCCAACATTTTCTTCAAATTGATTTTCCGTTTCAGTTTTTGGTAAGGAGTTGTGCCAAGGCTTAATTTGACTGAACCTTCAACAAAATCCCTAACCAACTTGTCCAGAATTTGCAAATGGAACAGAAGTTTCTAAATAAAAATTTTGCATAACCGATAATGCACATTTTCGTCTATTCCACATAAATTTTCACCAAAAAAGTGAAAATGGAAAGAAAGGTTCGGAATAGAGAGCCCTTTAAACTCTGGAAAGTTAATCACCCTTTAATCAGATTAATTAATAAAAAAAAGTAAATAAAAAACATTCATATTAAGAGCGTGCATCAGTTAAAAGCACGAGCATCTTAAGACTATGCCGTGCAATCTTTTGGAAGGGCTACAGGAAAAAAAAGGGTTTTTGTGTTGAGCCAATCTAGTGAAGTTCCTATAACAAGCAACAGCAAAAAAAAAACTTGTTCTGATTTCGATACATTAGCCATATGATAGGAAAAAAATTCCATAGATTTTGCGGCATACTTTAATACGGAGAATGATCTGAAGTACTTTTCAATATGAATTTAAATAGTCGGTTTATAAAAACACCATATTCAATGGCAAAAAAAGTTTTTTCTGTCATTGCTTATGTTTAGGAGACATTTCTGGGATTGTCGAAAGCGAATAGTCAATTTAGATTTTTTACAGTAAAACATAAAAAACGAAGAAAAGTAGACTTAGTCTAATTAACTTCCAAGGGACTCAATTATTAATTATTGGCGTTTGAAGAGATTTAGATCAACTGTCACAAAAATGTTAATCTTTAGCTGAAGTAGGTATTAATCAGGAAACAGCTTTGCTGTTTTTGTTAACCCATAAGACTGCGATGTAAACCCATGTTTTTCAGAAAATACAGCATTTCGAAGAAATAAGTACAAAGACAGTTGTATACTCCTAAATCTCTAATATTTTTAGAGATTTGGGTATGAAATAGTATTTGGTATGATAAATATATTTTGAGATTTGGGTATGACAAATATAGTATGAAATAGTATTTCATACTATATTTAGGTTTAACGGAAGAGAGTCCCCCACCACGAAATATTTCTCTCACTCGTAATTTGGTTTTTTAAGATCCAAGTAAAAAATTCCTTGTTCTATGGTAACGCAGTGGTTCGATATCTGCTTGGCAAACCTGCAGGGTTCAATACCAGCTGTCACATGGTCGATAATTGAACTGTCGATAATCATCAACGTCCAATACACCCTAAATGGCTCTGGAGGATCTCTATCCTTATCCTAAAAAACTTACAGCCCCCAGACAAAATTTTTTTGGTAACTGCTTCTCGAACAGAAATTCTTTTGGTACAGCTGCCCCCTCCCAGAAAAATCCTTGATAAAGTCCTGCTGGAGCATATATATATATATATATATATATATATATATATATATATATATATATATATATATATAAGTATCTCAGTTACACGACGATTCCTTGCATAGACAAACAAGTTTGCATCAGAGTGTAAGAATCCTTGCAAATTCACATGAAATTGCGAAATAAATATTACTGAGGAGTAAATTAAAAAAAAGGTGCAAATCGCAAATTAACAAGCACTAGTTTATAAAACCGTGACTTAGAAGCAAAACCTTTAAATAAAATGATTGAGTTTCCCCAATGAAAGTAAATAGCGTAGCAATTGTTACGCTATTTTTAGCAATTGCTAAAATAAAGTGAAACTTTAATAAAGCAATTGCTAAAATATATTTAACAATTGCTAAAATAAAGCAAAAATAATCATCAAATACTAGATGGCTTGATGATTTGTCTTCGATTGTAGCGCCCATTTCATATACGTTTCTAATAAGTTCGTCCCTATAAGTTCTGTTTATTAAAAGACGGTTAGTTGTGTTTATAAGTTCACGGTTTATTAAAAAATGTTTGATAAATGTTGGTTTTGTGTTATGAAGACCGTCTGTTTTTAAACTTGTTGGAAAATATTGAATGAAGGGAGCTCAACTCAATAAGAACCCATCTTTTTCATTGTTTGAACGGTTCAGATGCAACTTGGCCATGTCCATAAAAATAGGACAAAAACTCTGCAATAAAATTCCTTTTGACTTTGACTTGAGTTCACACACAAAAAAACTGGCCATTATATTTATAAGAGGAATCATTCCGATGGAACAATGACTAACAAACCTGAACCTAACAGGAAGGAACTTTCTCAATTACCAAATAAAAAATTCTGGTATGTAAAAGCAAAACTTAATTCTTATAGTTAGTCGAGAATGTTTGGTTTCAGATTGGATGGAGAATTGGCCAGCTAGGCCGTTTTTTCTATCTGAAATTAAAAAGTCAATAATAATGTTGTTAAGATTTGACACTAGTTTTACAGAATGGATGTCCTTTTTTATTTAAACCTATGGATTTATTGGCACAAAATTTACCAACATAATTACCAGAGATTATGGCAACAGAAGTTCAAGCAGTGACACTTCTTTTTTTGAAGTTGGCACGATGGCAGGAAGTTTTCTGCAACCTTTTTCAGGAGGAAAAGGTTTGAGAAAAACTTTCTTGCCACAAAATTGTCACACTGTTCCACAATGTTAATTTTTTTTTACTTTTTAAATTGTTTTTCTTTCAGGGTAGAAGCAACAAGCAAGCACCTTTTTGTATAAGACTTCATTTCAAAAAGTTTAAAGTGGTACCCAACATTTGATACATATATAGAATTTGTTGATCGTTCGTGGTAAGGAGATAAGGGTTAAATAATTGTGAATAAGGGTTATTGACCGTACAGATTCTTAATGCCCAGCCCACAGACCCCCACTTTAGCCGGCATTCAGAGGAGAAAACAGAATAGCTTGAAATGTAAAATCAAATATTCTATTGAATTAGGTCTATTAGTCTATTATAATATTCTATTAGGTCTAATATTCTATTGACTCTCTTACAACTAATAACAAACTCTCTTACAAACAATTTGTCATCAGTCATGCTTAAATACAAATGATTCGATCAGTATTATGGAAACATAATGTTAATTTAAGATCGATCTCAACTGGACATTAGAACATTTGAAAAAGTTTACGGGGAAAGTTTAAATTTTTAGTAGAAATTTAGAAATGAGAGATTAACCTCTCGTTGTGTAAAAAGCGGCAATTTTGCAGCACATAACACTAATATAATACGACACAACACGCGAGACGTAGTGACCTTTTTAACGTATTAAATAATGTTTGCACAGTACTAAAGTGTTTTCAGGAAGTCTTCTATTAATTTTACATTTATAAAAAATGTAACGTTTTCTTCTGTTAGAAAAATAAAAGTTTTCTAAAATAAAATAAAATGAAAATAAAAATAAAGTTTTTAATAATATAAATGTTTTCTTCTGTTAAAAAACTCCATCCAGTTCTTCTTCTGCTCTAAAAGAAAAGCCCAATTAAGAGGAGTCTCAAGAAAAAGCAGATAAGAAGGTTTTGGAGTTATTTCAGGCACATGTTGTTTCTCAATAATCACAATTCCCTTTAAATCATTCTTTACATACACCAAAGAGACTACTGTGTCTTCTAGTTTTTGGGACTGGGTCTCATTTTATAATGGGGAATATATTAGTAAGATACTATGCTTTTATTGGCACATATAGTATCATTACTGTTTTAGTTTGGAGCCTACTACAACTTAAAACACGTATGGAGATATTTTTCACTAAAAATTGGATTCCCTGGTTTTCCTAATCGTTTAAGACATGCATGGTTTTATACGTTACCACTTCACCAATTCAAACATTCTGATATTGTTTTCGTTGTCCTTGGAACTTAAACTGTATTCCGAGATTCCGTGCAGAACTGCTTATTTTGATTTCGAAGATATAAGCTAATAAAAAAAAATAGAGGAATATTCTGGTTGTTCAGCGTCAACCAAGTTCGGATCAACTGACGTTTGATTTTGACTAGACATAGATATTGGAGGTAAGTAAGTCCTTATTATCAATGAATTTGGATTCAACTGATTTCAGAAATTAGGTCTAGCTGAATCTTGCTACTGCTAAAAAATATCTTGTAAATAGGCCTTTAAATTATGTCAAGTGCTATTGGCTCCCTAGCTAGCAACACTTTTAATTTCTTTTTTTCCAGTAACATCAATTCAGCATTTAAATTATTAACAAGTCATGACTCTTTTTCCATTTTTGGATAAAGTCCATTTCATTTTTGAAGAAGATCATTTTGACCATTTTTCGATGAAAATACAAAAAGGGCCATTTTCAACGAAAGTATGAAAAAAAGCGTACCAAAATGGTTCCTTTAATGAGTCTTTAATTCATTTTAATATGATTTTAACCTTTTTTTTTCCTTTATGTATATCCAATCGTGCTATATTGACCCCTTCTGATGGCCATGGAAATTTAGCTTGCACTGTATTTGAGTTCATCATTGACAAGAAAATTATCAAAGATTTGAAATTGGCAAGAGGCAGCACATTCGTCTTAAAAATAAAATATTTCAGAAATGGATAGAACAAAAAATTCTTGGAATACTTCAATTTTGGTTTCCATAAACATCCAAACAGGCTGGTAAATGACATACGACTGAAAGCTCAAAGGATACTAGGAATAGTAGATAATAACAAAAATAAGGACGGACGGACACTTTTATGATGCTTTTAATATATAAAAGGGATAGATTCAATGTGTATTCGCTAAAGAGCTACAGTTTGGAAAAAATGGCAAGCATTTTCAGTACTATTCCCTTAATTATTTCAAAAGATGGTAATTCTTACAAAAAGATGGCACTGCATGCATGTTTCAGTTTTAAAGCAAAAAAGAAAAAGAACAGTGAAAGCGCAATATCCCGAATTTATGTAACAGTAGTCTACTGCTTGTCATCGCCTCAAGGTTTTAAGACTAGCTAATTTACTGTTGAGCTCAACCGAAGACCAAAGGGCAGCTGCGTCGTGTATGCAATCTAAACTATAACATTCACAGGCAAATATCACACAAATCCATATAACAAACTACATCAAACATCCAATACTTCCTATAACTGTATCACTAAATAAGGGACAGGTTAGAAATAAAGCTTAAAAAATTACGAAAATATAAATGAGACAAGATTAAGCTAAAATTTAAACCTAGAGGCAAAGCCAAGTAAAGTAAGAGTAAAGCCAAGGAAATTAAGAGTTTTGTGTTTACCCTGGGTATAGCTTGAGTATTCCAAGCTGTAAGGATGATTCTTCTATCATCTGGATCAGTTTTTAGCGTATTGATAATTTTTGCTAGTTGATCTACACCTTGACCTGAATAGTCGTTGCGCATTGTTTTGTATTCTGCCCCGAAATGCCGCCATTGGAAACCATAACCAGGCCCAAGATCTCCTAAAAAACAACTTCTATTACAAAATGTTGAAAGAGGCTTAACCCTACCACAATTGAAACAACGCACAAAGCTAAGACACACCAATAATTGCTGCGAAGCAAGAAAATTACTTTTAGAGAATCAAAAAAAAAAAATTTTTGAAATTTTTACGTATTTAAAATACGTTAATAGTAGACGTTATATGTAAAGGTTAATAATACGTATAAGTTAATACGAATATACGCTAATTTAAAAATCTTTGAAAAAAACTGAGAATTTCTCCCTAATAAAAACGGATAATCAACCAGAGAAAAGTTTTAGCTTTAATTATTTAATACATAGTACAAAATTTCCTTGTTTCTTTTTTTTTATTTTTTCAAGATATGAAGGACAGTTCTATCACAAAATAAGCACTATAAATCTATGCATAACCCAACTTATCAGCCTGAACTTTGAAATATAAATCAATGAGTAAAAAGCCATATTTAAGTGAATTAAAGATTTATTTTCATATTGTTAGTTTTCCTAATCCAAACTAGGACAGAAAAATAGTTACGACTATAACAGCATAGGGCTAGAGTTAAACTAGGACTAGAACCGAAACTGGCACTGAAAAAGAGCAATTTAAGGTGAGCACAAACTCATCAATAAATGTTCAAGGACATATTCGTACTTATACAAATTGACTTACAAAAGTTGGAACAATTGCAAAATTTTATATGTTTGCCGTTACAACTACAACGTCATCTCTTTCAATTTTGAGCTTCGAATCATATGCTGGATATTTATAAATAAATGCATCCACCATTGTCAACAACGAAGCATATTATGGAGCCCTTTCATTGGAAGATATAAATAAAAACATTATTTTAGGCCTACTGTAAATCATCACCATCTCCTGTTAAAGATTGACATTTATTAAAAAAAAATCAATCATTGGGTAATTAATTTTGACCAATATCATGTGCGTAAACACAACATCCAATCTCAAGATTCAGTCCAATTCCATCATAAGTCAATACTTTCTAATTCAATTCTGCTAAAACTGGCTAATGTTTCTCATTAATGTTGTCTAAATAAAAAGAAGATAATCCTGCAACATATTCTTCTATACTTGATGTCAAAGACATGCACAAGGGTATACACTCCTCAACAAGACTAGGTTTATATAACCGTGCTAGCAGCACATATGGGACAGCTTTTTATGCGTGTGTCTGGGTGTTGTTTTTTTTTCAAAAGCACTTTTTATTACTAAATAACCTCAACACAAACGTCTAAAAGGTTCTAAAAAGAAATTCGTGAAGAGTCTCTCAAACACAGCCAGCAAACAATTAATTATTCATATGCATATGACTTCCCAAATCAGCTGAACATTCAGTCGGTTCTCAAATAAAAATTTGGCTTCATTCTTCTCAATAGTCTCAAAAAAGCTTGTTACACCAAAAGGTCATAGTGGACTATATCGAACGTCACATTTCGTCCGAGACTGTCTAGGTATCAATTAAAAACAGGCCCTGGTTTAGGTGAACAGAGCACACCTCTCTCGTGAAAAACATAAAAAACAAACAGATGAGGAGAGCTAGTTAAGATGTGGAAAAACATTCATGTGTGGAAGCCTCATAAAACAAGAAGTCGTAAAAATGTTTGAACCTCTTTATTTGAGCCTATTTATTTGAACCTCGTTATTTGAACCTCTTTATTTAAGCCTCTTTATTTGAACATCTTTATTTGAACATTCTTATTTGAACCTCTGTGTTTGAACATCTTTATTTGAACATCTTTATTTGAACATCCTTATTTGAACCTCTTTTTTGAACCTCTTCATTTGAACATCTTTGTCTGAACGCCTTTATTTTAATATCTTTATTTGAACCTCTTTATTTGAATATCTTTATTATTGAACATCAAATTTGAATAGTGGGCATTACAGCTGCTGGAAAGATGTCTCCTTACAGAAGGATGCCTCAGAGCAGTCGAGCCATTATCTTTGTTTTTTTATAGTAAGTTTTTTCTTGTGCTAAGGAAGAATAGTTCCTTCAAATCATTTTGGCCTATGAACTTAAAGTTAAGTGTAAGCAATGTCTTTAATGATATCATTGTAAATTTAAAATATACAATACCAAAATATCAACAAGTGATGGAGGCGGAATAAGATTAAAGAAAGTGAGAAAGAAAAGAGACAATTCCTCAAAGCACATACAGAATTAGTCGGTGCAACTCGGAAATCTCGACTTGGGATATAAAGTGAAGTTTGCGACCATGCTCTTACGTGCTTCGTCAAAAATTTGGTGCAGAGCTGTTTAGAGGGGGGTTTCAACCTTCGAAAAGTTCAACAATTTTCTTCTTTAAAATTGAAGGATATATTTTTCAAGATCCAAAGGTGGGGGCTGGTAATAATCCCTATTCACTAGCAGGCATTTCATATCCCTTTAAAATTTCAGCTTTTTTTGCATAAATACGAAAAAGTCATTCAAAGTGTTCTAATAGATCAATACTGTCTATAAGGTGCGCACAAGTTCAATCCTTAGGCAAGGTATAAGATAACTTTCAAGTAGAAAGAAGACAAGGTAAAATGTTATAGGATTACATATTTGAGTCTCAATCAGTCAATTCTTTTGGGGAGGGGATTCTTTGAACCAATCATAGGGAAAAGGCCCCTATTGTGTAAAATTTGGTGCATATACCTTTTCATTCAATTGAGGATTGCTATGCTTTTTCTTGTGGTAGTATTTTAAACTTGTGTTTTATTTTTAGCTTGAGCTAAAAATTCTGCAAATTGTGTTTTATTTTTAGCTTGAGCTAAAAATTCTGCAATATTGCAGAGACCCTGCAATATTGCTTATGGCACTAGTTTTCTTTTACTCCCAGGGCCAATTAAAATCATAAAAGTAAAACCACCGATTACCTCTGTTCTTTGCCATCAGCCACGAAAATGCAGAAGAATAATTTCAGTTCCAACTAACCTTCTTCCCTATCAGTGAATCCAAGCGAATCCAGATATTCTTGTGAGGTATGTCCATCCCAAATGCAAATGTCTTTCTCTTGTAGCTCCTTTGCATTTGTGGAACCTCTAACAAACCAAAGAAGGTCTTCAAGCACACCTCTCCAGAACACTCTTTTGATAGTGAGCAATGGTATAACAGCTAGAATATATGAATAAAAAAGAAACAGAAAAGGAAGTCAAAAAGTTTACTTCATTATTGTTTACGTAGTTTACATATGGGTTGGAATAAAAGAAAGTTAAAAGGTCAATAATAAATTTCTGGTTTAATATTAAAATTGTACATTTACCCAATTTCGTAATGAACACGATTATTTGTTTTATTTATCCAATATACAATAAAACCACAGATTAAGTTAGTAGCTAGTTAGGTGTTGATTCGGAAATTTAAATTCAGATAAAACTTTTGTAATCCAATAGCTGGTAAAAGAAAGACAACCTATTTATGCAGTTGAAAAAGAACTTTGTAAATAACTGAGTGGTTTTGTATTAGAGTAAACATGTCCTATTGTTTGCTATTTTATAACTACCTAACACAGCATAAGTATGTATACGAGCAGTAACAAAAAGTCATATGCTCTCCAGTAAAGATTTTTGAAACACATCAATATAGACCGTTCTTCCTGACTCCGTCTCTTTGCGCACGCGCAATAACAAATACTTAGCGCATTACGATGAGCTTATGGAAAACTATTGCTCTGACGTACTTGGAACTTCCCAGTCAGCGCGCTATGATGTGTGTCATTTTCGAAGAAACTTTTCACTACTGCTCGTGTAAATACTTATGCTGTGGTATCTAAAACCCAACGTAACTGAGACCAAACTGCAACTCAGTTTTGCATTGATGAGCCTAATTGAGATTTACGCATCAACCAAATATTGGTTCACTCAAGTTTTATGTTCTGTGAAAATGCTGGATTTTGCGACAATTCTCCAGCTTTAACTTGCATAAAAAGGGCAAGATACTTCTATTCTTGGATATCAGTTTCAGATCAATCCACTGAATTAGAATTATGATATCACTTTGACTTCTTCTTAGAGAGGGATCTAAACTTGCTTAAAAAATAAGAAAAAATCATTCTACTTTAGATGTTTCTGATGCTTTTCAATGGTTTTTTTAGTCTAAAGAAATACAGAACAAAATTCAAAAATGTAGTTTACTAGGTGTTAAAAGCAGTTATCAAAGAGAGAAGAATTGTTGCCTTTCACTAAAATACTAATACTATAGAACTGTAAGAAAAAAACAAAAAAAAAACACCGATAACTTGCAGAGGGAACATACAGGTTAATGCAATAATTTTGAAAACCCAATTAGTTTCAGAGCACAAGAATTGCTTTTACAGATTCAGAAAAAAATTCACTTATCTATGTTTTTGTGTTCTGTTACCAATATTTAAGAAAAGTTCATCTCATATTTTTATTGCTAAATGATCTTGCAAATGTTCATAGGAACGCCAGATGGAGGGGCACTGATCCCTAGACCCCCCCCCCTAGATTTTGAAAATAACTTTTCTGCATTTTCACTGAATAATATCCTTTTTTCATTGTAATTGAAAAAAAGTCGACAAATCAACAAAGTTACCCATCTTTATATATTGGAACACATATTTATCCCACTACCCCCCCCCCGCCACTTCCTTTTCATGGATTGACTTCTCTGAATGCTCGTTAATCTTATAAAGCTATAAGTGAAAGAAAGCTATTAAATTTGTATTTTTAGTCATTTAGTTAATTTTATTCAATCATTTAGCTTCTTAAGCCTGCTACGCTAAACTTGGCTTACTTTAATACTAAACCCTTCAGTTGTAAGGTTTAGCGAGAAAAACACGACAAACGAATTTCAGTACAGTATCAGTTATTAAGTTGCAACCATCGAAATTGTGATCATTTGGGAGGAGTCTATCGAAGTTATGTTCCATAATTAGTTATGTTGGCACAGATGATACCCCTTTTTCGCTGAACCGATAATGTGCTCTAGAAAGAAACTACTTAATCGTTGAAGGGTTATTGAATATCCAATTGGAGAAAGGAAAGAAGCGATAAATATGACCTATTTTTCTCATTTAAATCGTAAGCAAGTCACAGATTTTGATTGTCCTCGACACAATGTGGACTGTCGGTAATACAGTTAAATACTTAAGGTTTAATCCCCTTTTTTGATAAGCTTAAAATTTAAGCCCAGAGGTAGACTGCGTACGAGATAGGCAGATATCACCTGCGATCGACTCACTACACGGTACATCGACCCAACGAAGCTCCTACCCTCGCTCAAAAGAGGCCACTCTGGAAACAACTAACGGCATTGACATCTGGTTCCCTCTACGCTGGTGACGCTGCCGAGCAAGAGCTTTAAGTCAAGTAAACCAAAGTAAGTCATTTGCAGTTACATGTTGCTGGTCTGTTTGATACTTTTCTGGATGGTTCTAGTTATTCACTTCCACTACAGCAGCTATTTCTCTAGGACCTTCATATCTGGCTTACAAATCTTATTTGAGCCCTGCTTATCTAAAATCAATGACACTAGTGACCATAACAAAGTACTAAATTTTAACCTTCCCTGCAAGTTACTTCCTTATCAGGCTTTGATGATATTCCTAATAAGGTAATTAAGTTCATTCTACCTGAATTCTTGAACCCTTAGCTTGTTTTGATCTATGTATTTTCCAAGAATCACTAAAAAGTGCAGGGGTAGTAGTTCTTTTTAAAGGGGTTTCCAGATGCAACCCTATAAATTACAGACCAATCTCTATCCTACAAATTTTTAAGCAATATTTTGGAAAAGACCATGCTATCAAGACTCAAAAGCTGTCTTCATGAAAAACAAATCCATCAACTGAGCATGCGTGCCCTTTGCTTCTTAGTTTCATTCATTCAATCTTAGATGTTGGATTAATCCCAGCTGCTCTATTTTTGGATGAAAAGAAGGCATTCAACACCTTAACACATTACATTCTTCTAGGAAAATTCGGCCACATTGGAGTGCGAGGAGCCACTCACTCTTGGTTCCATACATAGCTTTTCAATAAGAAGATTTTTATTGGCAAAGAGCCCTCTAAATGACTTCGAAGTTGAATTTGGAGTCCCAAAAGGATCTATCCCGGACCAAACACTGTCTTTATTTACATTAATAGTCTTTATTCTGCAGTAAGAATGTACGATCCAAAATTTTGTAGCCGTTTGTGTTACCCTACTTGTGCTGGTGAACCCGACCTCCAGTCAGATCCTGATGACAGCTTAGTTGAATTTGCTGATGACAGTCCGTTATCTACGGTAGCGTTTGATCAAGCTTCACTGGAGAGTAATCTTTATGCTTTATCTGAGAGTTACTTCATAGCTTCATAGCTATTTGCCTCTTAGTGTTTCCAAATTTAAGCTTCTTTCTAACATTTCTACAGTTTTTCCGGTTTTTCGTGTGATACATATATCACATAGTAATCTTCTTAGATCTGAAAGTGGTTATATTTGCCTCCTTAGAATCCTTTTTGATGAGTTTTTCACACAAATTCCACACTAATGGATTAAAAGTTAAGATTGCCTGGAATGTGGACATCTTACATAAGCTGAAGTCCACATTCCCTGGATCTTTTCTTCATCTTAATCCAATTATATACTTTTTATTGCCCTACCATATGGATGTATACTTTCCAATCGAATGTACAGAGTATAGTGATTCTTCATAAGAATGCCAAACTAGTGGTAAAGTTTGTAAATCGATCTGCTGTGAAAACCCTCTGAACCCCCCCTTCAGTTCATGTCCTCACATAAGCTTCTTCTACTTTTGCACAGTTGCATGGGACACTTCCAATTTTCTTCCAATCTCCTATTATGCTACATTACTCTGACACCATATTAGTCCCAGCCGCGGCTCCTGTTCTGCATGATTCTAGCCCTCTGGTGGCATTTTCAAGGGTATGGAACCCACTTTCGGCTATGGCACAGGGCTTCAATCTTTTTACATCTTTAAACGTCTGGTAGTTGATTTTTTAGAGGCTAATTTCAACCTTTAAATTGGAAGAGACAAAATCCGTTTATTTATCATATTTTCTTTCTTAAAATTTGGATTCTTTTATTAAGGTACATTAATTAATTCTAGTTTGGTTCATTTTGAGTTTGCTACATATATATATATATATATATATATATATATATATATATATATATATATATATATATATATATATATATATATATATATATATATATATATATATATATATATATATATATATATATATATATATCATGAAAAGAGAAATCACCAATGCAACAGCACCAACACACACACACACAAAAAAGAGAGACAGAAGGAGAAAAGGAAGACTGTTTTCCTAAATTAGTGATTAATATAGACCAGCACTTGAATGAGGCCTTAACCCTACTCATCCATACAATCACATAGGTCAAACAGCATAGCCACACACAATCATCATGTCGTCATGGACAGGCAGTCATGTCGTCAATAAGTATAAGTCGTCATTTACCAAACAATAGAAAAAATAATATAGACAAATAATTCAGAGGCAACACCCAACATAAGGGCTCATCAGGAGAATACACTGGCCTATATAAGGTTTCGCCACTCTAAATTCTCTACCCAGCACAGTGTTGTGGCTACCACAGAATATCCATGGCATCCCCGCCTCAGGTATCACCCCCAAAATATATGCCTATGAAAGAAAAAAAAAACAGCAATGTAAAAAACACCAAGTAAAACCAAAACAAGCTTATCCTGTTAATATATCCCTCCCTTTAGCAACAATAGGTAAACTAAATATTATAAATTTTACCAAATCACAAATATTAACACATTGCAAAAAACCTGAATGAACTAAACAATTATAGAATTCATCTTTACCATGTGGCTAATTTTTAAGAAAATCCGCTCAATTAGAAACACAATTCAAAATAAATGGCGCTGCGACAACATTTCTCGAACCTCCGAAATTAGTTGAAAATTTCTTTAAGTATTTCTAGATAATTCTTTTGATATTTATTTAAAAGTTCGTTATAATGAAAACTAATTTTTTTAAATTGCAAAGTTAATTTATTTGCAGAAAAACCTCTTGATATCAATTTTTGGCTTAAGATTTTAATCTATTTTTAAAATCAATATAATTACTACAAATCCTTGCATAACGAAGTAACTGTGAGAAAAACGCTGAATATGTGATATTTGAGTGTATATTACTTTCAGAGAATGGGAAACTAATCACTTCAAAATCAAAATCATCCGTTTTATTATACATTTTAAAACTTAATTTATTATTATCACAAATATTAATATTTAAATCTAAGAAATGATTTTCATGACCAGCGCCATGACTAGGCTCAAGAATAAGCTCTGATGGATATATATTTTTAGAAATATCAATGAAATCCTTACAATTTAAGACCAAAATATCATCTAAATATCTTTTATTATTTGACAAAGCATGTTTTAAATTAATTGGATTATTCTTATCTATCATATATTTATATTCTAGTTGACTTAAAAAAAGTCAGCTATAAATGGACTGGCATTCCCCCCCCCCATGGGGATTCCCACAATTTGCTTGTACAAATCACCCCCAAATCTTATATAAGTATTGTATAAAACAAATTCCAATAACTCAAAAATCATATCCAAGCTGTAACGTCTCAAGTTAACTGTAGTATTAAAGCAATTTGTCCATATAGCTTTTTTATTATAAATGTCTATTTTTAAGAACCTTTTACTAGATAAGAGGAAAGATTTCTTGATAACAGTTTTTAAATTATCAAACACTACATTAAGTGATAAATTAGTATACATTGTCGCAAAATCGAAAGACTCAATTCTTTTAGCTGAAACTATATATATAAATATATATACTTTAGACATATACTCATTGGTACTGTATTTCTTATAATTTGTGCACTAGGTCAGGCTAAGTGTTACTTTTCTCCTCAACATCACTTCGGGTTTGAGGCTGCGGCTTGATATTGGCACTTTGTTCAGGCTGTGTGAATTTTTATCTCTCTATCCACTGGTGAGGAGAATAATATCTTTCTAGCATAAGTATTATACTTGACTTCCATTCAAGGGATCCTGGTAGGGAAAGATGATTCTTTTAGTTTAGTTTCAGTATTCTTATTCTTGTTTTTATTATGCTGGTTTTAGGGGATTAGTTAATAAAAGTCTCTGTCGATCGTGACAAAAGTTCCCCCTTCGAATGCGGGTTTGACCCCCTAAATTCTTCTCGTACCCCCTTTTCCATTCGAATTTTTGTTATTGCTCTAATTTTTCTTATTTTTGACGTAGAAATTACCCTTCTTCTCCCCGTGGTGCTTCTAAATATATCACATCTGAAAAGCTACTTAGTCATTTTCTTTTCTTTTGTACTTATTGCCGGAGTTTTCTATGAGTGAAAAGAAGGTCCTTTTAGATGGATTAACTAATACTAGCTTTGTAAGTTTACTGATATCAGGAGAATAGTTAAAAAGAACATTGGGTCTGCATCCTAAAATAGGGGTACCCCCTTCTCTCAGAGTAAGAATTGGTAATATCAAGTCCACTATCAACTTGAATTTAGGCCTCTTAGCCCTCACTCTTTAGCAGAAGCTAATAAATAGCGCTTTACTGCTACTGAAGAGGAAGGAAATGTCCCTGATAGTAAGTATGGGCATATCAAGTTCCAGTGACCCTCTCCCAATAATGAGAAAACCTGAAGCTGCTAACTAATGCTTTCCCTTCCTAATTGCATCCCTCTCCTCCAAATATTTTTGTTCACTTATAATAATACATATTTTCTTTCAAGGCTAGTCTTATCTTCCTTTCCAGTCTAATTGTGCTTGAAAAGTATCTGCCCACTACAATCTAAACAGTGCAACCCATACTATAATCTAATCGCCTTGTATTTATTTTATGTTTGATTTCAAGCCCAATCTTATTTTCTTTCGAGTCTGATTTTATTCAAATACTAATGAAAAGCTAATCTAACCTTTCCAAAAGAGTAGTTATACATGTTCAATACTGATTCTAGATTTTTGACTGCTTGACAAGGGCAAAACCAAAAAGCTTTTCTACTCATTATGGCAAGATTGATTCCTCTAGAGTTGTTAGGATGAAATTCAAGATTCGTCAGGATATAAGGGATAGTCGCCAATGGGCAAGTCTCCATTCATGTATGAACATACCTTATAATCAACAAATTGTCACCCTACGCATATATGAATCAGGTTGAAGACCATACAAACAGAACGTAACACGCCGTAATCCATTAAAGAAATCTACTATGGCCAAGATTAAGCCCTCTCCAGTCAAAGGAGAAACTCAATAACAGAAAATTCAAAAGCAGGAAACAACATAGCAAGTATTTTATAACTAACCTTTCACATTTGAAAAATTACATCCTTTTTTCAAAATTACTACAATTATTTTCACAATGTGACAATATTTTAAATTTAGCCATTCGCTGCTAGCGGTTTTAGGTGTCCAAATCTGTAGGTGGGGAGACACCCTAATAGGAGTTTAAAAATATAAAATAAACGGAATTTAATGTCAGATGTATGAGAAACTAGGAGGGCCTTCCCTGCACAGGCCTAGAAGCACCACTACCCTTCACATTTGAAGAATAACCCCTTTCTTTCACGATTTCATAATTCTTATTTTGTGTTTCAACAATAAAACCCTTCCTGAACAAGTTTTTCATTTTCTTCCTTCTAACGCTTTGAATTTTCTCTTTTGTTTATTACTAGGCTGTTCATACTTCAAGAATCTTAGCAAATTTCAAATTTTGTTCCTTAAAAAATTTTGAATTCTCGGATTTTTACAGCTGAAACTTTTGCAATTCAAGAATTAGTTTTCCAAATTCCACAATTCTTCGAGCTATTTCCAAAGTTAGACAATGCAAATCCTTCACAGTTAAAGAATGGTAACAAATTTTACCCTTCATATTTATAGAATAATACTTTTTTGTCAGAAAGTTCATCACTCTTATTTTGTTTTTTGATAATGAAACCCTTCCCTATCCAAAAATCTCAGCAAATTTCTCATTTTCTTTCATCTAGCCCTTTGAATTTTCGAACTTCTTATTTCATAATCCCTTCTTATTTCAGGAATTACAGCTTCTTTTTTATATTCCCAATTCATCAAGTTATTTTTACAACTTGGCAATATAAAGCTTTCAAATTTAAACAATCTTAACAAATTTTAGCCTTCATAACTCAAAAATAATGTGCTTTGTTTATAATTCTTATTCCAGTTTTTCGACAAAAAACACTTCACTATCGATGAATCTCAACAAATTTTATTTTTTCAAACCTTTAAGGACTTTGAATTTAATATTTTTTTTTTAAACTAATCTCTTCATATTTCAAGAATCTTAACAATTTTTTTTCTTCTCAAATGTCAAGAATAGTACTCTTTCTAAATTTCACATTTCTTGTTTCGATTTTCTGCAGTAAAACCTTTCCTATTTCAAGATTTTTTTCCCTCACACTGAAAATCTAGTAAATTCACTATTGATTTTACTACATTAACATTGAAGTCTTTTTGAGAGAATAATCATAAATTTATCAATGAAATAAGTTATTCAGAGAAAACCGTACAGATGAGTTTCTTAGAATTATTTTTTCTTTACTTATCTTCTTCTTCTTTTACATAGGGGTTTCCATCGTCAACAACTAGAGATGGTAAATATCTGATTGACAATATACCCGTCTTGTAATAAAAGTTAGGTTCACACTTATTGAAGTAGAGTGTTGTTTCCTTCTTATTATTTCTTTTTGTGTAGTCAATGAGACTTCTTTCATTCATATTATAAAATTCATATGTTCGAATTTGTTTTTTTTAAAACTAATGTCGCACATTAAAGACAGCAAAAAATCATCAATATCTCTAACTGCTAAATAAAATGTGTATCTTTTTTCCACTACCTTGACAGCAGTGAGGCAAACCCATACTCATTTATTATTAACACATTTGAAACGGAAACCAAGCTCCTCTTCCAGCGTAAATTGAATGTTCTCCGATATTACTCTCTTAACGGGAAATGAGAACTTCGTCCAAGTTTTTCTTTTTACAATCAAGGCATTATGGCTGCTTTGCCGTTCCTTACATTTTACACAGTGAAAATTTTAACGTAACAGTCCTCTGCCATGAGAAACACAAATTCTATTGATGCTGAGTTTACAATCCTTTTACTTGGATGGGATATCATCTATTTAGTATATACGGGTTACAAAAACGACAATTGTTATCAATATATCAGGAATCGTTTAATTTTCATCGGACCAACTTCCCAATTTATACAAATACAGAGGAAAAATACCCAACAAGGTTACTACTCAATTCCAGATTTCAAAATAATCGACACATACAAGACAAACGTTTTAAACTCATTATGATGAATTTTAAACCTTTTGAGTCAATACAGGAAACTCAACAAAGAAAAATCTGCACACATATGCGAAAACATTTTAAACACTTCTCAAACAGTTTTTCAAATCAATCCAGAACCTTAAACTAATTTATTGTTCTTATATAAGACCCTGTCTTGAACATGCTTGTCCTGTCTGGCACCCTGGGTTGACCAAAGACCAATGTTCTAAAATTGAAAGAATTCAAAAAAGAGCAATACAAATTATACTGGGGACATCCCCAGTATAATTACATCCCCAGTTTAATACTAGACATGATGAAGGTTTGGCTAGACTTAAACTTACTGCATTGGAATCACGACATCACATCCTTACCATGAACTTTGGTCACAAATGCCCAATCCTTCCAAATACAAGACTTAATACTCGTAGAGTTCCAAATACTGAACTTGACTTGTGTTGCCAAATGTTAACCATGAGGTACACAAACTCGATGTTCCCTATTTTGTTTCGCATTTTAATAATTGATGTAACTTTTTAATTATGTTTATCCCCTAACATCTGTTTTATCATTGTAACTCTTCTGACGTGCTAATGCTAGCTTGTGAGCTATTTTAGCCAATAAATTATATTCTATTCTTTTCTAATATACACACGAAATTATCATATCAAATTTTTTTAACTTAATCAAAAATCAGAAAACTAACACACCGCACGGGACAAAAAGAATCTTAAAAAGAAGGAGTTACGGGAAGAAAAACTGAAAATGGCGAGAACTTAGTTGCGGAAATTTGAGAGTAATGCACCACCCTAGCCTTGTCTAAATTAACTTGTTTCAAAGTTATTTTAAGGGTATTCGTTAAGAGAATAGCTGATGTATGAGATCACGTTATTTCTAAAGAGAGAGAGAGAGAGAGAGAGAGAGAGAGAGAGAGAGAGAGAGAGAGAGAGAGAGAGAGAGAGAGAGAGAAGAGAGAGAGAGAAGAGAGAGAGAGAGAGAGAGAGAGAGAGAGAGAGAGAGAGGAGAGAGAGAGAGAGAGAGAGAGAGAGAGAGAGAAACAAAAAATCAAGTTTCTCCGGGTAGGTTTCACCATTGTCAATTTTCCGTCTCGAAGTTTTCACCATTTTAAATTTTTTTTTGTTCATATAATTTTATGATTCTCAGATTGTTGTCCCAAAGCTATTACCGGTATAATTTTTTTGTTCAATTTATTTTGTATTTTTCAAATTTTTGTCCCTAAGTTTTCACCATTTTCAATTTTTTCCCAAAGTTTTAAAATTCATCGTTTTTTGATGGGTAGATATTCACCACTTTTGATTTTCGCCCGAACCTTTTTACCCTTTTAAACATTTTAATTGTCCCTTGGACAATTTTTTTTGTCCAAGGAATTTTTTCTTCTTCTAATTCTTGTCCCAAAGTATCCGTCATTTTCAATGTTTGTTCCCCCAATTTCGTCTTTTTCAGATTTTGCTCCTAAGTTTTAGAGATTTTAATATTTTTGTTAAAGTAATCCAGTCTTTTTCACTTTTTGTCGCGTGTGGTGCTTTACTTTTCTGGTTCTGTATGGGTTAAGATATGTGTACTAAAATAAATTATTGCATATATGGTGTTTTTGAATATGTATGCTGACTTTCCCTTTACAACATTCCTGTGTTGACTCAAAATTCATCACAACGAATTAAAACATTTCCTGTCATGTATGAGTCAGTTAGATCAAAAATCTAGAAGTTAGTAGTTGCCATGTTCCCGAGTTGTGTTTGCATGCATTGGGAAGTTTGCCGTGTCAAAATTGCATGATTCCCAATAGATTTTATAGCAAGTATCGTTTAAACTACACTACCCCTTTAAACTACACATAGGCTAGTAAAACAGTGTAATTTCGGCATCGATGACGTTTTTGTTTCTCATGAAAGATGATTTTAATGCTAAAATTGTCATTATGATAAATGTAAGCAATGACAAAACACTTGTCCTACATTGATAACAAAAAACCCTGCATATCGTTTAAGTTTGTCATTAAGAAAGGAGTTTCGGACAGAATTCAAGTCGATGTGGGAATTTACCCATTGTTTTATTTGCTATTGGGAAGTATGCATACATTGTTCGGGTAGAGAGTGGAGGACGAATTTTCTGCTGAGAGGATTTTGCACGGGGAGAATTTTTCATGGAGAGTGAAGTTTCCAGGGGCTTAACTTTTCAGGAGTTTTAAACTGGGTGAATTTGCCAGAATTCCTATACGAAATTTCTTTGCATGTCTTGCTTTCTCTTTACCAAGTCAATTTCAGGCGTGGAGATGCTAAGGGTAATTGTCCAGGGTAAATTTTCGCCAGGATTGAATTGCACAGAGGACATTTCTGTGGGGGGGGGATTTTTCCGTGGAGGTGGAGCCAGGTATCCTGGCGCAATTTGAAAAATTAAATTTTAAATTAAATTGTTATTAAAATTAAAATAAATACAACAAGTTTTTTCAACCGAAAGTAAGGAGCAACATTCAAACGTAAAACGAACAGAAATAATTATGTATGCGAGTGGGTTGCCCCCTCCTCAACACCTCGCTCCTTACCCTAAAGTTCAAATTTTGTCCCAATTCTTTAAATACAACTCCTGAAACACAAGGGTCGTTTAATTAGAAAAATTAGTAACTTTTTATAGAGTGCCGAAAAACAATTGCGTGATGAGCGAGGTGTTGAGGAGGGGGCAACCCCCTTCATATACGTAATAATTTCCGTTCGTTTTAAGTTTAAATGTTGCTCCTTAAATTCAGTTGAAAAAAGTTTTGTTTTTTTATTTAATGAAGCTTAGACACAAACATTTTTCTAAGGGTAATGGGAAAAGTATGTCAATTAAAGTAAAAGTATATAGACAGGAAAAAAAAATCAATTAATTACAAAGAATACAGAAAACAATAGCCTACTTGCAAAAACTATGATATTAACTCCCAGCATTCAGTTCTGTTGAGCAATGCCGAAGTGCTGGACAGATATTTTTAACAATGTCGACAGTTTTGAACTTGGCTATCAAACACCAAAATATGTAATGCCTTAGACTCAATTGTCTATAAAAAGTAACACTTTATCAAAGGTAGTTTGTTCAAGGTAAAACATTAAAACTAAAATTAAGAAAATCAAACAAAAATTTTTAATTCAATATTTTTAATCTAATTTTGAATACAAAAAACCAATATATTCGACACCTTTATACTTCATAACTGATAAAAATTAAATCTTTTTGAAAGTGACAACTAGATAAATACAATCACTCCTGAAAAAAAATGATACTAATATAAAACAAACAAACGTATCCGTTCAGGGGGAAAATACAAAAATTCCCAGCATTCTGTTTAGGAGAAATGTTTATGATTATAATGGCTTGATATATTAGCTCATGGGTACTCTTTCAATGCAAGCAAAAATTGAAGGCATATTCTTTACCAACATTGCCCCTTATTAAGTTGTTTTCCTTATGTTTTCTATAATTATACGAACTTTCTTGTGTACTATTAACTGCACTAAATACTAATAAACAAATACATATTTAGGGTCACCATAAAAAGCTGATTCTTTGATTGAATGTTATCAAAAGTTAGGCTATTACACTTTCGTTATTGACAAGAATCGTTATTTACTTACCATTCATTACTACGAAGAAACTGATTTTTTTTTATGTTACACAAACCAAACCATATTGAAAACGTGTTTGTGGAAAACTGGAAAGAGGTCACTCAGTCACAAAGCAGAACTTATATTTTCCTTATTAAGGGTCAAAGTCTATTCGCCGGCAGCCAAAAATGGGGCAACACACACTTTTTCAACGGTTTTCCCCTATTCTGCTCTTTTTCCTTTGGTTTCCTTATAATTACTTTATAGTCCCAAATTTCCAGTCCCAAATTCCCCCCCCCCTAACCGGTGCCCATGAACCAAGATAACGTACATAATGCGCCCTGATTTCGAACAACCGAGACATGCAAAGGTGAGAGAGTCCATTACCTCTACATTTAAAATACTGGATTGCGATTCCTAATATGCACTTAAAAAAGGGGAAAACTACGAAACTGGAGAAATTATAAATATTGAGGGTGGATCTAAATTTATTTTGACGTTATAAAAATTAGTATTTACAGTACACAAGATATTACCATTGCAATGCCTGAATTGAAGTTTATTTTCCAGGTTTGCCTCTGTCTCCTTTCTTGGAATTTGGTGGTCGACCAGCACGCTTCCCACTATAGGTAGATTTGTCTTTCGAAGGTTTGGACGCAAGGAGGGGATGCAGCTCTGGGAAAAAGAAAAATAGTTACTTCATCTCTATGTAAACGGGTCTATGTAGAACTGAAAAGAAACAGCATAATTTTTACGAAATATTTCAAGACCGTTAAGACTCGAAGTGAGGATTCCATAAAGATCGACATTGCTTAGCAGCTTCACAATGCAAACCACACAACCTCCGAGATGGAACACCACACCAAACTAGGTGTGGCGCTCATCATATCACTACAGGAGGCTTCCAAGGCTTTTCCATTATCCTGGTTAGAAAATTTTTCTCTAAATTTTCGGCCGATCGTTGGCAGGTTCATACGGACACAGCACAGATCTATTTTGTTGCTCAAATAGGGCATTCGATTTCCCAACTTGCCATTGAATCAGCCTCCTCCATAGCATAAGACCGTCCATTCTATACACGAAAATAAAACATGGGTTGTGCCATTCTTTATGTGGTCTATTCTGCTACGCAAACTTTGATTTGAATTCTTTTTTTTTTCTTACATATATTTCATTAAAGGTTAGCCAAGGTGTTCATTTCCCAGACACCTCAATAGGCTTATCTACAGTCATACAAAAACTTATTCATTTCTTTCGCATCTTTTATTACAGTGCAAAGAGAAAGAAAACATCCACACAAAGCTTGTTCCGTTTCACAGGAAATATTTTATTATTCATCAAACGTTATTGACTTTTTCTTTGCAAGACTGACAAGACTATGACGTTATTGACTTTTCTTTGCAAGACTGACAAGACCATGACGTTATTGACTTCTTCTTTGCAAGACTGACAAGGCTATGAATAAGGGAAATAGGCTACTCCTCTAATTTTACAGGGTGAAGAGGATAACAATCTCGTTTTACACTGTTTAGAGTTAATATAACTAAAATAAAAATCTGTCCTTTGTATATTTTTAACAGAAGATAGTAGCATCCAAATTGCTTCAATAATAGAATTAATTCAACTAAGAACACCTTTTTCCACAGAAAAACCAAAACTATTACTGGTTTTGTGTTTTTCGTGGCCCAGGAATTAAAAGATTCACCTTGTTTCGCTCACACCAGTTCATTTTGGGCTGAATTCCCGTTTTTTCAATTTTTTTCTACCCTAATGCTACATTTTTTCTTAGCGTTACAAGTAAGCCTATTCTAGAAAAAAAAAAACAACGCTGAGATTTCAAAATCGGTATCAGCTGTATTACCAGTATTACCCAAAATTGTTTTTCTTTAATAGTGATTACAAGAGACAGGTATTCAAATTCATAACTACGTCGAAACCAAACACAATACAAATAAACAGGTATCATTTTTAGAATCATGCCATTTTTGAACTTGTTTCCGCCAAAACACCATTTATGAGGGCTATTTTACCCCACATTGGCCATAAAGGAAGGACAGGTGAATATAAACAAATCATTTCAATAATATATAATCAAGGTTACTCTAATTCGATGATGGATACATTTGTCATATCTCTGAAAAAGCTTTGCATCATCCTTTTCATAAAATGTCACCACCCATAATTTGAGTTGGTCTATGACGGTTTCTTTGACCTCATCGTTAATTTGAAAGTGCCCCCCTAGCCTCGACCCCTTCTTCAACCGAGAAAAATGAGATGATAAGACTTGATTTCAATTTGACACACCTGGAACGAAACAAAAGTCACTAGGCTTTATGTAAATAAATTCCCAAAGCAAAGTGAAAAAAACGTCAACTCATGCAAATGTTCATCACGAGCAAGATAATAACAACAGGTTTTTATTCTGTAACTTTACAATGCTTACGGTGAGCTAACACAACAAAAGAGGAGAAATACTGACTTCTGGTATTATTCTGATCAATGATAACGTTCGTCCCCACAATGAGAAAATTAAATGGGGTCTTTTCTAAAACCCACCACATAGTTCTGAATTATTGCCGAATGACTTCCCACTTTCCCCTGAACAGATAGTCCTTTTTTCTGGGGGGGGGGGGGGGGGGGGGGGGTCACGCTTCCCAACTGACAAGGAATTCAAAGAAACTAACACAATTCACTTCAATTCATATAATGCTCACTCACATATAAGACGAAAACCCAATCTTCAAGACGGTTATACAGAGAAATAACCTAGATGGCACATTGAATTTGCCAATTAGATCTTTTTTCTGTAACTACCCGTCTTTCTTTACAGCCAATCAGAGGTTAAAAAAAAATGTGATTCTGATAGAAACATGTAATTATACAGAGTAAAACAGCCTAAAAATCTTATATTGCTAAGAAAAGAAAGAATGCTGCTAAAACAAAAAAGTGCCTTAGCGAGATACGATAAAAGGGATCATCATTTTTGTATTGACCGCATCCATTTCGCCTACAGTAGTTCTGTGAAATTTAAAATTTAGTCTTATTTTAAAGCATAACCTATGGGAAGTCAAACCTCCTAACAGAAGAAAGAAAGAGAGAGAGAGAGAGAGAGAGAGAGAGAGAGAGAGAGAGAGAGAGAGAGAGAGAGAGAGAGAGAAAGTAAAAAAAAAATTGCACCATATTCAGACACGGTATGAAGAGTTGGACACTCTGTTTAAACTTACTACGTCAGATTCTAATAAGATAAGCTAATTTCGGAGGTGGTAGTAGAGGAGGGAAAGAGGGGGCACTTACCTAATGCTACTTTAGCGTGCATTTTATTTCAAATGATAAAGAAAACAGGACACAGGAGGAGTGGGCGTGGGGATTTGGACCCCCCCCTACTTCAAGTTGCCCAAACTTTCACGATTTGTGTTTATAATTTGCCATTATTTTTGGCCAATTAACAAATTAATTTTGGCCAATTAACAAACTTCCTGCCTCCACCAAGATCTGAAGACCTTCTGAAATATGACTTTCCCCTTCTGAAATATATTTCTGGACAAATGCCTCTCACTCATGCAGGAATCTTCAAGCACTATTATATTTATTTAATTTTTTTTTTAATTAGCTAGGTGGTATAATCCGTTTAGTCTCCTGTTACCTTGTATATCATGCTTTTAAAGTTATGATATATTTAATAGTTTGCAATTATGATTTTTTTTTAAGTATGATTTTTAATATTTTGATAATAATCCAAGTATGAAATGAACAGAAGTAAGGGAGAATTAGAAATTAGTGTATAGGAACACACTTTAATCCAAAAAGTTTTTGGACTTTGAATGGTCATGTATATTTTACCATTGATGGGAGGATTCTCCAATTGAATGTCATAAGTTTTCGGTCGTTTTTTCTTTGGCGACGAATTTTCTTTAGAGTCACCACTCTTTCGGCCTGTTTCTAACGAATCAAGCCCTTCTATGCCCCATGTATCTTCAGGCTCTTCAATTTCCGGTGCAACTGGCAAGAAAAGAAGTTGTTCTTTCCTATCTTCCTCCTCATCGGAAGAATAGCAAGCAGCAATTGGTTCAATGCTCGTTACATCCACCTAAAATTACAAATATTTGCGATAGTACTAGTTATCGAATTAAAGTTCAAATTATATATATATCTAATCGATTTCATAAATTATTGACAAGGTAGGTAGGTAGGTAGGTAACTTTATTCAAAACAAAACTATAAAATTTCATTCATCAGCAAAAAAAATAGGCTACAATGGCCTGTAAGAATAGCTGACAACTGATACGATCCATTTCTGTAAAATATTTCCTTTATCATCAAAAAATAAATAAATAAGATAAATAAACTATAAAAAAAACTCATTGTCACTAACAAAATGGGGATTGGTATTAAGGGGGGAAGGAGAAGAGAGATACCCTTCTCTCGGTCTAAGTAATACCCAACATTACTAATTGTTCAGAAGATGGGCTTTGAGGTGACGTTTCAGCTGAGGCAGACTTTCTGATTCCTTAACTTGCTGGGGGAATGGATTCCAGACAGTCGGTCCTATGTATCTGCTGACATGAGCCGACCGGGAAGTATACCACAACTCATGAACTAAATTATTTAAATTTCGCGCGTCATAATCACGATAAAAAGAACCTGAGTTAAAAAATTCATTAAAATATCAGGCCCTAAATTATGTAGACACTGATATACTAAAATACCAATCTGCACGTCTCTGATTTTTCCAATATCCAAAATACCAAACTTCTTATATATAGATACAGTACTAGCGCTTCCACATCATAATTTCTTAAAATTATAATTGCATTATTCTGATACACTTGAACTCTCCTATAATTAGACTGAGTTACTAGCCCAGATAAAAAATTATAATTTATATAAGACGCTATTAAAGTATGAAGAAATCTGCAATTTGTTAGATAGTCATATAGTCTTTTGTGCACTATTTTTTTCATATATCTTTGAAATGAGGGGTAGTATTGATATAGGTCTCTAATTCGAAAGGTCTCTCCACTTTAGTTACAAAGTCCCAGACTTTAGAAACGGGATGACTTTGGCCATTTTCAGCGAATGGGGAAATTGACCGGCTGTCATTTTTTGATTTTAGATTTATCAAAAATCTAAAATACTAGTAATGAAAGAATATTTGGAAGCACGGATTTTAAAGTTCGTAGGTTGAGGCTATCGGTCCACCACTATTTGACTTAATCGAAGATACAATCTTCTTTATTTCTTCAGAATCGGAGAGTTCTAATTTCATTTCAAAACCTTGAACTCTTAGTTCTTCGAAAGATTCTTCTGTCAGCAACTCCTTGTTCACTGCTGCTTTACTCTGAACAGTTTCACTAATCTTCGAAAAATGATGAGCAAACAAATCACATACTCTGTCAAGATCTCGAACTATTTCGCCAACAACATTTAGGCTATACTGTTGTGGACCAGGACTACCTCTGATCACTTCATTAATAATTTTCCAAGTGGCTTTAGGGTTTGATGCATTTTTCTTAAATTCTTCACCATAAAAGTCTCTCATTTTCTTTCGTCTAGTAGATAAGTTTATGCAGAGCAATTTCAATCAGGATCACAGTACTTTTTAGTTGAGATGGATATTCTTCAAGAGAGCGCGTAAAGGCGAATCTTATGGAAAATGTCGCAGATTAAAAACACAATAAAGAATCACTAAATATTACGATGATAGGCAAACTCTCACTCCACTCCCTACCCACAACCCCGAAACATACATTAGTATTTAAAATCCACACGAGTTTTAGTAAACCTTAAACAGAGCTACGAAAAATAACTAAGAAGGTTGGTACTATAATCGAATAGCAACACCACTAATTACACGAATAGAATGATGCAAAAAAAATGTATAAATTATGTACAAACCTCAATATCTTCATCCTGCTTCTTCTCATCAGGCGTAATGGATCTATCTTCATCTTCCAGGTCAAATTCAGATTCTCTTTCTTCATATTCAACATTTTCATCCAGCTCTTTAAAATCTGGGGCAAAAGCAGACCAATTCTCGACCTGAGTTTGAGACCAGATTGAAACTACACCACTAGCAACCGAAGCTATTATAGGACGCAAAGGATGCCACTAAAAAAGTGGGAACTTCATAAGAAAGGATACATAAAATAGAAGGAGTAAAATAAGAGAAGGGAATAGGAGGGAGTATAAAGAGAAGGAAATAGAGGGAGCTAAAAGGGAAAGACTGACACCATGATTTGCGCTTCACCTGAGAAAAACAAAGGTGCACATTAGACGAAAATATTTTTTGATAGCCTTAATATTTGCAATGCTTGCTGATGAAAGAGAAGAAAGAACTTTAAAAATTTTCCCTAAAAATGTATGCAGACAGGCCTTCCTTCCCAGGAAAAAATATCTTTAGCACTAATTTGATCTGATAAAAAAGAGGTTAGTGAGAGTTTTTGTACTTCAAAAAAAGTTTAAACACATTTTACCTGGTTCAATGACAACTTTTCCTCTTATTCTGAAGCCACTTTTAAAGGCGTATGATAAGACTAGAAATTCCTGATTCTATAACTAGTCTACGTTTACTTTATATTATTTAGTGGAAATCTTTAATCTATCTCTAGCTCCACAGAAGTCTTTTGAAGACCTGTTGTATTTTAGTTTCGGTTTGGATCAGTCAAGTTATCACCTTCGGAACTTCAGCAATATTTAAATTCCTTTCCCTCTCTTGGTAAGGTCAGATCGACACCCCTCGACCGCGTGTCGTGTTGTTTGGAATAGTTAGCCTAAACCAAGGCAAATATTTCACTCATTTGGCACCTTTAAAAGAATGAAAAAAAAATATTGGTTTCAGGTCCGTTTCTTTTAATCCTTCAATGATTTTTTATGCCCCTATCTCCTTCAAGTCAATTTACAGTATCAATAGTTGAATAGTCTTTTCTCTCACTACTTTGTGCCAGCTCCATGGCTAAATTCTGTACTAGAAGTGTTCCTTTTCTTACTGTACAACATAAGCTATTAAGCCTTTTCGGGGATGTGTGTGTCAATTTATCCTTTAGTTCCACGTAATGTTACTGCGTATAAATTTATTTATTTATTTATCGCGATTCTAAAAAGTTCTCAATCTCCTAGGTTCTCAAATGTAATTGTGATAAATGGTTGTATTGTTGATACGAATAGTTAAATAAGTGACAATTTTTACAGTCTTAACAAAAAATCTTTGCGTTCCTTACGGAACCCCAAACCCCAATTTGACCCGTATAGTAATAAAGTAATATTAACAAATTCCATTAAAAAATCACTATGACAATCTTCTTTGTATTACTTACAACAACATCCAATAGCAATTCTCCCTTCGTGCCGTGAAGGATTTTTACAATATTTCCTATGGATTTTTCCCAAATGTAGAGTGCATGTTGACGTGCTGACCCAGCACAAACATATTCACCATCTCCAGAAAAGCAACATTTCTTCCAGGTTGTCCTACAAAAAAAAAGAAGTTAAGTCACTATTATTTCTTCTTTTTATTTCTAACAATCATTAAATTTATGCGTGTAATCGTATTCCTAAACTAGAAATCTTAGCAAAGAACGAAAAAATGTATTCTTATAAGCTGTATGGGATGGAAAAGGGAGGGGGGAGTATAGACTAAAAAACTTTGAAATTGGTTCTGGTACCAAACCTAGACTTAATTTTTATTTGGCTTTACGGGTAGCTGACTATTTTTGTTTTTGGCTATTCTGCCGGATTTATCTTATACCTGTTTCACTCTAGAGTGAAAAAAATTATACTTGTCAGATAAAAGAATTTCAGTAATTTTATAAGAGGTAAGAAATAAGTTAAATGTTAAAACTCAAATGTTAAAACTTATCAAATATCGTGGTAACGAATTCTAAGTAAGGAGCGACATGGCTCAATAGTAACCGAGACGATGAAAAACGGAAATTTGGTATCAATATATATAACGAAAGAATTGGCTTATTATGCTGATTCCAAATATATAAGATTCAATAAGCTTAGCATTAAACATAGAAGGCTACAAGCCTGAGAAAATTTGCCTGATTTTTGAAGAAGGGGGGAAACACCCCTAAGAGTAAAAAAATTTCATAAAAATCACACTATCAGATTCAAAATGTCAATGAACCCTACTGTAGAGATTTCAAGCTCCTATCTGCAAATTTGTAGAATTTGATAATTTTTGCCAGAAGAAAGATCACATATGCGTGTTAATTTATTAATCATTTCTTTTCCCCAGGGATGATCGCATCGAACCATTGGTAATAGAACATCGGGAGGATGCTCACTTGAACGGAAATTAAAAGTTCTAGTGGCTTTTTTAAGTGACCGGAAATATTGGAGTCCCACTTCCCCCCCCAAAATCGTACTATCAAAATTTTGAGATAAGCATTTTGTTCAGCATAGTTAAAGGTCCCAAAACTATACTTTTGCAGAGAATAAGACCCCCCCCCCAACAGTCCCTGAGGATAGGTCTTTAATTAACAAAAATTTCCCGTTGTTTTCGTATAGTATTTGTTATTGTGTGGTATACATACATTTTTATGAGTGGATTTTGTGGAAATTTTACACTGGGGGAGGTCGATTTGACAAAATACCTATACGGAATTATTTTTATTTGTCTTATTTTCTCTTTGCCAACTTAATTTTGCATGGGGAAAATTTTCATCGTGAGTTGATTTCCGGGAAAAAATTTCCATGGAAGGGGGGATTTCTGGAGTGATGGGAAAAACGATTAGGAGCGATATTAAAACTTAAAACGAACAGAAATTATTCCGTATATGAGAGGGTCTATCCCCTCCTCAACACCTCGCTCTTTATACTAAAATTTGACTTTTGTTCAGATTGTTTGATGACTCTCGAAACCAAAGGGTCGTTTAATTAGAACAATTAGAAGCTTTTTTATAAGTTTCAAAACAACTTTAGCGTAAAGAAGGAGGTGTTGAGGAGAAGACAGCCCCTTTCATATATGGAATAATTTCTGTCCGCTTTAAGTTTTAGTGTCGCTCCTTACTTTCATTGGAAAAAAACTTTTTTTTATTTGGTCACAACATAAGGCGACCTGATGCCAACACAGCCTCTCGCAGAACTGTTTCAGTTTTTTGGCTGTATCTATATCGAGCTTTGAAATTATAAATAAAACTTCCAAACAACAGTTTTCTAGCTGTTATCAAATGTGTTTAAAATGACACTAAAACAGAAAAAACAAGAGAGTTTGCAATTAATCCTATATTGTACCATTAACATTTGTCTCTTCTTTTTAATCAAACAGCACAACTTATCGTGGGAAGACAGGCGTCCCTGAGGGAGCAGGGAGTAAAACTTTCAAAATTTGAAACACAATTAGAGTAAGAAGGTTTCGTCTCAAAAAGTGTCTTGGAAAGTTTCCTCATCAAGAACTAAAAGCATTTAAAATCTACACACTTGGTACGAGAATTCTAAACCGATAAGCATTAAAAGCTAAAAAATAGTTTGAAGATTAGCTTAAAAAAGGTGAGTTCATTACAAAGTTGAATTCAAAAAATTATGTATATGTTTTTAACTGCATATTCCTCTTACAGGGTGAAACGGCACCTACTCGGAAATTATAAATGGCACCGATATAGAATGCATTTCAAATCTAAATACAAAAGGACGATTTGTTAAAAAAAAAAAACCTTTTTAGAAGCTCCTTAATTTTTTTCACAGAAATACTTTTTGTTCTATACAAAAATGTTTTTAATATTAAATTGTAAATGCCAGACAAAACTAAAGGAATATGGGCGTTATTAATAACATGTTTTTACATACAAGGGCAAAACAGCACCCATATATGAGGACATTTTAGAAATAGGATTTGAGCTTTCTAGAAAAATGCTCTAAACCGAATACTACGAGTGAACGGCATATTGCTATCAATTGCAAGAAAGACGCCATAAGGTTTTTCAGTACTTCAAATCTTGACAATCTTTGTTCTGAAATAGATGGCGCTCTTGCATCCGCACTTTGGACCGTGATCTAAATTGTCTTAATATTAAAACATGTAGTATATTTGCTTCAAAATGAAAATTAAATGAAACTAATTTATTTTTCACCACAGCTAATAAATTTTGAACTGATATATTATTTTACAGATAGATTTGAATACCAATTCTTTGCATGAATTAAATAAAAAAAAAAATAAATAAAAATTGTTATTTGTCTCTATTTTTCAGTTCCTCTTAGAAAATAATTAAAAAAACTAAAGATTAAGAATGATTTATTTTTTGCCAACTAAAATATTAGACGAATTTTCTGTTAGGTCACCACCTTCCTTCTTCAGCGATGCAAGAGAAAGTTAAAAGAAAAAACGTGAAGGAGAATTGAAAGGAAATATTTTTCGAACGGAAATGTGAACGATACAACTCGAATAAAAATAAACTGCGTGGAAGCCAACAGGGGACATGGGACATGAATAATATTTTAGTATTTTCTAGAGCCATGCATATGACCTTGGGACATACCCTTGTAAAGGAAACGAGCAGAACAAAATTTACGACTATTATACATAATGTGCTATCCCTTGCGCTAATGGAAATACAAATTCTGGGCTTTCTACTAAGTTTAAACTATGATTAGTTTTAAAAAGGAATCCAGTATAACAAAGTTTTATTTTTACTTTTATTTAGTAAAAAAAAGGACAAGGATCCATTCGATGGGGGTGGGTAATTTCTTGAAAATGGAAAAAAAAAAAAATAATCTAGGAACTGTGTGGAATGCCAAATTAACAACATTTCTGGAGTAGTCCTCTTAAAAGGATGCATTTTTCTAAGGTCCCTTTTTGGACACTTTTGAGAATGGATATCATTTTAAAAATACTTTTTTTTTATTTCAGAAATTGTTGTCTTTGCACATTATTGTCAATTTTCATTAATTGTCATCAGAATAGTTAAAGCTTGCTATCACTTAGTTATGTAAGTTTTTTATCTTAGTAATGTTTTGTAGGTAGGAATCACAGTCAAACCAAGATTTTTTTTTTTCATCTGAGGGCAGTTTTGGGCCCGACGTCGCAAAGCAAGTAGTTCATAATTGATGGAAATACTATATATATTTAAAAGCTGTGTCATACAATAAATTTCAGCACCTATATTTAGATGGCCTAATTTTGGGTCTTCGGCCTCAAATATCACTCCTTTCAGTCTTCAACTTTACCTATATAAGTAGATTGCTTATCTTTTGACTCGTCATTATGCAGGGATTATTTAATGTGGTAAAAAATAGTTAAAAGTTAACCAATATAGGTTGAAATATTGCAGTTTGACTGTCCTAAATCAAAAGGCACCAAGGACGCATTTCATAAACAGCAATCATTCTTTATCAATGCTTGAATTTCTTACGAAAAAATTGCTATAATGAATGCAATAAAGAGTGGAAATATTTTCAGAGCCATATAAATTTACACATATAGTATAATAGTTTAATGCCATTTTTCTATTGTTTGGTAAATGACGACTTATACTTATTGACGACATGACTGCCTGTCCATGGATTATTCTTTATGGTTGATTGTGTTTGGCTATGCTGTTTGACCTATGTGATTGTATGGATGAGTAGGTTTAAGGCCTCATTCAAGTGCTGGTCTATATTAATCACTAATTTAGGAAAACAGTCTTCCTTTTCTCCTTCTGTCTCTCCCTTTTTTTTCTTTTTTTTATGTGTTTGTGCTGTTGCATTGGTGATTTCTCTTTTCATGATATACTGAAAAGAAACTAAAACTGACCATTTAAGAAAATCATCACGATACCTCATACCAACCCGGAAGAATTTTCCAATATTATTTATGTTTAAGCAAAAACTACTTGTCAAAATATCCGAAATCCAATCCCTCCCCTCGACCTCTCTACCAAATTCGAACTAAATTTAACACTTAATAGGGATTTGAAATTTCAAGGGTATCCGTCTCCCTGAAAAATGGGATATGTTCTTCTCACTAATAAAAGGATCTGACAAGTTTTTTGATTACTTCCAAGATGCTGGGGAACATGTTTTTCATTCAACAAATATTATGATCATTTATGAAAAAGTTTTTCTTGCAATACCTACTTAATTTCCTATGGACTAGCAGTATTTTATAATAAACACCCATTTTTGTATTTATAGCGCGACGATTTTTTGGTTAACAGCACGACGCTGATTCTAATCTCTCTCTGGGCATTCTGACAATTCAAATGGAACTATTTTATAATTTAGGCTTTAGAAACCGTAAATATGAAGGGGCAGACTAATCTAAAACAGCTGCCTATTGTTTCCAAACATGCATTTGTTTGTTTTAAAAAAAAAAATTTGACATATTAAGTAATTTTCAACATTTCCCTGTGAAAATTCAATTTTTTTTTTTTTTTTTTTTTAGCAATGCAAGTCATGTTTAAAACCCTCAACCAATAAAATTTTCTCAAAAATGGACTAAAAGAGCTTTTTTGATGAAATTTTACTTTTAATTTTGACTTTAAATAACTTTTCAAAAATCCAAGTCAAACTAAAAATGAAGAGAAATTACCACAAACAGGAGTAGGGGTAATGCTTCTTATGCCTTCTAATCCCCCCCAAAAAGACTACTAAAAAGAACAAATGAATCTACATTGACAGTTCAGTAACTACTGATGTTTATTCCTGGAATTCTCAAATGTTTCGAACTTACTGACGTTATAGAAGAAACAACGTTTCAATTGCATTTTGTTTTCATTGAAGTGTAGATGACTCACAGGCCTTTAGAATGCAAAGGGGGTGTTAGCTCTCGTCCTGTTTGCGGTAATTTCCTTTCATTTTAAATTTGACTTGTTAATATGATGTCTTTCTCTTCGTTTGGGTTTTACTTATTTATTGATAGTAATTTATGGCCGTTTCATGCTTGAATTATTATTTGAGTTTATGTATTTATGTATTTGGTTTGATGTATTTTTTGCCAGTAGGCTATTTACACGTAAATAAATATAAAACTATTGCTACTACTACTAAAAATTCACCGCAGCACCAAAGCTCCTCCTCCACCCCAATCTATTCACAGCCTCCCTCTTTACACCCTCTCAGGAAGTTCCCCAAAAAGGAAATGATTCCCTTTTTAAATATAAAAGGGATTTCAAAATTGGCAACGGGGAAGCTGACTTGATTAGCATGATACTTGGCCAGCTTCATCAAAATGGCCAAACAAAGACAGGGCTTACACAGGATCATCCTAAACTCAAGTACCCGCAGCACAATCTTTTCGGTCTAAATAAGAAAAATCTACAAACTTTCAAATCTTACCGCAGTTCCAGCGAGTTTTCGCTATCACAATTTTAAGAACCTTTATGAGAACCGGCTTAAAAACGAACAATTCTTTCGTTGAAAGACAAGCTATATTAAACACGAAAATTGGAAGTAAATCTTCTTCCGATTCGCATGCAAATTTTCACTAGTTTTATTAATTCTATCTGCAGCTTTTACAGAAATAAAGAAGAGAAAGAGGCGAGTCAAATTATTAACAAGGCCCTTTTTCATAAATTTTGTGCCAAAATTTTTTTCGAATTAAGGCTTTATAAATTTTTGACCTGTTTAGAAGTGCGAGCTACACACCTGTAACAAAAGGCATGCAAGTAACAAAGTAGTCTTTACAAAAGAGCAAATACGTATGTCAAACATCGATAGAGTTGAAATTAATCCTAGAATCAGTATTGTCTTTTTTAAGAATGTTTATTCGCATTAATATGAATTAAAAACCCGCTGCAAATAACCACGTTGTTTTAATATACCCTCAAACAGACACCTGCTATGCCGTCAATCCCTTACCATGTTAAAATATTAGGATTTATGAAATTTCTGAGCCTTAGCTTAAGGGATTTAGCTTAAGGAATGGATAAATCTATTAAAGGATGTATCGAACGACAGAAAAACGTTTTAAAAGTACTCCTTATTCTGTATTTTCTCCTGCAGGATATCAGAGCGTGGTCTTGGAGGGGTAAAGAATGGTGGGTCTGCATGCAATATGTGTTAGCTACAATTATTCCGCATGTTATGAAGCAAAAATTGTTTTATAACTTCACTTCTTGGGTGTGGTCGTTATAATTAACAAGTACCAGGCAACCATATACGGCATCAGGATCTCGCTTAGCACTACTTGTCGAAAGAGCCAGATTACAGTTAATAGAATAGGCTTTACTGTCTCCCTGGAGGATATATCCCCCCACTCCTCAAAACATTGCATCTGTAACTCCTCAAAAGTAAAGCAGAAAAATATCTGCTGCTTTAGACCCTTGTTAATTGTTAATTAAACAGTGATTTGCTTCATTTAGTTTCAGCCAGTCAAGGGCACTAATTAATGCTTCGAAAGCCAATTTGACTAAATAACTTACTTGTTTACAAGATCTTGAAGTCTTTGTAAAGGTTCTGGATCGCCGTCTTTTCCACATTCAAGAACAGTCTTCGAATCGTAAACTCGAATAATTCTGTCTGCACTGTTCAAAAGAAATGAACTAAAAAAAAATAAAATAGATAGTAATTATTTCTTTCAGCACAATGAAAAAAGAAGCTATCTTTCTAAAGAATCTGTGTTTAGAATTTTTTTTCTTAAAAACTTTTACGCAATAAATTTTCCCTTTTAATACGAGCATAAAGACGAGTAAAAATTGACTCCATCTTTAGCAATATTTAGAATACACACAAAAAGCAGATTCTTTCATTAAATTGCTTGGTTTTGGTTACTATTGGCGCAGGTCATTCTTAGCTTACAATTTGTTACCATCCTGACCAGTTTGACGCATTTATGTGTAAAAATCTCAAGTTACAGTAGCATAACAGTTGAACAAACAAATTTGAAAGCTTTGTAAATCTGACGTTTTCCTTTAATAACAACTATTTTTCATAACCATTTGGTTTGAATGTACGATAATTTTCTTGTTCGAGAAGAAGAATATTTTACGACAGTAAATTAAATTTACTATCTTATTGACCTGAGTACTTATCTTTTACCAAGTAATCGCGCTTGGTCACCCTCAGTCAATGAACTGTTAGCAGAAGTAGTAGTAAACCTTCAGTGTATTCGGCTCCTATCACATGTCAAAACCTTAATGTAACAATAAAAATACATTTAATAGTAAACCAACTGCAAGTGCTTCCTAGCGATAAGAATTAAATCTACGACAGGATCATGTTTCTGCTTAAAATAACAACATCCTTTTTAAAGCTCTTCCCAAATACTCTCTAAGGACAGGGAAGGGCAATAGTACCCTAAAACAGAATTTTTCATGCTCCAATAAAACATTGAACATTTTAAAAGTTGTTTAGCATCGATGTTGTAAGTCTTAAAATGTATACTGATATTTTCCATCAAGGTCTATAAAGGATTTAACTATTGGACTTCATTTCGAAATTGTTCAGGTATGTCTTGGAGGGACCCATTTACATGCTGAACAGCAAATTCAGTTTATTTTTGTCTATCTAGGAAATTTCTTTTGAGAATTGTGCCATTTTGACGATTTTTTCAAACGCAACATCTCTTCAAGCTGTGTGTTTGGATTTGGGCTAATTTTCTACACTAGTGAGGGAGGATAATTCGAAATATTGAATTATGTTTTCATAATTTATCAGTGTAATAATATTTCGCCACCTTCGGAAGTGCTAAGTTTTACAAATCAGGCCCATAGATTTTTTTTTAACAATGGCTCGGCGAAAGGCGCCTTTTAAATGTTATCTTAACACGTGAAAATAATAGAATTTGCTTCCTTCTATTTTATTTGCACTAAAAAGTTCCACGCAAAAATCTTTTGAGGATATGAATCACTAACCGTTTTGAGAATATGAGTGTCTCTAATTCAACCTAAGCCCAGAGCAAAGAGAATATGAACGGCTCTATTTGCCGTTATGCCTGTATATGGCATGAAGTATTCCTGGGCCCATTCACATAGGAAATTGTGGTCTGAAAATTTACTTTTTACCGTGTATTCGAAAAGATAACGAAAAAAAGAGATATATTATGTTAGCATGTACTTGATTTCAATAAGGTCGTAGGAAAAAATTAATTCCAGACAAGGGGATCAAGTCACTGGGGGGGGGGGGCGCCGACAAAGAACGTGACCCTTTTAGAAATTTTTGACCATTCTACCCATTGCATAGCTAAAAAGCATAGACTTAAACTCTATAATTCAGAAACCAAGAGGTAGAGAGGCGACCAGGCTCAGATTAGTAGTAGTATTCCCTTTTCTGATTTAAGCGGCCATATAGAGGGTATGCTATTGGAGCTAATAGCCCCTCAAGACGCCATTACGCACACCTGGGTCTTACAAAATGCTACAGCACACCTGTACGTTACGTAATATGGTCCGTTTACTGCTGATTGTTAGATAACAGGGTATTGTTTACTTTTGTTGTTCTGAAATGGGGAATATTTTCTAAGAGATGCAGGTGCCTGTCATGTTAATTACTTAAAAACCTACGAAGGCCAGGAAAAAATGTTCAGGGAACGGCTAAACCATGATTTCTTTGGTTGTTACGTGATAAAGTATGTTTTCTAAACTATACAATGTTTTAATTACTTAAAAACCAACCAGGGCCAGGGTTTGTTTACTTCGGGATTTCTTTGGATGTTATATAATAGTTTGTTTAGCACCGAACTCGTCAAAGCACTAGAGATCCCTCCAATTCCCCCAAAGAGATCGGATCCGGTCCGCTTATGTCGATCACGTTTCTGTAACTTGTACTTATTCTCGAACTTGCCAAAGTGCTAGAAATCCCCTCAACTTCCCTAAAGAGAGCACATCCAGTCCGGTTATGTAAATCACGTATCAAGAAATTATGCTTATTCTCCCCATCAAGTTTCATCCCGATCTCTCCACTCCTAGAGTTTTCCATGATTTCCATTTCCCCCCTCGACTCCTTATGTCCCAAATTGAAAATAGAGCATCTGAGACATGAGATCTTTCTATAAATCACGTTTCATTAAGATGCGAATACCGATTTGTAAGATAAACATACCTCCATTTTCATGCTTTCACCTCCCTCCAGCCCCTTCCCAGATGATCAAATCAGATTAACGACTGTTATCAAGTCAATTTGTGCAGGTCCCTGACAAGCCTACCAATTTTCATCGTACTACGACGTCCAGAAGCACCGAACTCGCCAAAGCATCGGAAATATCCCCCCCCCCAGATTCCCCGAAGAGAGCAGATCCATTCCGATTATTTCAATTACGTATCTAGGACTTGCACTTATTCTTCCCACCGAGTTTCACACCGACCTCTCCACTCTAAGCATTTTCCAAGATTCCCGGTTCCCCCCTCCGACCCTCCCCCCAATCTCATTGGATCCGTCTGGGACTTAAAATAGGAGCTCTGAGAAATGACATCCTTCTAATTAACAAATTTCCTTAAGATCCGATCACCCATACGTAAATTAAAAATACTTCCTTTTTTCTAATTTTCTCGAATTACCCCCCCCCCCCAAACTACCCCAAAGACAGCGGATCCATTCTGGTTATGTCAATCCTGTATCTAGAACTTGTGATTATTCTTCCTACCAAGTATCATCACGATCTCTCCACTCTAAGCGTTTTCCATGATTTCCGGTTTCCTCCTCCAGCCCCCCGAATGGTACCAGATCCGTTCAGGATTTAAAATGAGAGCTCTGAGACACGAAGTCCTTTTAATTATCAAATTTCATTAAGATTCAATCACCCATTCGTAAGCTAAAAATATCTCAGTTTTTCAAATTACCGAAATATGCCCCCCAAATCCCCCAAAGAGAGCGGATCCGGTCCGGTTATGTCAATCACGTATCTAGGACTTGTGCTTATTTTTCACACCAAGTTTCATGCCGATCTTTCCACTCTGTGTTTTCCAAGATTCCAGTCCCCGTCCAACTCCCCCCAATGACACCGGATCCGGTTGGGATTTAAAATAAGAGGTCTGAGTTATAAGGTCCTTCTAAATATAAATTTCATTAAGATGCGATCACTTGTTCGTAACTTGACAATACCTAATTTTTTTCTAATTTTCCAAATTAACCGAATTACCCCCCCCCCAGCTACCCCAAAGAGAGCGGATCCATTCCGATTATTTCAATTATGTATCTAGGACTTGTGCTTATTTTTCCCACCAAGTTTCATCCCGATATATCCACTCAAGTGTTTCCAAGATCCGGTCAGGATTTAAAATAAGAGCTCTGAGAAACAAAATCCTTTTAAATATTAAATTTCATTACATCCGATCACCCGTTCGTGGGTTAAAAATACCTAATTTTTTCTAATTCTTCGAATTAACCGTCCCTCCACTCGCCCCCAGATGGTCAAATCAAGGAAACCACTATTTCTAATTTAATCTGGTACGGTTCATGATACGCCTGCCAAATTTCACCAACCAAGATTATCTAGAAGTGCACAAACTAGCAAAACTGGGACCAACAGACAGACAGACAGAAATAGCGATCGCTATATGTCACTTGGTAAATACCAAGTGCCATAACAATGTTATAAAAAACCTCTTGAAATGTCTTGAACCGTCTTGAAGAAAAATGTTGAAAAAAAAAACATCAAGAAATATCTTAAAACGCCTCGAAGAAAACAAACTATTACACAACAACCAAAGAAATCCTGAAGTAAACAAACCCTATTACGTAACAACCAAAGGCATCTCGAAGTAAACAAACCCTATTACGTAACAACCAAAGAAATCCTGAAGTAACCAAACCCAATTACGTAACAAGTAAAGAAATCTTGAAGTAAGCAAACCTTGCCCCTCATAGGTTTTTAAACATAACAACCAACTCAGATTCACCTCTTCCTGATATAAGACACACATCGACAAGAACCAATCCCACCTTTATATCAATAATCCGATAGAGTGAAATTAAATAGCAATAAGAACTAACTTTCCTCTTCGAGAAAATTCAATGGTTTTGATTGCAGTGACACTAGTAGTTCCTTGAGTGACCTTAAAGGAAGCTTTGTTTTCTAACGTTTTAGAGCATAGTACCAGAACCTTTCCTCTGCCATTGCCAGTGTATATGTGGTCACCTCTTCTGTCAAATGATGCAACTATATTGAGATCATTCTAAAAAAAGAAAAAGAAAAATCATAAAATTCCGCTTAGCTATAGTAATAGTGGTCCAACGAAAACAATGATAGAGCTGCTCAATCAAGACATGGTTCCAAAGGCAATCGTGTATCGTAATTAAGTTTGCAACAAAATCTTGTTCTTTAACATAGTTCAAAAGTACAAGTTTTGAGGATTTGTTTTAAAACTGCTAAAGGGAAAATCCTTTTACCGAAACAATTCCTTTATCTGCAAAAATGATTTCATCTCAAGGAACATATACTTCTACAATAACAAGAAAGAATTTTAATAGACAACTGTTTTTTACAATAAAAGACAAAATTCAATTTCACCTGATCTAAGAAATTTTAATATATGTATCAACATTCATTGAAGTAATTCTGAAAGATACAAGGAGTCTGAAACGCATCATTAATCTATTTTAACTATTTATCACTGTGTTTCAATTTAGTTCTAATTTATTAGCTCTCTTTATTTAATCAAGCTAAATCCAGCAAATGAAACCAAAAAGAAACATCGCTATTATTTACTATTACTGGTTGTGTACACATTGCTGTTAGTTTAGTTTTCCTTTACATTTCCTTTTAATTTGCAATTCTAAGGATTCTTTGCAATTCTAGGATTCAAATTAATTATAATTCGCAATTCTAAGGATCTTTTTGTAGCTCTTCCTTTGTGATAGAAATTATTGACTCACCACAATGTTTGCAATTAAAATAAAAATTAACATTTGTCCTGTCTTTATTTGCATATGCATGTTCATTTGCATGTAAAACAGGCACATAAACAAGAATTTATTTTTGAGCTGAAGTAGAGGGAGGCGTTTGTACAACTAGCAAATAATAGGCAAAAAGAGAATTACGATAAAATATGAAAAATACTTATACACATGAAGCATTTTCCCTACCCTTGTTGTAAAACCTGAACTGCGTTGAAGAACTAATCATGGGATATGACTAATCACCACTTACGGGATAAAAAGGGACTTTATGCTCTCGGAGAGAAATAAAACACCATTCTCTCCCTATGTAAATTAATGGAAAAGGATTCAAACAGCTCTTCTTTGGCAAATAGCATTTGGACTCGTAGCGTTTGGGTTCCTTGTGGCCTTGAAGTTGGTTGCATGATTCTCCATGGCATTTATTTTTATTCTTCCAAATAGAAAAGAAACGACTTTGGTTTTTTCACAATGGGCAAAACAAGGGAAGCGTACAGTCCTGCTTTCTTTTCTCCGCAGTTACAGAATAAATACTTGTCAAATACCGCTACGGCTATTGCAACGACAGTTTGTTGGAGATGCATATCATAAAACCTGTGACGCAACATGTGGCCCTAAGATGATTCCATCAGTCTTGTGATTTACAATCAAAGCAAAAAACATTTTTGGCTTCAATGCTTAAGAAGTCTTAACTAATAAGAAAATTCGAACTTCCTTTTTTTCAAATCCATTTTTTATTCTATTATTTTTTTTTGCAAAAAGCCGATTTTGCAGTTACTTGGTCTTGTCCTGCTTTCCTGTCTTATAAGCCTTTAATTATGTATAGAAAATGTATTATTGTTTAAAAGCTACTTGTTTTTTCTTCTGGGTGTGATCAGGGGAATCAAGCCTAGGGAGGGTGACTTTCAGAAACATGGACTTTTAGAAATAAAATTAGAAGCAATATGCAAGTTTACACAAGATCAGAAATCAGAACAATTGGACAATAAGTAGCAAACAAATTTAGATGGGCAGATTTTTCGCTTTTTGTATATTTTTTCGTCAAAAAAGGAAAAAGAAAAGACTATCACAAGGAGAATACTGCAAACTTTCCCTGTAATATATAAAAAAAATATTTTCTAATACAAAAGCCCCGTTTGCAAGGGGGTAGGTCCTGGATACATCCTTCCTGAATAGATTTATTTTTGGTAAAAAAATTAAAAAAAAAAAAAAAACTAAAAACAAATAAAAAAACTAAAAAATCTACCGGGACAAAAAAAAACTAAAAAGAAAAAAAAAAACTAAAAACAAATAAAAAAACTAAAAAATCTACCGGGACAAAAAAAACTAAAAAAAAAAAAACTAAAAACAAATAAAAAAACTAAAAAATCTACCGGGACAAAAAAAACTAAAAAAAAAAAAAAAAAAAAACTAAAAACAAATAAAAAAACTAAAAAATCTACCGGGACAAAAAAAACTAAAAAGAAAAAAAAAACTAAAAACAAATAAAAAAAACTAAAAAATCTACCGGGACAAAAAAAACTAAAAAAAAAAAAAAAAAAAAAAAAAAAAAAAAAAAAAAAACTAAAAACAAATAAAAAAACTAAAAAATCTACCGGGACAAAAAAAACTAAAAAGAAAAAAAAAACTAAAAACAAATAAAAAAACTAAAAAATCTAAAAATCTAAATAAGCTAAAAAAGAAAAAAAAGGAAAAAAATAAAGGAGAAAAACAAAACTAAAAAACGAATGTATATACAGACCGGGACACCGGGATACAAATGACGACCGGGACACAGGGAATATAAATGACGACCGGGACACAGGGACACAACTACAACGGGGACACCGGGGGAAACAGGGCCATATTGGAGTGTTAATAATTCACTGCAGGTGATAGATTCTTTAACAATGGTTTCAGCTAAAAGAATTGAGTCTTTCGATTTTGCGACAATGTATACTAATTTATCACTTAATTTAGTGTTTGATAATTTAAAAACTGTTATAAAGAAATCTTTCCTCTTATCTAGTAAAAGGTTCTTAAAAATAGACAGTTATAATAAAAAAGCCATATGGACAAACTGCTTTAATACTACAGTTAACTTGAGATGTTACAGCTTGGATATGATTTTTGAGTTATTGGAATTTGTTTTATACAATACTTATATAAGATTTGGGGGTGATTTGTACAAGCAAATTATGGGAATTCCCATGGGGGGGAATGCCAGCCCATTTATAGCTGACTTGTTTTTAAGTCAACTAGAATATAAATATATGATGGATAAGAATAATCCAATTAATTTAAAACATGCTTTGTCAAATAATAAAAGATATTTAGATGATATTTTGGTCTTAAATTGTAAGGATTTCATTGATATTTCTAAAAATATATATCCATCAGAGCTTATTCTTGAGCCTAGTCATAGCGCTGGTCATGAAGATCATTTCTTAGATTTAAATATTAATATTTGTGATAATAATAAATTAAGTTTTAAAATGTATAATAAAACGGATGATTTTGATTTTGAAGTGATTAGTTTCCCATTCCCTGAAAGTAATATACACTCAAATATCACATATTCAGCGTTTTTCTCACAGTTACTTCGTTATGCAAGGATTTGTAGTAATTATATTGATTTTAAAAATAGATGTAAAATCTTAAGCCAAAAATTGATATCAAGAGGTTTTTCTGCAAATAAATTAACTTGGCAATTTAAAAAATTTAGTTTTCATTATAACGAACTTTTAAATAAATATCAAAAGAATTATCTAGAAATACTTAAAGAAATTTTTAACTAATTTGGGAGGTTCGAGAAATGTTGTCACAGCGCCATTTATTTTTATTTTGAATTGCGTTTCTAATTGAGCGTAATTTTTTGAAATATTAGCCACATGGTAAAGATGAATTCTATAATTGTTTAGTTCATTCAGGTTTTTGCAATGTGTTAATATTTGTGATTTGGTAAAATTTATAATATTTAGTTTACCTATTGTTGCTAAAGGGAGGGATATATTAACAGGATAAGCTTGTTTTGATTTTACTTGGTTGTTTTACATTTGCTGTTTTTTTTTTCATAGGCATGTAATTTGGGGGTGATACCTGACGCGGGGATGCCATGGATATTCTGTGGTAGCCACAACACTGTGCTGGGTAGAGAATTTAGAGTGGCGAAACCCTATATAGGCCAGTGTATTCTCCTGATGAGCCCTTATGTTGGGTGTTGCCTCTGAATTATTTGTCTATATTATTTTTTCTATTGTTTGGTAAATGACGACTTATACTTATTGACGACATGACTGCCTGTCCATGGATTATTCTTGATGGTTGATTGTGTGTGGCTGTGCTGTTTGACCTATGTGATTGTATGGATGAGTAGGGTTAAGGCCTCATTCAAGTGCTGGTCTATATTAATCACTAATTTAGGAAAACAGTCTTCCTTTTCTCCTTCTGTCTCTTTATTTTATTTTTTTTTATTTTTTTTTTTTTTTTTTTTTTTTTTTGTGTTTGTGCTGTAGCATTGGTGATTTCTCTTTTCATGATAATAAAGGTAATCGGTGGGAGTGATGTGACATGATTGCCTAAGCTCTAGCTGGGTCCAACTGGAGGTTTCGACACAATAAAAATTTGAGAGGGTAATGCATATGCTTAAAACACACAGTTTTGGGTATCACTTAAAATATTTAAATGCCTAAAAAAGAATATTATTTCAGCTGAGAAATATATGAGAATGTAGGGAGACTTGGAGTACATGGGACGTTTTTTTTTTAAACGTCACTGATGGCAAACGATTTCAGTTGCAAGGCTAAATCTTGGTTGGTAATATAGGCAACTACAAGGAGAACGTCTGGCCCAAAACTCAGCTTTCTAAGTCATCTTGAACTTGACCAAAAAAGCCATTCAGCAGAAGCTCTCAGATGTCCCAAGTATAAAACTAGTTTTATACTTGCGACTAGGTCGTTTTATACTTGGGACCCAGTTTAATACTTGGGACGCTAGGGTTTCCATCTTTTTTAAAGTCTTTTTTTTTTTTAATATAATATTACAAGAAAATAAAAAAGTTTACATGTTAGAATGTTTACAATACATTATATACAGACATGTCAATCGCAAAATTAAAGTGCCCGGCTTGGCGTTCAGTTTGGCCAGTTGGTTCTGGGTTTGGCAGCTTCTTTGCAACTTGCCGCTTCTCAAACTGGTAAGAAGCTTTTGTAGCAACATATTTCTGAAAAGGAGCAACCCTTTTAAAGTAGCGGACTTCAACCTCGCTCTCACCGACTTTGGCAACTTCTCCTACATTGTAAAATTTCTTTCCACGTTTTTCATCGTATCCATTTCCTCAATCTGATTCTCCATGGTTTCATGGGACGTTGATGGGTGTTCGTTTTCAGCTTCACTGTCAGTACTTACACAGTTTTCTTCTTCTGAAGATGTATCAGATAAAGGAATGGTGGAATATTTCAGCTTTCCACCAAACTTCTTCGCTGACACCTTTTTGGCAGGCTTTTTCACCTTTGACGCAGTTAAATTTTTCTTGTTAATCCGTCCAACTGCCTTTTCTTCAATTTTATTTTTCTCGGGCGTATCTATCAACACTCGGCAAGACCCACGAGCTCTACCTCCGCCTCTAGATTTTCTTGGCCCAGCTTTGGGGAATGGTCTAATGTCACCTGGCGATACAGCACAGGAAGGATCCATTGTTTGCCCTCCTTTGGGAGTTTGAGGGGTGGTCGACATCCGTATAGGCTCGATGGTTGATACATTGCTACCAGCTTCTGCATCAGAGTCCGAGGGTGGCTCTACTGTTCCACTGCCAGTCGTAGCTTCAGGTTCTGGGCTATCTGTAATTGAAGATTGTGCATGTTCATCATCATTGAATATGTCGTTGTTAAATGGTGAAATCCCAGAAACACGGAATCCTGACATAATGTTACTCGGAATAAAAGTCAGTGCGTATGCTATTCCAGGGAACTGAGGGATCTCATACATTGAAACTGGGATGCCCGGGTTATTCACCATCCAGTTCGAAATTACTCTGTTATAATGAAGCTTGAACGGGAAAAACAGTCTTGTCCAGTGGCTGCAGTTTGTGGGAGGTGTGTGGTAGAAGGGTTAGCATGACGATGTGATTGTCTTTTGCCAGCTGTATTGCATCAATTAACAGATGGGATTCATGATTGTCAAGGATCAGAAGAAAGGGATTCTGTGCTTGTGGGCGTGCATAGGATATGAAGTGTTTCATCCACTCAACGAAGATTAAAGAATTGGTCCATCCACTTCCACCTCCTCCAAAAGCCAGAGTTCCAGAGGGTATTCCCAGACTCGGCAACATCCTTGTGTGGCTTCTGTACGGTGGTCAGCACAATCGTCCATATTTCAAATATTCTGAGACTGAAATCTGAATTTTTCAACGACGCCCTTTAGTTTGTCGAAGAACGAGGAAACTGTATGTCGATTGAAACTTGTAGCCCTTGCGAGGCTGATTTGTTCTGGTGTCCTTAAGCTAAGTGACGGAGTTCTAGCCATAAAGCTGTAATACCAAGATGTCCCTGCCTCTTGTTTGGCATCCCATCCTGCAGATAAGATATACCATTTCTCTTGGCATATTCGTAGACTAGCGTTTTAACTTCAAAAATACCAAGCCCATAATGTAGCTTAGATGCCTCAATCAGGTAAGTTTTCAGCTCAGTTTCTTGTTCAGTGGTCAAAATCTTGTTGTGGGTTATTTTTGACTGGTATTTAAAAGGGGTATTGACTGCATCTCTGCTAGAGTTGGTCATGTGAGAAGTGAGGTGCCTGTATAGAGAAGTTTTGGACAGGCCAAACATTTTAGCAGCTTCCCGTACAGATGACTTTTTTGACAAAATATCTGCTATGGCTCGCCTCAAGGCTCCTTCATTGACTGGTGGGTTTTTCTTCCCCATATTATCGAAAACTACAAAAAAAGGCTGTTCATAGAACTTGGAGGTTGATTTTACCTAGTCAGGGTGTAAACAGAATTAATCGTGAAAAGTTCAAAGAGATCTAGTCGGGACAGAATTCAAGATTTGGTTGTAGATTCTATATTCTTAGTACTTGAAACATGTCCCAAGTACTACTACTTGGGACTGTCCCAAGTATAAATTAAGGTGTGTATTGACACAAGAAAATAGAGCTTAGTGTTCACAGTAGATAATGCAGATATTCATGGCTACACATCATTTCAATGTTCATCGCCAATACATAGTCCTATTTTTCTGTAAATACCTGCAATGGCACACTCGCAACTAACTACACAGATTTCGGAAATCTTAGAAAATAAACTTACAAACTCTTTGTTCACCTCTCTCTTGACAACCACGTGGGTTACTGAAATAAAAGTTTATGCAGACGCCGCCTATGAGCTAAGTTATTCAGAGGGCAAAATAATATTGCGAATGCTAGATGGCATCTTGTAGATGAAGGTGCTGTCCCAAGTACTTCAAGTCTCCCTATATTTGTAAAAAAAAAAATAAAGTCCTTAATTTACCTTTTTGTTCCCCAACAAAGATAAAATTAAAATTGGCGAATGCGGACAAGTTACAACATGGATAAGAAGTACTTCATGACTCATGATTGTGAACAATAGTAATGTTGAATGCTTGATAACCAAATCTTACTTAACATGATTCGTAAATATCCAAAATATTCATCAGCCAATAGCTAATCCAAAAAACTATAGAACGGGTAGCTGTTTCCCCCTTAGAAATCAGTCAGTTTGATTTCGGACTCCCGCAAGAGAGCATAACTTTTTTCCCTAAAATTAGGCGACCTCATGGTTGAAATTATTTGTCACCAGTGGATTTTATTTAAAGATAGGGGATTTTAAACGTAAATTTGTAAGTATACTCTGTTTTGTCTCACGGCTGACTGATCAAGCCAGATATTCAAAGAAAAGACCTTCTTTTTTGGAGGAGGAAGACTGGAAATTTTTAGGTAAGGGTGAAAACTATTTTTCCGTTGGTCCTCACAAAACAGTACAAGGTACGGTTTTCTTTTATTCCAGTCATGTGACAGGTTTTTTGGCTAATTACTATATACTAATAATTAATAATAATTTATTTATAGCCCACAAAGTACATTAAACTGTGGAGTAAACACACAAAAAAAGAAAAAACAAGACAAAAAACATAACAACATAAATAACATAGCAGCATAACAACATACAACATAAATAAATTACCTCCATTCAAAAAATGGCCAAAGAGGGTCAAAAACACCGATCATTTGCCGAGTTTTAAGACATAGAAGAATACTCGTTCTACAGAGAAGAAGGGTGAGTCTTATGGAAGGCAACTGGGCAGACAGGATAAAAATAGCAAATTCTGGGCGGAATTCTATATTTCCAGGGAGGGGAGAAAGAATAAACCTGCCAATCGTTGCAAGACATGATCTTGATACTTTTTTTGGGGCTAATAAGTCGACCCTCCAACTGACAAAAAAAGTGATAACCATGAGCATTTTATTTAATATTAAAAATAATAATAATAAAAAAAAACAGAGAGAGAGGGGGAGAGCAAGGAAAAAGAGTATAACTTACATCTTCTTCTTCTGGTGGTATAATTCTATGTCCTCCGTCAACGGTGACAAGAACTGCGGCATGTCGCATCGGACAAACTAAAAATTGGCCGTCATCCCTTGGATGAAACTGTACTTTCAAGATTGGAGACGGGAACCGGTACTTCTGATCACATTCTCCAGTAAGTATATCCCAAATTGCAACAGTATTGTCAATAGAGGCACTCACAAGCTTATAGCCACGACGATTAAAACTGCAATTTGAATTTATCAGAACTAGGAAATAGATTTTAAAAACTTTTCATTTCGGCGTAGTATTAATTATGTTTCTACTGGAATGGCTAACTGACAGTACAGACAAATTGCAAGCAGCATACAACAAGCGGGCGAAGGTTAATTTTTGCTTTTGTTCACTTGAAATATTAGTGCTGTCCTTTTTTTATATATTCGGTTCTAATTAAACCGTAGCTTTACAATCCCTTACTGAAATGACTAATCAAAAGCGTAAAGCTGCAATAAAGATTCTCAAGAAGATTAACGCTTACATTCTGAGTCCTAAGAGGGTTCCACCTACACTGTTCAGTATTTGAGAACAAATGGAGAACAACCACATTATCAATCTTTCTTGTGAGCGAAAAATACACTCCAGTTTCAATATAATATATACATAACAGAAGCCGAGCTAAGCCATATAACCCATTCAGATGAACATAAAGCAAAAACTGCACAATGGTGACAGCTGTTGCCAACATACATTTTTAGTCGAAAGAGCAGCCAGTATTAATAATAATACTGTAATTGAAATTAACAGCGTATTGTCTAACAGTACTAAAGGTTGGAACTTTTCAAAATATATGACCACAAGGGTCGACATGGTATATCAGCTGATAAAATGGTAGACTAACTGAAAACATAATCTTTCCTAAATCACTTGCTATAATGCCTCGGAGAGTTGCTAGTGGTATCACTTCGATGAACTATGCCTGATTTATTATTTGATTTTGTTTTTTCTTCAGACCAGGACACTTCATATAAAAGGAGCAGTCGTAGAAACTTCGAAAGGGGCTATTCGATTCGAAATTTGAAGGGTTAGTGACCTCTTTAATAGCCGAAAGTGATTGGAGGACAATCAGCCCCCCCCTCACGCCCATAATTTCACCAAACACAACCGATCAAAATTTTTAGATAGCCACTTCGAGCAGCATAGGTAAAAGGTCTGGATATTGTGTCTGTGATGATGCCACCTTCCATAGCCCTCAGGGCAAGGGCTGTAAATTATGCCCTGGGGACACACAAGGCTTTTTGCAGAAGGGATGGTCGTATCGACCGGGGAAAGGGCTCATTGGATTGGTAATAAGAAGTTCTAGCGCCCTTTTTAAGATCCCAAGTCATTGGACGACAACTGCCCCCCCCCCCAAGCCAATCATTTCCCCAATTACATCAAATCAAAATTTCAGATAGCCAATTTGTTCGGCGTAGTTGAAAGGTCCGGTAATTATGTTTTAAGGGATTACACCACCCCTCCACAGCCCCTAGGGTAAGGGTTGTAAGTTATGCCCAGGGGGCATATAAAGCTTAAATGGAAAAGGTGGTTGTATAAGCTTCGGAGAGGGCCTCGTTTGATTGGAAATCAGAGATACTAGTGCCCTTTTTAAGAGTAAAAATGATCGGAGGGAAACTAGCCCCCTCCCCCTTACGGTCTATCTTCCCCAAATGCATTCATTGGAAATTTTGAGATGGTCGTCTATTCAAAAAGAGTCCAAAGATCACATAACAAGACCTTTAGGGTTGTAAGTTATGCCCCAGGCCATATAAGATTTTTGTGGAAGGGTGGATGTGTGAGCTTTAGAGGAAGCTCATTTGATTGGAAATGTATATTTCTAGTTCCCTTCTTTTAAGACTCGAAATTGATGGAGGGCAACTAGCCCCCCTCCCTGATATCCTCTTTTCCCCAAACACATCCGATCAGAATTATGAGACAGCCATCTTGTTCACAATAGTTCAAATAGCATATGAAAATACATTCAGGGTTGATGCATCCCTTCAGAGCCCAGAGACAAGGCGAGGATATTAAGTTTTTATGCAACAGATACTCATATAAACTTCGGATCGGATGGGGCTTATTCGATAGGAAGTTGGAAGATCTAGTGCACTTTTTAGAGTCGAAAGTGAATAAGGGTCAAGAAGCCCCTCCCCCACAAACCTATCATTCCCCAAATTACATCCAAACAAAATTTTAATATTTGATTCTATTTTTCATTAACTTATTATTCTTCTTTGCTTCATACGGGGTTTTAGACAAGGGACCTTTTAATAGAAGGAGTTGTCCTAGGAACTTCAAAATGGCTCATTCAATTTGAAATGAATAGGGCTAGTGCCCTTTTTAATAGTCGAAAGTGATTGGAGTGCAACCAGCTCCCCTTCCATAATTTCCCTAAACACATCCAATCAAACTTTTGAGATAGTCATTTTGTTCAAGGTAGTTGAAAGATCCGGAAATTATGTCTTCGAGGATAACAACCACCTATATTCCTCGGAGCGAGGGTTGTAAGTTATGCCCTTAGGGCATATAAAGTTTTTATAGAAAATATACACTTCGGAGGGGGCTCATTAGATTGATAATCAGAAGTTCTAGTGCCGTTTTTAAGTAAAAGCGATTGGAGGGCAGCTACCCCCCTCCTTCCCCCCACACATCTCATTTTCCCGAAATGCATCTGATACAAATTTTAAGATGGCAGTTTTTTCAAAAAAAAAAAAAAAATCCAAAGACAATAGCAGTGGCTAAGTTAAGAGCGATGTAGGCACTTTTTTTTTTGGGGGGGGGGAGGGAGGGGGTTATACAAGGCCACTTTTTATAGGAGGAATTGTCATAGAAACTTCGAGAGGGACTCATTTGATTGGAAATTTCAAGTTCTATTGCCCTTTCTAATAGTCGAAAGTGAATTTTTTAAGAGTTAAAAGAGATTTGAGGGCAACTAGTCCCTCCTCCGCCCACGACCATCATTTTCAGAGCCAAACATCCTACAAAAATTTTGAGACGTCTATTTTCTTCAGCATAATTGAAAGATCCTGTAATTATACCTTTTGGAACAGAAGTCCCCTCAAAGCCCCCAGAACAAGATCACCTTTTTTTTGCCAATTTTACAAATGAGCGAGCAGAAGAGGAACATTTTTTACTACAAAAGCCGTCGTACCTGTCGGAAGGGGTCTCCCTTAAACTGAAGGGATCAAGTAGCAAGAAACTACGCTTTCCTCGCTTATTCGTGTCTAGTTCTTATGATATTGACTTGGGACTGGAAACGGACATTCTCTTGGCTGTTTGATGGAGTGCAAATTATTACATAAAGCAGTGGTGAACTATTTATATTGCTCGATGGAGACATGTGTAAAATATGACTCACTAATTAAATCGTGTGTTTAGTTCTTTGAAAAAGATACGAATTTGGAAAGAAATGAGATGCTCTGTGATGAATCTTGAGATATGATGAAAAATGTCTTCGACATGTAAAAGAGGAGGAAAATGTGATTGAAATAGGAAAAATGCTGGCAAGATGTGCAAAGGACCGGAAAATCTTGCCAAAGTTTATGATTTACGATCTTCAAGAGGTTCCGGCTCCCTCAGCATTGACCAGAGAATATGTAGTATCAAAAATTCAAGAAATTTACAAAAAAATTGATAAGACCCTGGATAAGTTGAACTAAATGCCTACACTTGGCATTATTGAGAGGTCTAGCAAAAAAACCGGAGATGAGTCTCCTCTTCTTTACTCAGTAGTGGTAAAAAATCCGACAAAGTCATTATCTAGGGCAAAAGCAAGAAAAAACATAACTGGTTTCATCTGAGGTGCAACTCAGGATAAGAATGCGATCGATGTCAGACGAAATGAATCTGATTTAAAGGTAATCGTAAACAACTAGCCCTTAGCTGAAAAGACAGCGAGATCATTCAAGGCATCCGATCAAGAAGCAGCTGTGAGTATTCAGTTAAACCAGTGTATTGAAATCATTACGCACATCCCACCTGAATTTCAGGATGATCTATGCTCTTTCATTCATAAGTGTAACAAGGCAGAAAAATGTGTCGACTCACAGACTTTCAAGGTATTTCTCCATGGTCAAGCGGACTCGGATTATGGAATCGCAAACTAATCAAAATAGGATATGAAGTGCACAGAGTTGAGCCTTTTCTGTTCTTTCCCAGTACATGTTACAGGAGTCACAAAGCTAACGGCCACCTGGCAAAAGACTGTAAGAACGCAATGATTTGTGCTAAATGTGCCCAGCTGGGGCATAGGAGCTCACGCGATTCTCCGTATGAAATTGACCTTAGCTGTGTCTCTTGCAAGTCGAATAGGCATAACTACAATTCACTTCGCAGCTCTGAAAATAACAAATTGCTGTCCGAGAAAACCCGTAACAGTGTAGCTAGCTCTGTAAGAAATGGACAGTAATGAGAGCATTTCAACTGTATAGCAGTATTTCACCGGAAGAACCGAGGTCGCCCCCATGGAGGCCTCACAGTGCTAAGGAAGTATCAACCTTAAACCATAGAAGCTAGTGAACGCTTTGTCGCCGTAGTTTTTAATGATCTTGCTGTCATAAATGTCAACTTACCAACTAACTATGGTGACCAAGTCTCTGAGGCCCATTTCATCTTCCCTTGTCTGAGGCTAGTTTGCTATGAAAACCTTCCGTTCTTTTCATAGATGTATTATCACGGATGACTTCAACTGTGATTTGACCCGTTCTGAATGTCCGCGTTCTAAAATTATTATAAGTATGCTGCCCCCCTCATTCTCATAACGTAGAAAGAACAAGGACTTTACATATGTATCACAAGCTAGCATTACGTCAAAACCGGACCATGTACTGTATTCATGCAGCCCAGTCCGATGTGTGACAGTAATGGAAGTCAAGCCACCAGCGACCATCTCTCTATATGGGTCTCGATACCCGTCGTGGGGCCAAAGCTGACAACTCTCAACCCAATTAGTTCTTTAAGAAGATGGTGGAGTAACCTAAACGTACAGGAATTTTATGAGCCTTGCAACCGTATCCTAGTGAAATTGAAGGTTCCATACCATCTGCTACAGCCAAGTATCAACCTAAGTAAAAATGAGTTAAGGTTACAACTAAACCTATACTGCAGTCAAATAACCCATGCACTAAAATATGCTGATAAGGTGGTGATTCCAGTGAGGCGGATACGTAGCAAGAGTGAGAAATACATGTAGTCTAGCAACTCAGTTCTAGTTTTGGCCTGTGCTATGACAAAGTAGTAGTTGCGGCTCTGGAACGAGTGCGAAAGCCAAGGACCGGGGGTTGTAAATGCGGTCTGGAATCATCCAAAAAGGAATAATTGGGAAAACTTTGCGGGGGCACCTAGTGGCGGTCAAGTCGGTTACAGCTGAGAAGATTGTAGATGAACCTAATTACCTTTTGAAGTCTGGTCCTCCCTCAGGAAAGCAGAACCACAAGAGTCCCATTAGCATCCCAGAGTCTGAGTGGGTAGCCCATTTCAAAAGTCAGTCTGTAAAACCTAATAGCAGAGCGGAAAGATCTTTCGATAGTGAGATAGCTTCGTTACTTGACTCAATTCAAAAACCAAGTTCTATTGTGATAATACCGTCTTTTGTCTAGAAGGCCTTGTTGAAGCGTAGAGAGAAGAAATTCTCGGCTGACGCCGACAGTATTTGTGCTGAGCATTTTATCGCCGCAAATGACATCCTCTATAACCACCTTTCTTTACTTTTTTAAATGACTTTTGACATTGATGTCCAGTTCCAGACAGTTTATGCGTTGGAGCGGTTAGCCCAATCCTGAAAAAGAATAAATCAAAATCATCATGTTCATCAGTTATACCAGTGACTGTGTCAAGCGTTTTCACAAAGATATTTGAGCTTCTGATTGTTGACCACTTAAAAGAAAAGTGTATTATGCCACCATTCTAGTTCGGGTTCCAGTCGGGTCTAGGTTGGTTCCATGCCCTTAGATGTCTCTGTAATATACTCCGAGATACCGAAGCATTTGGGAGCCCTCTGGTTCTTGAAGCATACAATCTTACGAATGATTTTGGTTCCCTTGTTCACTCGCAGGCCGAGTTAGAGTCGCATACTCGTGGCGTTAGTCTTGATATAATTTTCTCATTAATTATATGTATAAACATTCAAAAGTTCGTTTGAAGTTGGGAAATGTACTTTCGGATAGTGAGCTCACCGTATTCGTCAGAATAAAGCAAGGAGCCATCAAATCATCAATTATCTACAATAACGTCTCTTCCTGCGAAGATTGGTTGCGAAGGGTTCCGTTGTTCTCCTCTTAAACCAACATCCCTTTTTAGATACTTTTGCCAGTTGCAATCGACGCCAAAAGCAGCCAAAATACCTCTAAACTTCAAACTCAAATAGATTAATAAGACGCAACATCCAATGATAGCTCAACTTCATACCAATAAAAAAGCAGAAAAAATAACCATCTAATTAATACTTCTACTCAAAATATCAAGTATTAGCTCAATCAATTCTTTATATTTCCTGATAAGCAGGTATAGTCCGAATTATATGGACAGAAATGATCCCAAACGATATTATGATACATGCAACAAAACATCGGGACATATTTACAATGCAATTTCCACAAGGTATGCAATTTCCATAAGGTACTTGGAATGTACCTTATACCTACCTCGGTATACATTTTGCCTTTCATAGACCCATAAATTGCTTAAAAAGGTTTTCTTATCGAAAGCTAAAGAAAAGAACAATATTCATCCTAGGCTTATAAAAGAGTTTAGAGTTTATGTCGAGGATCAATTGAAGGGACTTACGCAATCTCTTAAGCTTCGCAAGGTCCCAGATGACTCAAAGAGAGCTGATGCTACGTCTATGCAAAGAAAAAAAAAGAAGAAAAAAGAATCCCATAGTAACACGCCTATCAGCCTAGCCAGCGTGGTTTTAAAGCTTATCAAAGGCTTTATCAACAACTCTATCTTTGAGTACCTAAGCAAAGAAAACTTTTTCAATTGGCTCAGCAGAGCTTTAGGAGGTAAATATTCACTGAGACAGATTCGACGTACGTCTATAAAGACGCCTAATCAGTTACTTAGTTATCAAGTCCTAAGAAGTGAGATTCTCTTTGGGTAGAGCAAGACCAAACCTAAATTGTTTTCTTGTTTTTGAAACTAGACTCTTATGGTTCATTTAGTTACAATTAACCCAGTCATCCAGGATTATCTAACCTTGTGTTGAGACGACATAAAAATAATTAATCTATTTTCTCAAGCTCATTAGTCAAGATCTTCCTGTAGATATCATATTACTTAACCACGAAAATGCTTTTGATAAAGTAGCAAACCAGCTCTTTTATCAAATGCTCCATATATATTGGCCCCATCCAATTGTGCGATTGCAGATTTGATCTCAGGATATTATCAACACTTTCCCTGTTAATTGAAAACAGAAGCATGGATTTTACTTCAAGCCTAGTGTCCTGCAGGATTACATCCTAGGAAAAGCAATGTTTAACTTGTATATTAATGATTTTCAAACAATCATCCAGGATTATCTAGCCTAGTGTTGAAATGACATAAAAATAATTTATCCATTTTCTCTAGCTCAACTATTGTTCAGACTGAGTCTGATACAATGTGTAAGTTCACTTCTATTGGGCTATAGCATCCCAGTAGAACCCCTCAAAATGCAAATTTGTGCAATTGAGTCAAAATAACACCTACCTTGCTTACCATATTCTCATCAGAGGGACCATGGTAATTGACAATCAATTTAACTACCGCAAGCACGCTGAAATATAAGTGATGAAACCTAATCGAGTCTTGGGGCTTGTTAGAACTATCACCATCTAAAGAAAACCTCCAAGAGAGCAAAATCTAAAGATTGCCGTTAAGCATCCTCAGGTTGAAGATACAACGGCCATTTCATATCCTTAATATTTTCGAGACTTCAAGAAATTCGATGGTTTCTAATGAAGAACCACCAAAATAGTAGCGCACCAAAGAATAATCTATTACGACATTTTCTAGAGGAGAATCAAAGCACCAGCGCTAAAAGGCTGGAAAAGACAAAGAGATACAATTTGCGGATGAAAGATATTGACCTCTGTTGTTTTTTCTCATTTTAATACCAGATTTCCGAAAATGAATACATCACTCAATAATAAAAAAAAAAAAAAAAAAAAAAAAGCTTCCCAAATCAAAACACAGGCTTAATGACTAAAACAGATTTATTCCAACGAAAATTTCCCTTTATTAATTTTTGGTGCAGAACAAGCATTGTGACAACTTAATTCGTTGTGTAGGATTAGCGAAATAAAGTGTGATTATTCCCTAACGTATTTACTATATATACATATATATAAACTTTCGGACTATATGCAGCCTGGGCGAGTATACCTCAAGTTCTAGCAAAACAAACCTTGCGCTCATTACCAGAATTATATAGCAAAAATTAAAAACTATAATTTTTTGGGGGACTCTTTTAACGGCATAAAATTTATATCAAAACCCATTCTAACCCTTTAATTTTATATTTTGTTGATTTTTGGTATTTTGTCAATTAGATTTGTTTACTTTCATAGAACTAAATTAAAAAAAAAATTAGTATAGTAGTCAAATGATAGTACTGGTTAAGGGTTCCAAGTCGGCCCTAGCTCTCCCCACTCATGGCTACGCCTAAACAGTAGTCAGTAGCTGAAATTGATTTCAAGCCCATGGGAGTTTTTAAAAGGCCTAGAAAGAAACTAAGCACCAAATATATATTAAATTCACGTGTCCCTCTTATCTGAGTTTTCAATGTCTTCTTGTAGCTTCTTTTCACCATGGTTCTCTGTCATATATTTTCCACCCTGAACAAATTTTATACGTAAAAATTTAGCTCCCCAAGATAGCTGCAAAAGCCATTGAGTTACTTCTCTGGTAATTCTTTGAATTTACTTGCCTGACGCAACATACTGGATGCACATGGGCACTAATGACTTTGGCAATGCCTCTTGTTAGGAAATCCCAGAAAACAATTCTTCCATCATTACATCCTACAGCCAAAAGCGTACCAAGCCTATTAAAAGTGCAGGTCACTGCAACAGATATGCAGTCTAGAACGCCATCAAATTCCTGAAACAAATCAATGTTAATACTTTCTTTTATCGTATCATTTAGCTATTGTGAAAACGAGGCATCCGAAAATTTGCTTTATACAGTCCATAACTTAGAATTAAATACGAGACTAGGCCTAATACTTTCGAAGAAAATGTAAATACATTTATATACGTGAGTCCTGTATACCCTGTGAGCCAATTTAAAAATTTATAGATTAAGCTAATCATATACACAAAATTGTCTTAATTTCTTCAATTTCTTAAACTAATTACTTTTCTGGATATTTATTGAAGTATTGTTATATTCTCACTATTTCTCTCTGTTTAGTCACTGCGACTTTTTTCATTCATTGTAATGAAAACTTTTGACAAAATTTGCATGTTCAATCAAATTTTCTGTCATATATGATAGATGACAAAAAATGCATTTGATTTTGAAAAACCATATTTTATTCCTGCATAATCACATCTTGTCTATCAAAAATAGAACTAGAGTTTTTAATTTCTGTTCAAATGAGCCCTCTTTCAATCTTCTAGAATTATTATTTCAATACAATCATTCCTAGAAAAGAAACACCACATTAGCATAAAAATGTGATCTTCCTTGTGGGGGGAAATATTATGTAAATTTCAACATATTTGTACACAATAGCTTGAAATCTCTACAGTAGGGGAAATCTCTACACTTATCTGATATGCTGAATTTAATAGTGTGAATTTTACTAGGATCACTTGAACTTTAAGGGATGTTTCTCTTCTTTTTTGAAAATCATGGCATATTTTGTCTGGTTTGTATCTTACGATGGGTGACATTAAGAATAATAAATTTTATATATTTGGAATCAGCATAAACAAGAGCTAAGAGCTCATATGGCACTTGTGACGAGGCGAGAAGAGCTAAGAGCCAAGAGATCATATGGTATGAGCTCTAACAAAATTCTATGAATCAATAGATTGATTTAAAAAGGAAAATAAGAGGCTTAATGCCGATCAAGATTTAAAATAAGAGCTCTGAGTCACAAAGTCCTTCTAAATATCAAAATTCATTAAGATCCGATCACCCACTCGTAAGTTATAAATACCTATTTTTTTCTAATTTTTCCTCTGCCTTTTGCCCCCCAGATGGTCAAATCTGCAAAAACGACTTTATCAAGTCAAATTGTGCAGCTCCCTGACACGCCTATCAATTTTCATCGCCCTAGCACGTCCAAAAGTACCGAACTCGCCAAATCACTGAACCCCTCCCCCCAACTCCCCCAAAGAGAGCGAATCTAGTACGATTCTGTCAATCACGTATCAAGGACATTTGTTTATTCTATCCACCAAGCTTCATCCCAATTCCTCCACTCCAAGTGTTTTTCCAAGATTTCCCCCTCCAACTCCCCCCAATGTCAAAAGATCTGGTCGGGATTTGAAATAAGAGCTCTGAAAGCACAAGATACTTCTAAATATCAGATTTCATTAAGATCCGGTCACCCTTTCGTAAGTTAAAATACCTCGATTTTCAAAATTACCCCCCCCCCCCCCCAATTCCACCAAAGAGAGCAGATCCGGTCCAGTTATGTCAGTCACGTATCTTAGACAGGTTTCTATTCTTCCCCTCCAGTTTCATCCTGATCTCACCGCTTTAAGTATTTTCTAAGATTTCAAGTCCCCCCAACTGCCCCCCCCCCCAATTACGCTTGATCCGGTTGAGATTTAAAATAAGATATCTGAGTTACGAGGTCCTTCTAAATATGAAGTTTCATGAAGATCCGATCACTCCTTCGTAAGTTAAAAATACGTCATTTTTTCTTATTTTTCAGAATTACCCCTCCCCCCAATTGAGCGGATCCGTTCCAATTATGTAAATCACGTATGCAAGACTTCTGCTTATTTTTTCAACCAAGTTTCATCCCGATCCCTCCAATTTGAACGTTTTCCATCATTTTAGGTTTCCGCACCCCAAACTTCCCCCAATGTCACCAGATCCGGTCAGGATTTAAAATAAGAGCTTTGAGACACGATATCCTTCTAAATATCAAATTTCATGGAGATCCAATCACCCGTTCGTAAGTTAAAAATACCTAATTTTTTCTAATTTTTCAGAATTAACCCCCCCCCCAACTACCCCAAAGAGAGCGGATCCGTTGTGGTTATGTCAATCATGTATCTAGGACTCGTGTTTTTTTTCTCCACCAAGTTTCATCCCTATCCCTCCACTCTAAGTGTTTTCCAAGTTTTAGGTTTCCCCCTCCCAACTCCCCCCCAATGTCACCAGATCTGGTCGGGTATAAAATAAGAGCTCTGAGATACGATATCCTTCTAAATATCAAATTTCATTGAGATCCGATCACCCGTTCGTAAGTTAAAAATACCTCATTTTTATTTAATTTTTCAGAAATACCCCCCCCCCAACTACCCCAAAGAGAGCGAATCAGTTCCGATTATGTCAATCATGTATCTGGGACCCGCGCTTATTTTTCCCATCAAGTTTCATCCTGATCCCTCCACTCTAAGTGTTTTCCAAGATTTTAGCTTTCTCCCCTCCAACTCCCCCCAATGTCATCAGATCCGGTCGGAATTTAAAATAAGAGCTCTGAGACACAACATAGTTCCAAACATCAAATTTCATTAAGATCCAATCACCCTCTCATAAGTTAAAAATACTTCATTTTTTTCTATTTTTTCTGAATTAACCAGCCCCCCACTCCCCCCCAGATGGTCAAATCGGGAAAACGACTATTTCTAATTTAATCTGGTCTGGTCCCTTATACGCTTGCCAAATTTGATCGTCCTAGCTTACCTGGAAGAGCCTAAAGTAGCAAAACCGGGACTTTAGGTTTCCCCCCTCCAACTCACCCCCAATGTCATCAGATCCGGTCGGGATTTAAAATAAGAGCTCTGAGACACAATATCATTCCAAACATCAAATTTTATTAAGAGCCAATCACCCGCTCATAAGTTAAAAATACTTCATTTTTTCTATTCTTTGCGAATTAACCGGCCCTCCCCCCAGAAGGTCAAATCGGGAAAAAGACTATTTCTAATTTAATCTGGTCCGGTCCCTGATACGCTTGCCAAATTTCATCGTCCTAGTTTACCTGGAAGTGCCTAAAGTAGCAAAACCAGGACTGACAGACCGACAGAATTGGCGATTGCTATATGTCACTTGGTTAATACCAAGTGCCATAAAAACCAGTTCTCTTGCTGTATTAATTTTTATCACAGATATGTATATATATATATATATATATATATATATATATATATATATATATATATATATATATATATATATATATATATATCTAAAGCTTAAAATACATAGGTCTATGTATGTTAGTGATTTTAAAGGAATGAAAAAAATGAAAACAAGGAACTAAAGTGGCATAAGAAAATTTAAGTAAAAATATCCAGGCATAGGGCTACTTTAAGAAGGTAGTAGCTGAAGCTACATCACATTTATTTTTGAACGACCTATTTTTCTATAGAAGAATTCTTACCTTCAAGCTGAAATTTATAAGTTCATAAATAAAAGTACTTACTTCAGGGTAATTCTGACCAAATGACTCTAGAAAAAAAGAGGCAACAATCAGTTTAAGCCCATATACTAGAATCCTAGAGTCATTATGCAGAATAATACTGTTTATCTAGATGCATAAACATAAAACAAGCCTGAATTTTTTTTAGCCATACAACTGCCAACTGTGACAAGTGCGTGGATTCATGTGTAGCACTGTAGCTCTAAAAACGTAAATACAAAGCAGTCGAAGTACCAAAACCATGAAAAACCTACCCTAATACAAAAATGGTAATTATGGAGGCAGCCAGTGCCTAAAAAATCTATCCTTTGATCAAATTCTAAACTTTATATTAAAGCATAGAGCATTTTTGTTTTTCCTAAAGAGTTTCCCAATATCTTCAAAACAAATAAAAAATAAAAATTTAACCAACAAACGTAGAGAAGTCCCTTTTCTGAAATATTTATTAAAACTTTTTGTGGTTGGCTTAGACATATATAAGTTTTTCTATGGAAAAAAAGAATGATTTGTGTAACCTAATTACATAGATCAAGGACATTGAGTCATTTAAAAAATCTTACTTCCTAGGCCAATGCAGTTCCTCACTAATCACGTTTCAGAACCCCCAATAAAAATCAAGCAAAAACTGATTTGGAGAATGAGAATTTAGCAGCTTATTTACCATGTTTATATGGGTAGATAATCAAGATCTTTAATTTTTAAAGACTGAATGGATAAATAAAAATTCATATCCATCACTGCTCAACTCCTCCTTCCCCTTATCACCTCAGCTTTGTTTTGGTCGCCCTATTTAGTGGGAAGACAACACACATGTATTATTTTGAAGTCCGACTTGAAGTCTACAATGATGCACAAATCTTTCTTAACCATTGTTGAAATAGTGGCCTCCCTAGCGCTTTCTGCATGACAGATAAAGTACTACACTGATTTGATTTGTATAACAAAATGAATGCACTTGTGCTTATTTGAAATTGAAGTCTAGCCTCCAGACTTGAATTAAATAATAACATCTGCCCATATCAGCTTATACAGAACCTCTATTTTGAGACAATAAAATGGGCTCATTCATGAATCGTCTGCACATATTTTATTACAAACAATACCAAGCAGATCAACAATAGACTTTCGGAAAGTAAAAGTATAAGACGGAGATCTGTTCTTGAAGAAAAATCACATTAACTTGCTTAAAACCTAAAAAACAGAAATCTGAAACTTTCCCCAATGAATTCCAACCATTTATTTTTTATCCCCTATAAGTATCACCGCCAACTCGGGAACTTCCTTCTTTATGCCTATAGCTGGCAGATCTTGACATATACTGTGATGAAGACTTAAAATTTAATTGTCATTCTATTGTGGTAACTAGTAGAGCTCACTACATCTCTTATGATAGTAAATACTATTTCTTAAATTTAACTTAAAATTTAGACATTTAGAAATTAAAATTTAGGAATTTTGACAATTCATAAATCAGTTGCCCATTATTGTTCATTAGTATGGTATCAACTGAGCAAGATCGATTAGTTCAAGATAGAGTCTGCACATAAAAGAACTACTAGAGTTCTTCCATGTGTTTGCCACCTACTTGATTATGCATCCTCTCTTCATTTCTGAAGAGACCATGCTGATTCGCTTAATGATCATATAGCAATTAGGAATACTGACAACAATTATAGCTTTATTTTTGCGTGATGTTTATGTATGCTTCGACAAGACAACAGACTTTCAGGATTTTTCCCTGGTAACACTTGATGAGAATTGGTCTGCATTTCTTCTTATGCAGAGCTACAAAACATGGAACCAAGTTTAGCATTAAGCATTTTATGAAAATTATATACTGTCCAAGATCAGTAAGAATATGCTTAACCTTGTGTGATATGTTTTATGCTCAATTTGATTTTTTTTTCTCTTGTTTGTGCATTTCTCTTTGTACCTTTCTTGTTTAATTTATGTGTTTTCTTTAATGTCAAACTGTTTAATTTCTTACTGTTTTGTTGTCATGTTTAGCAATGTCAAGCTAATGCTTACAGTTGCTACTACTATTTGTCACATTCAGTCCCAGTCAAAGGAAAAATTATACTAATAAAAAATTAGTACCATGTGATTCTCTCTTCAATATTTTCCCCCGACATTATGGCTGTTAATCACACCCTAGCCCCTATCCCCTAATCAGGCTGGATATAGCCATTGCTATATACAATACTTTTGAAGAAAACATTTTAATAAAAAATTTCTTACTTTTTTATACTAATCTAAAAAAAAAAAACACTTTCCACAATAAGTTTTCAGAGAAAAGCAAAGAGCTATATGAAAACAAAAGAAAAGCATCAATAAAGGTATCAAATAATTCAAGCAACGCACATTAGCAACGCAAATAATTGAAATTTAAATGAAAAGAAAGTACATGAATGACTAAACATGAAAAAAACCACAAAAAGGGACCATAACAAATGCCCCCTAAGTCTTCTAAAGCCAGAGCATTATTTGTGTTTTACTGAAAACAAAGCATATCTGAAGAAATTTTCCTTTCTTTACATTAATATGTCAAAAATTACCCATGCACATACTTCCAGAGATGAATATTATATAATAATAATAAGGATTTATTTACCCGCCATCTGCAAAAGATTATTGTGAAGTACCAAAAAATAAAAGAAAAAAAAATACACCAATAAAAAGAAAAGTCATTATTGGAAAAAAATATCGTCTATTCAGTATCACTTTTATGACAGACTTCTCACGGATTCCTGATCAATTCTTTCTGAGAAAAGGAACATCATTAGCTTAAACTACATTAAATAGGTCAGTAACGTTAAGTGGAAGAGATGTGGTTCAGAATCTTTAAGATTACATGTTTGAAAACGACAGGACTAAGAACACTCCCTTGCTTCATGCCTCTTTTATCTTTAATTGGTTCTGAAACTGTGTCTCTCCATTTGGCAGATACTGTCGAATTTGCACACCAAAATTTTGTAGTTTTGACAATACTCATATTTATGCAGTTTTGCAATAGAGAATTAAGAAATTACATAAGATTAATACTATTTAAAGCTGTTGATAAATCAAGAGTGCACACATAAAGAGGTGACTTTTTACTCTTCAAATCTATTAGTACATTTGCTAGTGATCTATGTGCCTCTGGGCAACCAACACCTTTTTGGAATCCAAACTGGTTATCTCTAGAAAGCCCAGTGTCTAGCTCGGGAAAAAAGGACTCCGCATATTTTAGGAGAAAAATATTCTCTGAGACTGATTTGATGTACACCTATAAAGACGCCTAATTACTTTCTTAGGCATAAAGACATAAGAAGAGTGATTCTCTTTGGGTAGAGCAAGACCAAACCAAAATTGTTTTGTTGTTTTTGAAACTAGACTATGGTTCATTTAGTTAAAATCAGTTTTGGCTAAAGAAAAGTCATACCGGTAGACATTTGAGAAATCTTGGCATACACCTGCAATGAAATCACAAAGCTGATTAGTCTAGATCTTCCTGTGGATATCCATGTATGTTGGCCTCATTAAATTGTGGGATTGTGGATTACAGACTTGTTCTCTGGATATTCTCAACATTTCCCAGCTCATTGAAAACATAAGCATGGTTTTCACTTCAAGCCTAGTGCCCTGTAGGGTTACATCCTAGGACAAACACTGTTTAACTTATATATTAATGATTATCCAACAATCATCCAGAATTATCTAGTGTTGATCCGACATAAAAATAATTCATCTATTTTCTCCTGCTCAACTATTGTTCAGGCTACCTTGCTTGAATAACATCCACCTTGTTTAGCATATTTTCATCAGAGGGAGCATGGCAATTGACTATCAATTTAACTACCACAAGCACATTGAAATACAAGTGATGAAACCTAATAGTCTTGGGGCTTGTTAGAATTATCATCATCTAAAGTAAACCTACAATAGTACAAAATCTATAAAATTACCGTTGACCAAAATTTTATAGTTTTGACAATACTCATATTTATGCAACTTTGCAATAGAGCATTAAGAGATTGCATGTGATTAATACTATCTAACACTTTTGATAAATCAACAGTGCACACATAAAGAGGTGACTTTTTACTCTCCAAATCCATTAGCATGTTTGCTAGTGATCTATGTTCTTCTGGGCAACCAATACCCTTTTGGAATCCAAACTGGTTATCTCCAAAAAGTCCAGTGTCTAGATCGGGGAAAAAAGAATACTCAAATATTTAACTCAAAATGAACAATACACTGATATGTCTGTAAGATTTACAGTCACTGGTGTTTTTCCTTTTCTTTGCAATTAATGTTATAATTCCTTTTAGGAAACTCTTGGAAACAATGCCAATCATGACGCACACCTGGAAAAGAAGTTGTAGATGAGAATAAAAGCTATCAGGTAAGTTTTTAAAGTGCATCGTTAAAAGGTCATCAGCATCTATCCTGTTCTTACCTTTAGATACAGCTTTTCTTACGGAGGTTTTAATCTGTTTCAGTGATATGGCAACACCACAACCCTGTCCTAAAAAACATCCAAGGCAGCTAGAAACCTCCTCTTCATAATATTTGCTTATGGCAATATTTTCGATCCTGTAAACTGACGTGTAATAAGAATTCAAATCATCTATAGTCAAAAAACAACTAGGTGAACTTCCATCAGCTCCAATTATATTTTGCCATGATGTCTGAATTCCAGTGAAATGTTGTCCGATAGTGCGGTATTTTTGTTTAGTGCTCTGTTTCAACTCAAAAACATTCCCGTATACAGGTCTTCCACTTCCAATCCAAATGCTCATCTGCATTTTTTGTGCATTGCTTTTCTGTCTGAAACTCAACAGACTTGGACCATCTCTGTCTTTCTGTGCCAATCTTGACACTCCTAGCAGGGGCTGCTGTTGATTTGGACACTTTCATGGCAAGAACAATCTGACAGTAATAAGCATTAAGATCAATCATGGCAGAAGTTTCAGGAGGATTGAAGCATAGTAAGTGGAATGGCACTTTGATGCAAGAAAGAATAGAGGAGACAGTGGCCATATGCAAGTCAGCATCACATTCATTCTAATTCTTCTTCTGCACCCACCATCTTTTGAATATTAATGTTCTGTGATGGCTGTAGATGAACTGATAGTCCAAGATGATCCTTAATTGGATCATCTGGGTACACTGTGGCAGAGACAAGGAATGGATCTACATGACAAAACATGGTCAATATTGGATGTATGTCTACTAGAATGGATGTGTGTAAAATCAAAGACTGTGGCCAAATTTGAAAGGAAGCAGGTAGACCAAGCAGGTACAATTTAGAAAAATGTCAGAGTGGATATTGTCTTTTGCTGGATCGTAGTTGAAGTCACAAACTATAACCCATTTTCTCTCATTATGCTCAAGAGATCCCAGATGTCACCAAACTGCATCAGATGCTTTAGAAAACTTTGTCAGCAAGATATCATTATTGTTATTATTGGGCATATATGTATTTATTTACTCAGTACCCAGAGCAAAAACAGACAACAAGTTACTATTTTTAATTGACAACTCTGCTAATAATTCTTTCCCTGTATATGTTGCAAGGCCACCGGATAGACGCCCTGCCGTTAACTTAGTAGACTGTATGAACAGGTCATGAGATTTGGATCTATTTAAGAAAATTGCATTCAATCCAGAGAGCATATGTTCCTGAATGAATAGCACATTGTACAGTTAAAGAAGATCATCCAGAGCCTTTTCTTTATTGTAGCACCAGTTAATATTCAGGCTTAGAGCTTTTATAGAACTATTCATGAGTAACTCTTATTTCTCAAAATTTCTTTTACTTTCTGACATTTTAACCAAAAACAGACATGTGGTTCATTGCACAAAATACATTTGGATCCTGCATTACATGGCGAGTCCTTGCTACTGGTGTGAGGTCTGGAACATATAGCACATCTGGGATCACTTCTACAGCTTTCAATAAGGTGGTCAAAGCTTTGGCACCTAAAGCACCTTTGTGGGGCCTGCTTGTACTTGGCCACTTGGAAGAAATCATATCCCAATCTAGTTCTGCTCAAAAACACCAAGTTCAATGACTGCCTATTATTGAAAGTCCAGTTGACAGTTTTGGTTTGGCCAAAGTGCGAGGCTTCCTCTATGAGGTTTGGATTGTGTACTGCCAGCAAACTTGCACTGATGTCCACAGAAAGCCCTCTTATAATGTTGAATTGTTTTTTGCTTTACATTTGATATTGTTTAGGCTACCATTTAGTAATTTTGTAGAGAGCAGTAGAAACCTCCAAACAAAAAGCATTAGTGTTAATGGTGTCAATAAATTTGACTTGTAGCTTGTTATTTCTTCACTTCTTGACCCCTTGTAACCCATCTTTGGATTGCAGCTGACTAAATATCTGCTGTCTGGACAAAGGGTCTATGCAAGGAATGTCTTCTATGATGACAGAGCAAGTTGGAGTCTCTTTTGTTTTAGGCTGTGGCTGTTGATGGAAAAGCTGACAGGTTGACCCCTGCAGTGTACTGATTTATCACCAACACTGAGCTTTTGAGATTCCAAATTTCTCCTAGCAAAATAGGGAAATTCATTTCAGGAATGTGTGGGACACTCAAAGGGTGGGAGATTACAAACGTTGGAGACTGAATGTTTTTCCTGTCACAATCATTTAGAATTTCCATTTTTGTTTTTTATAATGCAACTAGCTCAAATAAGTTGAATGTCATTTTTGATAGCAAAGATAAATCCAGTATTCTATATGACTGGAGGAAATTCAAAATAGGGTTTAGATGCAGAACCATTAGAGTAAAGGATACACAACAGATCAAAAGACCAGACAAGTGAAAAATATAAACAGAAAAGGAAGTTTTAGCATGGTATATGAGTCTGGGGGCAAATAATGAGAGTGAATGGCATATGGTGTAATGCCAAATTGTAATAAAATACAAAATGCAGCAAATGAAACCCTGCCCCATTAAAACCAAAGCAATAAAATTCTTACTTCATAATAACCTGGCATATGCATCATCTTTCTAGGCTATTAACTTGGTTAACTTATGAATGTTTCCTTCCATTACTATCCCCTATTCAAAACAATTCTAAGTAATATTTTGGTAAATATTACAAACAATTCCAGACAAGTCCTGATTTCATAAAGTCAAGACTGCTGAAAACACATTTCAACAAAAACCTATGATTTTGAATAGGTGACATTCAACTAATGAAGAAATAGCCTATATTAGGAATATTCGTGGAATAACTATGGGTGGGTTCATGGCCAAAAACCTGACCATGATAGTTGGAAACAGCATTGAATAGGGAATCAAATGGTACTAGCACACTTTTATGTTACAGCATGTTTCCTTCACTAGAGGTCAAAAGCTAAATATTTATCCTTACTTTTACTGCTAGTTTTTTTTTTCTGTATTACTAAGCAATAAATCATGGACAAATATTAAGGAAGCCTTCCTATTGACTGATAAGAAGCACTCCTGTGTCTTTTATCAAAAACACTTCCATTCCTCACAAAAGATGCAAACAGAACAATCAATAGGAAAGCTATAGCCTGGAAAAGGTACAAAGAGAAAAAAGCACAGGGAAATTGGCAGAGGTATCCAAGGCCATGGAAACTTGCCTCCAATGCAATTAGGAAACTTAAGTCTGAACATGGGGAGAAACTTGCCACAGATATCAAAGCAAACTCCAAATCCTTCTGGAGACATGTTTCTGTTAAAAGCCCTAACTGTCACACCATTCCTGACCTCAAGTACAACAGCATAACACACCCACAGACAAGGCTGATGTATTGAGTACCTATTTTACCTCTGCTTTCACCATCAAAACCTGTCCAACAATTCCCGAAACACCATCAGACTTAATAGCAAATCCAAAGGACCTGATGGTATACACCCAAGGCTTCTCAAGGAGTACTGACATGTTCTCAGTTCTCCCTGTGCAGACTTTTCCAGTTGTCCCTACAAAATGCAGAGCTACCATCAGATTGGTAAACATCCTAAATAACACCAATCCACAAAAAATACCATCCCATCAATTCAGCAGTTGTAAAGGTGCCCAAGAGATTTGTTAGCAGAGTTCTAATTCAGTACTTTGAACTTAACAACATACTCACTTCCACTCAACATGACTTCAGATCTCTAAGAACCATTGATACTAACCAAATACAAACATATGGGTATGCCACGTCATTGTTGGATAAAGATTTCCCTGTCAACATGGTGCTCTTGGATCTCAAAAGCATTTGACAGGGATTGTCAAGAATTCCTCATCACCAATCTAAAAGCAGCAGCTGTTGAAGATGTCATTGTGTAGTGGATGCAAAGTTTCCTTTCGGAAATAACACATGATGTAAGAGTTCATGACTTTCAAGGTGTACCACATTTCTCCTCATGTACAACTGTTTTAAGAGGCCTTCCCTAGGGGACCATTATTAGACAAAAGTCTCTTCAACTTCTGTATAAATGATGTACTCAGCCTTCTCTTGAACCTCCTCACTCTTTATGCTGAGGATTCAATACTTATTGGTATTGCAACTACACCCTCTGACCTGTAATTTATCCAAAAGGATCTTGACATTCTTGGGACTTGGGCTGGTACATGAATCCTCTTTTTCAAGTCATGAAATCTATTTTGAAAACCACATCAGCAGTACCATCTCCAAGGTTACCCCCTCTTTGCTGTTTCTAAAGAAAGAAATCTTGGAGTCATCAGTGATGATCAACTTAGGTTCAGCACCAACACAAAATCTGCATTGTTTTCTGTCCTCAAACCTCTCAGAATAATCAAAAGAACCATCTCCAGCAGATGCCAAAAAGTATTTGTCAAGCTCTTCAGGGGACTAGTTTTGCCTGTGTGAGGTTGGAATGTCCCTGGCATCACCCTACTTGAAGAAGAACAAAGAAATGGCCTACTAGAAGGAGAACAACAAAGAGCCACCACAATGGACAAGGCCTCAAACAGATGTCATACAAAGAGCATTAAACATCATTTGAAGCTTCTTATTCTCACATACCATAGGAAACATGATTATGGCCTGCAAAAATATTTTTTCTTGTCCCTTTGCCCTCTCCTCCAAGCAAGGTTTATATTAACTAATTGTTCAGGTAGCTAAAAACTAAACCTGACAAATAACCTGGTGCTTCCCATTAAAAAAGGTGTAAGGCAGGGTGCATTGACATCACCTACTGCATTTAATAACAGCATTGTTAAACCACAATCTAAGTCATATCTGACATGGGATTGATCTATTGTTAATAAGCTATGCTGACAATGTACTCAATCTGAGCCACCTCCTTCATGGTTTAGAGGAGAATTTTATCCAGTTCCAAGTAGAATATGGAAAAATAGGCCTTCAGTTTAATGAAAAGAAATCAGATGTATTGTTATTTAATGCTAAGCAAGGGTCTGCTGTTGATGTTAGGCTGGGTGGTGCTACTGTTTGGCTTGCCAAACACATAGTTTATCTGGGGATCCCTATTGGTTGGTCTATGCTTGAAACGTGTCATCTTTTGGAGAGTCATCTGTAGAAACAGATCTCTGTTTCATACATCCTGAATCCAAATATAACATGCATTTTCATTAGAGATGAACTTTACCCCACCTCTTTATATAGGCTACCAATTCAAGGTAGACTATATATTTGCAGATTAGGGGTGTGTAGCTAAGGTTTAAATTTACCTCTACTGTCAGAATTGCATTGAATACACAAATATTCAATGCAATGCAATTTGGATATTCCAAAAGGAAGATAAGAAAGAATTGTGGTCTACATATTATAATATGCAAAGTATCTCTTATAGCTTCCACCATGGACAAGTAACCATATTGTGACAAGTTGGTATGGGATTATCAACCCTAATGAAGCAATAATAGCCCAGATTGCCATATACAACTCTAATATTGTTACTCATCCTTGGGCAATAGGTTTTGCTTTTTGTAGTTAGATATCCAATTGTTCTTTATTTTTCTTGTGTTTGTGTATTCTTGTGTAGAGTGTTTTTTATCTTATACTCCATCTGTTTCTTTTGATGGGAAATAAATATATATATACATATATACATACAAACTTATCCCTATAGCCTAGCAAGAATTACATCCTGAATCCAAATATAACATGCATTTTCATTGGAGATGAACTTTACCCCACCTCTTTATATAGGCTATCAATTCAAGGTAGACTATATATTTGCAGATTAGGGGTGTGTAGTTAAGGTTCTTATTTACCTCTACTGTCAGAATTGCAACCTGAATTTAAATTTCATATTCATTTAAATCAAAAATGAGCATTACCCCAATCCCTGGTGCACAAACATATACCCTGAATTGGTAGATAGCCTATAGGGGTGGGAGTAGGCTAAATTTCATTTTCAACACAAATAAATGTTAACGTTGGATTCAAGAGCAATTCTGGCTATAAAGTTTGTAGCTATCTGAATAGCCCATTAATATAAACGTTACCCCCCCCCCCCTCAGAATGTTTTGTGACTAGAGGGCATTCCAAGAACATCTTCAAGAAACACTCCTCAATCCAAGATAGAAGATATTTCTTTAACCAGCAAGTAACAAGCTTATGAAATCGACTCTCCAAAATGCAGTGATTTGGGTGTGTTCAAGCAAAATCTCTATGGAGAATGACTGCAACAAGAGCTTCAGTAGCATACAGCTGTAAGTGAATGAACTTTTAGAGGTTTTGCGATTTCAGGGTGCTAGAATAGGTTTGAACATTAATGTTAAGAAAACGTAGCCTAGATAACTTTGAAGACCAGAGTCCTTAACCCAATGTAGTAAGCAACCACATCAAACAACCTAAAGAAGTCTCTTATGAAACATTACAAGGACTGAAATTCTTAGATTCACTCCAAGCTACGATTTAATGTAATAACTAAATAGGCCTAATTGTAGTCTACATACCAAGCAGTTCCAAATTCATCTCGCACACGTCTCAAGAAGTACAAATTTGGCGGCTGAAGTTCAAAATCATTTATATAATAAAATAATTTACAATATAATAATAATTTTGTTTTTTTGGTTTTAAAGGAAACTAAAAAGATTCAAATTAATTAAGAAATTTTCTACTATATTCTAATTTTCAAACTTTATACCATAAAATTTCTCCTCAAAACTACTAGGGATTTTAGTTTGAAAGAGAAAATCTCACTTGAGCGTTATTTTCAAATTATTTGCGAATGTTTTAGTCATGAAGAATCTATCTGCCTTTCTGCTCAGGACACTACACAGAAACCACATGTATTTTTTAGCTTTATTATGTTATTATATAACAGAAAACTTTTTAGTAACGCTATAGTTAATCATCTTTATGTTAAGCTGGAAAACCTATAAAATCTCAGGGTGAAGCCATTGGCCTAGCTTAGAGCTCACTGTCAATCACCCACCTTCTCCGTTTGGAGCCTAAAATTGGAAAAAATTCTAGTTTAGCTACTTTTTTCTATCTTACAAAGGGTTAAGTTTGAAAAATGAAACTTTCAGGGATGGGTTGCAGATGGAAGTAGGCTAGCCTATGTTCTGGGAAGGTGTTTTGAAGTACATGCTTCCAATCCTTCCCTCTCTAAAGGGCAGTGAATTTGATGGCCTTTTAAAATTTGTAATGTTTATATTAATAGACTATTCAAGTAGGCCTAGCTAAGAAACAAACTTACCTCTATAGTCAGAATTGCATCCTGAATCCAAATTTGTCATTTACTTGTGTTCAAAATTAACTTTATTCTCACTTTTAGGTAAATGTTTTGTTTTCATATTATTGATCAACAAATAAATTGGGTGAAATTCTAGTTAATCGACATCTCACTGTCTCAGAAAGGGTTTAGGTTAGGAAAATGAAACTTTCAGGAATAAAACTATAGACTAAAGTGTGTCCTGGGAAGGTATTTGGATAAAATTCTAATTAATTGATCTCTTGCTAACTCAGAAAGGATTTAGGTGAGAAAACTGAAACTTTTAGGGATGAATCTACAGACTAAAGTATGTCCCAGGAAGGTATTTTTAAGCAACTACCTTCACGCCTTCTCCCTCTAGAGAGCCCTGACCTTTGATGACCTTTAAAAATATGTGTGTTATAAAAGTGAAACCTTGCAAAATAGATCTTCTGCTTAATTGAAGTACAACAAAATTGTTTTCAGCTTCATAACTTTGCTCAATTATATTTTATAAGGTTTTAAAGATATGCAAATAGCTACATTTCCTAAATTTTGAAAAAAAAAACCATTGATTTGGCTCAAAATTCTACTCAAATGACAGGAATTGTATTTTCAGAACTAAAGGCAGAGAAAAAACAGCAAGTAACTGAAATTAAGGTAAAATGTTGTTATGTCAAAATTTCAATAGGTATAAACCTATCATGTAGGCAAATTTCAGGGTCCTCTAGGGGGAGAAGGAGTGGAGGTGGGTACTTAAAAAAACTGTCCTGGGACATACTTTAGCCTTTAGACCCATCCCTGAAAGTTTCATTTTCTTAACCTAAACCCTTTCAGAGATAGCAAGAAGTCAATTAACTAGAATTCTACTGTATTTTGAAGCAATTATTCCACTCCTTCTCCCTCTAGAGGGCCCTGACCTTTGATGACCTTTGAAAATATGTGTTATAAAACTGAAACCTTGCAAATTTCCTAAATTTTGAAAGAAAACATTGATATGGCTCATTTTCTACTCAAATAACAGGAATTACATTTTCAGAACTAAAGGCAGAGAAAAAGCAACTAGTAACTTAAAATTAAGGTAAAATGTTGTTTTATCAAAATTTCAATAAGTATAGACCTGTCATGTAGGCAAATTTCAGGGTCCTCTAGAGGGAGAAGGAGTAGAGGTGGGTTCTTGAAAACAACTTCCTGGGACACAATTTAGCCTTTAGACCCATCCCTGAAAGGTTCATTTTCCTAACCTAAACCCTTTTCAAGATAGAAAGAAGTCAATTAACTAGAATTTTACCATAAATTGAACATAGGCTACCAATAGATACCATTTCTTATGCTCTTTCCCTATATAATAATTGCTTTTCTTGCAATTTCAATTTTAAGCCCTTTTAGGACCCTTGGAAATAATAATTTCATTCTGTATTTTTTTGAACATAAGAATAGGTTGTGACATTTGCTTCAAACTTACTATTTCATTTTAAATCCATTTTGTAAAAGTAATGTAATTCTCAAACATTGATTTGTCAAGATTAAATTGATTGAAAAAATTCAAAATGAATTTGCAATGTTTTCTTCTGGTTCTATTAGGCCACTTAAAAAACATCATCTGCTGGTGGTGCATTGGTTAAACTACAATATTTGTTATTACAAGCTAAAACTGGACAAAGCTTCACATGGTCAAAACTGCACTTAACAGAACCACAACTACCTGAAATAAAATTATGACATATATGTAAAAATTTGCACTGCTTACTAAATTTACAAAAAAGATGATTAAAATGTTTACATATCACATTTTTTTTTGTTAGAGCTTTTTTGCTGGAACTTGGTTGATGCACTTGGTTAAAAATCACTGAGCTCATTTTTTTTAGTGTAATTTGCCTGAACTCTATTTTCGAAAACACTTTTTTGCTGGAGCTTGGTTGAAGAAAAAATTTGTTCAAATGCACAATTATCTCCTAATTGGTAAGAACCTGCCATTATTATATTAGCACATTTTCGTTTATTATCAGAAAAGACTGTCTTATTATGCAGGCTATTCACCTTGTTAATGTGCACACGTTTTTGGGCATCTGTAATGTGGTAATCAAGGTTACCATTATAATTAGGCTGTATCAAGGGTGGATTGAGGTCAATGAAAATTTCTGGATTTATGTCACTTGTTGTGACAGGTATCACTGGATTTAATCCTCTAAGTCCTTCATCAATATTCATTGGGTTTATGGACATTGCACTTTTTTATGGTCAGAGATGAAAGTGTTATTAACCTCATTCAAAATGGAATTATATGTAGGTTGAATTGCTAGATCACTTTGTTGAATTGTCCAAAAATAGGAGATGAAAGTTAGTGCATCCATTAACTTTCCTTGTAAAACCAAGATTTTGGTAATATCTGGTTGTAAGATGAGAGGTGTAGGGACAGTGTCCATTTGATCTGATTTATCAATGCTACAGTCAATTGTTTGGCAAGATGCATTTGTTTTCCCTTCAAAACAGCCTTGGCGCTGGGGAGGGACAATGGAAATTGTAGGATCACACAAACTAGTACCAGCCTTGTTAGAAATGGTTGATTCTTCAGTCAATAGAGGAAAATGGCTGAGCAGAGTGTCTGGAAGATTTTTAGAGGTGCTCAGATCACTTAGAATGCTAAGAATCCTTCTTCTTTCAACAGGGGTACGGGGTGTCCGAGAGGTTCCAGATTGATAGAAAGCACTGGAGAAGAAGTACAATTTACCTTAGACTTAGTAAAGCAATCTAGGCACATCCAGGAGTTATTCCAGCTAGTGATTTCTATCCTAGCATGCTTTTCAGTTCCTGCATGGAACCAAGAACTGCAATTAACACATTTGACTGCATTTGAAGTAACCCATAATCTGCATTCAGGAAAAAATTGTTTTAATTTTGTCATTTAGTCTTGCAACTCAGGTTGCCTTACTTAATCAAAAGGTCTTAATATGTCTTAACAGGTCAGAGACTGAAGAGAGACTGGAGCCTGTATATGAGTTTGTGGTGTCCAGGTCATGGAATGAGGTAAACATGACTTTAGTCTTATTTGTATTAATGTACATCCCATACGACTTGGTTGCTTGAGAGATGCTGTCTGCCTGTCTTTAGAGTTCTTGTGGGGAGGGGTGTAGCTAGCTGGTTGATATTGTCAGCATATCATAGTTTATTGAGTAAGATCCCACCTATTTTGCCCCACACCCAGTGGGTATCAGGGAAAGGATGACATTCAGGAATAGGTTGAACAGATTCAGGGATAGGATGCATCTGTTGAGGACTCCAGAAGTTGTCAAGAATTCATCAGAGAGGCCATAGTCAGAATTTCTACTGTAGTTAGAATTTTGCTTTTGAGCTTTTTGTACATGTCCTCAACAATTTTGATGATTTTAACTGGGACACCATAGTATTTTAGAATATGCCAAAGACTTTCCTCTATATGAGGTCAAAGGCCTGTTGGAAATCAATGAATCAAACAGTTTGTGGTAACAAACTGTAGTAAGGAGCAACCCAGCTCAATAGTAACCAAAACTCTAAAAAAATGAATTTTGATATCAATAGCTACATCAAAAGAATCATATTTTAATGCTGATTTTAAATATATAAGTTTCATCTAGTTTAGTCTTACCCATCAAAAGTTACGAGCCTGAGAAAATTGGCCTTATTTAAGACAATAGGGGAAAACACCCCCTAAAAGCCATAGGATCTTAACGAAAATGACACCATCAGATTCAGCGTATCAGAGAACCCTACTGTATAAGTTTCAAGCTCCTATCTACAAAAATGTGGAATTTTGTATTTTTTACCAGAAGACAAATCATGGGTGCGTGTTTATTTGTTTTTTTTTTTTTTTTCCCAGGGGACATCGTATTGACCAAGTGGTCCTAGAATGTCGCAAGAGGGCTCATTGTAACGGAAATGAAAAGTTCTAGTGCCCTTTTTATGTGACCAAAAAACTGGAGGGCATCTAGGCCCCCTCCCACACTAATTTTTTTTCCAAAGTCAACGGATCAAAATTTTGAGATAGCCATTTTGTTCAGCATAGTCGAAAACCATAATAACTATGTCTTTGGGGATGACTTACTCCCCCACAATCCCTGGGGGAGGGGCTGCAATTTACAAACTTTGACCAGTGTTTACATATAGTAATGGTTATTGGGAAGTGTACAGACGTTTTCAGGGGGATTTTATTTTGTTTGGGGGTGGGGCTGAGGAGAGGGGGCTATGTTGGAGGATCTTTACTTGGAGGAATCTGTCCTGGGGGAAGAAAAATTCAATGAAAAGGGTGCAGGATTTTCTAGCATTACTTTAAGAAAACAATGAAAAATAAACATGAAAACTTTTTTCAAATGAAAGGAAGGAGTAGCATTGAAACTTAAAACGAACAGATATTATTACAAATATGAGGGGTTCTAATAATACTTTAGCATAAAGAGCGAGGTATTTAGGAGGAGATAATTACCTTGCTCTTTATGCTAAAGTATTTTTAGTAATTTCAACTATTTATTCTACAGCCTTTCTGATTCAGGGGTCATTCTTAAAGAATTGGGACGAAACTTACGATTTAGTGTAAAGAGCGAGGTGTTAACAAGGGTACAAACCCCCTTGTATACATAATAAAAATATAAGGTTATGAAAGTTTGTCATGTAAGTTAATTCTTAAGTTACGTATATTTTTTACTAATAAAAACGTTCGTTAAAAATTAAAAGTTCTAGTTGCCTTTTTAAGTAACCGAAAAATTGGAGGGCAACTAGGCCTCCTTCTCCACCACTTATTTCTCAAAATCGTCTGATCGAAACTAAGAGAAAGCCATTTGGCCAAAAAAGAATTAATATACAAATTTAATTTTAATAATTTATGTGTGGAGAGCCAAAACCAAACATGCATTAATTCAAAAACGTTCAGAAATTAAATAAAAAAAAACTAATTTTTTTAGCTGACAGTAAGGAGCAACTTTAAAACTTAAAACGAACAGAAATTACTCCATATATGAAATGGGTTGTCCCCTCTGTAATCCCTTGCTCTTTACACTAAAGCTTGACTCTTTGCCACAATTCTACTTTTTAAAACAATTAAAAGCTTTAGCGTAAAGAGCGAGGGATTGCAGAGGGGACAACCCATTTCATATACGGAGTAATTTCTGTTTGTTTTAAGTTTTAATGCTGCTCCTTACTTTCAGCTAAAAAAATTAGTTTTTTTTCTATTTAATTGTTGATAGAGGTCTTTTAAACTTGGTATAGCATTCCAAATAGTAGATTGTCCTGGGCAAAACTCAGCTTGATACACGTTGATATCATGAGCAGTGATTGCTTGTTTTCTATGGAGGAGGATCCTAGTCAGGATTCTGGTTTGGTGGCTTGTCAGGCTGGTATGCCAGTAGTTTCCACACTCTTTCTTCTAGCCATTTTTGTGAATTGGGACTAATGCAGCCTTACACCACTCTCATGGGACATATCCATTGGCCCAAATGGCTGTTATAATACTATGGTATAGATCAACAACATCTTCTGAGTCAACATTTATTAGTCCTGCGGACACCATCTGATCATGGAGCTTTACCATGCTTCATGGACTCTGTGGTCACTTTGGTCTTGGATCTTATTGGAGGTAGAGGGATGTCACACTTTGTTATTGAGATGTAGTTTAGGACATTTGGAGCTGTTACTAATTATGGGTTTAATTTCTCCTCAAAATATTCTTTTCATTGGGTGAGCTTTTGTTTTGTATCATTGATATTGTTGCCCTGTTTGTCCAAGATCATGGACGTTTTAGGATCTCTCCTGGTTGATAATCCTCTGACTGTTTTGAAGAACTGGTGACTGTTGCCTTTCTTGAACTGGGTTTCACTGTTCTTACACTTCTTGCCAAAGTGGGTTTGGAGTACCTTTGGAACTTCTCATTCGACTTTTTTTTAAGTTGTTTGTTGGTGTCTCAGCTACTTTGGTCAGGTTTGTTGCTGTATAGGAGTTTCTGGTCACATTGCTGTATTATGTCTTCAGTGATCAAAGGTTTTTCATCTTTAGTCTGTCCACCAAGTATGCCATTTGCTGTCTCTATTATTACATATGTAGCATGTTTAGCTAAGCTCTCAATCTCCTCAGGAGCTGTCAGGGGTGTGGATATACTCATGATGTCCCATAGTTTTGTTGAGAGCCTAGTGGTATAAGTATCTTTTTTGGTAGAGTTGCTGAGAATTTTTGTTTGAAATCTGAGGATCTTTATTGTCTGAGCAAGTCATTTTAATTTTAGCTTAAGTGTAGACATCAGCAGTGTGATCCAAGTCAAAGTCTCCTACAGAGAGTGAAACAGTGTCTGTTAACTGAAGACTTACATTGCCTGGATATCAGAATATATTCAATCATGATTTCAGTCATTCCATCAGGTTGTCTTCATGTAACCTTATTTTCGTGTCTGTGTTTGAAGTGGTGAGGCTCTCCATACAAGTCAATTAGCTTTTCCCCCCTTACATTAAGACGCCTGTGTCCATATTGTCCCATGACATCTTTCCAACTGGCTTGACTACTGCCCACCATTGCATTGAAGTCCTCCATGACAATTAGCATATTGTTTCTGGGCATCTGGTCATTTACACTCTGTAATGAAGTAAAACTGATCCTAGTCTTCTCTATTCCAGGCAGAGTCCAGAGCATATATTTGGACAACTGAGAGATTTTTGATCAGTTCTTTTAGATGGATGGTTGGAATTTTTTTCATCACAGGGGTGAAGGTGATCAGTGACCTTCTGGTGGCTAGAGGGAGAATGAAAGCGACACCCTGTAGGTGAATATTGTCAGTACGTCCTGTCAATAAGAAAGTGGTTCCAAGAATACTTTCTTCTCCATCTTAGGGGAGGTGCATCTCAGCCAGGCAAACTACATCTCATTTGCATCTGTTAATTTCTCTCAATAGGAGATTGATTTTCCAAGGTGTTGCTAAAGTTTGGCAGTTGCGTGCCAATATTAAAAACTGATTTTTATCAATATTAAAGTTTCGTCCCATTGGGAGGTCGTCTTAGGCCTATGAAGGTTGTTTGTTTCCCTGTATGTGGTAGCAAGGTCGTTAGTTATTCTGGACACAGTAGAAGGTTTGGCATAAAAAAAGGATTGTTGGTTACCCTGGACGTGGTAGTACTTAAAGCTTTTCAGTTTCTGCTTATATTCATATTTACAAAGGAGAGTTTCTTGTCTGAATCATTGACAGCAGTGAGCCAATCCTCTCTGTCAAGTTGCAGAGGCTGTTGTCCATCTGGACTGGTACTTATCTGTTAAAGTGCCTATTTTAAGTTCTTTATCCATTGATGGACTGTAGAAACGGTTTGTTTGTTAGTTTCTTTCAGTTTAGCATGAGACAAGACAAAGACAAGTGACAGAATAGATGGGAAATATATAATTTAGATTACATGTTGGCACATTGGGTGGAGGGGGGTAAAGTATTTGAACAGTGTGAAGTTAGAAAACAATTCTTACTTCATAATATGCAGAATAATTATACCTAACATTGTGATATATCATTAGAATGAGTCAGAGAAACAGATTCTATTTAGATGAAGAATTTTACACTGGCGCTATTCGACATAAGTAGCTCTGTATCTTCTGCTCTTTTGCATTTATCCTCCTATTGAGAATCCTCCCACAATTTGTTCTGCATCACCATGCAATTTAACTCATTGCCAGAGAAGTTTGTAACTCATGGAATGTGTCCACGTGACAATGGGCCCACTTGAGTGTACACCCAATGGGTGTACACTCACCAGGGGCTTTACAGCCCCTGGTGAGGGTGACTCAGTTTCTTTATGGATCCCCAGGGACTAGGTATCCCTTGGTCCAGGCTTCCTAAGGAGATATCACACATATATGTAGGGTGTCCCGTATCTGCCACCTAGGGATGGACTGAGTGGCCTGGAGGAGGCCTCTACTAAGAAGAAGACTGACTTAACTCCTCCAAGAAATATAACAAGATCTGCCTAATGACTTCACTATCTTACCTTTGAAAAGGGGCAAACTGCTGTACTAATAACAATTTTTTGTCAAAGCAGAGAAAGCAAAGCAAGCCATTTAGGCCAGGAATGAAATTAATTCCTGTATTATTTTTTCAATAGGCAGCTCAATTTGAGCTCCAGGCTGTTCATTGAACAATAAACAGTTAACAGGAGATTTTCATTATTAAAACACTAGTCCTATGAATGGTCAAAGGCTAAAAGTTAATCAAACTATTAATGCTAAGTAACAGGCTCACCAGATCCAACTTACTTTTGTTGTCAGATATTAGAACAATGAAGAAGGGAATGCTGAGTTCGTCTTGGGGGTTTAAACACCAAAGGCTGCAAATGCTTAAAAGCAGATCTTGGGGCCATAGTAAACTGAGTTTTTTAGGAATAAGCAAAGGGTATTTATGTTCTTGACTAGGTTTACAATTTTGAAAGATTTTTCAGTAAAGAACAATACAATTTTCATTTCATCTGATGCTAGTGGTTCTCTTCCTTATTAGAAATATGCCACTTGGTTAATACCAAGTGCCATAAAAAGATTGTTTCAAAAAACCTAAAATTCTAAACTTGATTTAAATTATTTGTTGACAGGGGCCTTTCAGCTCTGTAACTGGTGATTCATTTGGATATAAGAGAAAGGCTTCTGCTAATATTAAGTTTGAAGGTAAATTTATAGTAGCTGCAGTTTTTGTTTGTCTAGATTTTGGTTACAGGATGCCCAGATATGAAGCTCAACTAAAGGCTGTTTGAGTGCATTTAATATTCAATTTACCGAAAACTGTATCTCCTGCAAAGGTTGTAGTAAATGTGTATAATAAACAGCTCCAATTCCTAAAAATGTCTAAGGTTCTATTCTGACCCCAGCAATCCCCCAAGGACAGGCAAAATGCTCTCACAAAAATGATGCACACATTAAACTTATTTTCTCATGTTAAGATTAGAGTTTTTGTCTTAGGTTTAAACTTCATAGATTAAGCAATTTTGTTTCCTTTAACACTAGTAATCCAGCAATTTAGTTCATTTGTAACAAATTAGTAAATAGAAATAAAGAAAATAGCTTCAATATTTGGATAACAAAGCCATTTGAAAAAGTTATTAAAGTAGGAAACTAACAACATATTTGAAAAATAAGCAAGCACAAACAAGATAAATTTACTGACTTAACTCCTCCAAGAAATATAACAAGATCTGCCTAATGACTTCACTATCTTACCTTTGAAAAGGGACAAACTGCTGTACCAATAACAATTTTTTGTCAAAGCAGAGAAAGCAAAGCAAGCCATTTAGGCCAGGAATGAAATTAATTCCTGTATTATTTTTTCAATAGGCAGCTCAATTTGAGCTCCAGGCTGTTCATTAAACAATAAACAGTTAACAGGAGATTTTCATTATTAAAACACTTGTGCTACGAATGGTCAAAGGCTAAAAGTTAATCACACTGTTAGTGCTAAGTAACAGGCTCACCAGATCCAACTTACTTTTGTTGTCAGATATTAGAACAATGAAGAAGGGAATGCTGAGTTCGTCTTGGGGGTTTAAACACCAAAGGCTGCAAATGCTTAAAAGCAGATCTTGGGGCCATAGTAAACTGAGTTTTTTAGGAATAAGCAAAGGGTATTTATGTTCTTGACTAGGTTTACAATTTTGAAAGATTTTTCAGTAAAGAACAATACAATTTTCATTTCATCTGATGCTAGTGGTTCTCTTCCTTATTAGAAATATGCCACTTGGTTAATACCAAGTGCCATAAAAAGATAGTTTCAAAAAACCTAAAATTCTAAACTTGATTTAAATTATTTGTTGACAGGGGCCTTTCAGCTCTGTAACTGGTGATTCATTTGGATATAAGAGAAAGGCTTCTGCTAATATTAAGTTTGAAGGTAAATTTATAGTTTTTGTTTGTCTAGATTTTGGTTACAGGATGCCCAGATATGAAGCTCAACTAAAGGCTGTTTGAGTGCATTTAATATTCAATTTACCGAAAACTGTATCTCCTGCAAAGGTTGTAGTAAATGTGTATAATAAACAGCTCCAATTCCTAAAAATGTCTAAGGTTCTATTCTGACCCCAGCAATCCCCCAAGGACAGGCAAAATGCTCTCACAAAAATGATGCACACATTAAACTTATTTTCTCATGTTAAGATTAGAGTTTTTGTCTTAGGTTTAAACTTCATAGATTAAGCAATTTTGTTTCCTTTAACACTAGTAATCCAGCAATTTAGTTCATTTGTAACAAATTAGTAAATAGAAAGGAAGAAAATAGCTTTAATATTTGGATAACAAAGCCATTTGAAAAAGTTATTAAAGTAGGAAACAAACAACATATTTGTAAAATAAGCAAGCACAAACAAGATAAATTTAACAAATGCTTAAACACCATTGCCTATGGTATACCATTTAAAGCAGAGGATGCACTTTTCATTAGGAAATTCTTAAAGGATGAGGTCAAAGTCAATGTAATTAATATTTTGAACATTTGACATATGCCAGAAGCACAAAACTCATAAAATCCCAAAACCCAAGCTGTTATTAGGCCTGGTCCCATGCTGTTTTCAATTACTTTAGATAAGTAGAAAGCAGAACTTCTTAATCTCCCATGCTCTAGAAAAGGCAGACAATCCTAAAGAGGGCAGCCGAAAAAAGGAATTAGCCAAGGAGATAAAAAGATGTGCTGCTGCAGGTGAGCAGAATCTGGGAATCAGAAATGAGGTCAATGTTGTAAAAAATAGGGAGCCCTTGGGACTCCCAGTCCCTATGCAGCCACAGCAGATGGTTATCTAAATAAGGAGCAATGTCATGAAAATAGGGATCTACAGAGCATTGGAATTTCAACAAACTCAATGAGCTATGATAGTGCAGCAAAATCCTTAAAACTTGCAACACTCTTACTAACTTAAATGAATTTGGAAAAGTTGTTTTTGTGCTTTACACAAACTCTGATGTTCTTGCTCCAAAACCTGTTGAACTGAACTGCGTTTCGTTTTTATTTGAAGTTAGTCGCATTTATGCAAAATTTAGTCATTTTATTTAGACTATTGTATTTATTAGAAATTAAGCCCAAAAAAATTTAGTACACAAGCTGGAAAACTCTCACATTCAAATTCCTGGATTCAAGCTCTGTAGTAATTTTGATAACCCAAAATTAATTTAATTCAAATTCATTTTATTTAAAAAACATTCGACGGACAGAGCCGATTATTAGTTTTTATTGTCATACACACACAAAAATTCGTCGACAAGTCAAAATTAACATTCACAAAATTATAATATATACAATTAACAATAATAATTGTCACATACACACGAAAATAAGTCAACAAGTATACACAAAATTATAATATTTACAATTAACAACAATAATCCGGATTAAAAAGTCGATCCAGCATTAAACAACTTAACAAACGAGGGCACAAAACTAAGCTCATAACGAGCATGTGACACAGTCACAGGTTGAAGTTTTGGTACAGGCTCTGCAACGGCCCTGAGTGGCCTTACCCGTGCCGGTTGATGTTGGGGAGGAAGGATATTTCGGTGTATAGGGCTGGACAAAATTTTATTACCAAAGGATAGGGCTAGTTTTAAACGACGAGATTGAAGGGTTTGAAGTTGAAACTGATTAAGGAGGGATATGTATGGTATTTTTGGGGCTTTTGAGATTACTAGGAGGGCACGGTATTGCACCCTCTCAACCCGGTCCGACTGTTCCCTAGTCAGCCCAAAATGCCATACAGGGCAACAGTATTCAAGTGTGGAACGTATAAAAGAGAAATAGATGCGTAGGAGGTGTGGTGCAGGGATTCCATGGCGAGCCAACAACTTTAGAGACCTGATGGCCAAATTAGCTTTTTTTAACATGCCATCAACATGTTTATTCCACTTCAGATCTGAAGTGATATGAATGCCGAGCAGTTTAATATCGGTCACGTGACTGGCGCTGGGAATAGGTGGATTAAAAACTGGCGCAGATTTTAAAAAAGAAAATGTTAAAATTACAGATTTATCAAAGTTGACAGTCATTTTGTCCACCTTTGCCTCTTGACATATATCTTTCATTAATGAACCTGCTCTGCTTGGTAGGTTTTTCCGACAACATTCAATGAGCGACAGATCGTCGACATACTTCCAGCGATCGTCCAGTGTTGTTGCCAAATCATTTATTATGACAAGAAACAAAAGTGGTCCCAAGAGGGTACCTTGGGGAACTCCACAAAAAATGGGCAGTGGGTCGGAGTAGGTGGACTTATATTTTGTCCGTTGACATCTACCAGAAAGAAAACTAGCAATTAAACGTACAAGGAATGAATCTACACCTAGTCCAAGAAGTTTTTTTACAAGAATTTTGTGGCAAATTAAATCAAAAGCTTTTCTTAGATCTATTGCAATAAGATTAATCCAAGAATCTGGTTCATCGAGTTTTTGCAAAATACTGTCAATTATACTTACTAAGTAATGAGATGTAGATGTGTTTGGCATATTTCCAAACTGCCTTGGATCAATTTCGTCCAGAATACGGTCTTTCAGCCATGCTGCAACAAAACTTTCATACACTTTGCTAAAAAGGGGTGTCATAGTGATCGGTCGGACACCCGAAAAATCATTGGGCGCATCTTTTTTTGGTATTGGTGTAATGAACCCATTTTTCCAAATTGATGGATACTCACCTGTTTTTGTCACCTGATTAAAAAGGAGTGTTAGGGGGCCACTAAGATAATCTGGAAATGCTTTGATGAGATCAATGGGAATATCTACAGGGGTAGTGCTTGTTCTTTTAAGCCTTTTTAATTTGAAAAACACCTGGGACTCTGATATCAAAGGGAAATCAAAAGACTCAGGAGGAGGGGTGGGTATTCCCACGCTCAGCAAAGGCGGGAGGGATTGCACAATGTTACCCAGATGTTTATTAAGGGAGTTGGCTGTTACGACGTCATCTTCATCAATGCCAAAATCGATTCCTTTTTCCACCTTGCCCGTCATCCTTTTGATTCGGTTGTACCACTGGCTTGGTTTGGACTCGAACAGATGATTAACTTTACGTTCTACATATTTGTTCGCGTGTTTTCGAGTGACTTTTCTTAGTTTGTTTTTCAACCTGTTGGCTTGTTGGGTATTACCATGACGGAAAAGCCATCTCTTTTCCATTACCATTTTCTTAACTTCTTGTGTAATATATGGTCGATCTGACAAGAAACGTTTTGTTGACTTCTCAGGAAAACAGGCCTTGTAATTATGAAGCAAAGCTTCTTGGAAAATAGTAGCTTTTTCGTTGCTACTTTTAGCATCTTGGAATTTTTCCCATTTCTCGCAGCTTAACCATTGGCCAAAAGTCAGAAGTCCCTCACTTGTGATTGGTCGACTGATAGTTACAGTTGTAGTGTAATCGATTTTAATGGAACAGGTGGGGTTAAGTTCAAGAGAAAAGTGGTAACTTCCTCCAATTGGAGCCCCGGTCGTATGTATGTTGTAAAATTTGTGCATATTTGTGGAAATTCGGTCAAGGGAGGTGCCATCTTTGGTTGTGGGAAAATTGACAAGCTGCTTCAGGCTGATTCTGGCGTCCAGGTGATGGAGCTTTAATTCATTGGCATCGCCCATCATGAAAATTCCGCATGATGGGTATTTGCCCAAAACAAAATCCGAACTGAGTTGTAGCTTTTCTACGAATGCTTGGCGGTATTCACTCGTCTGACCCGGCGAGTAATAATACACGCAGAGAGCAATACCAGTGAATTTCCGGGGGAGACGTCGTGGTTTTAGAATGACCCACATTATTTCGTCGTACTCAGTTAAAAAAGGGACATCAAGTCTAGCTGCTTTAAAAATTTCATGGGCATAAATAAGAACTCCGCCACCTTTTTTCCCCAGTGGATGGTCATCAGGTCGTATTTTTATAAACTCATCAAAACCACCTATTTTCAGGAGTTCTGGGTTTTGTCGATGAACTTCAGAAACCATTAGGACAGATGCCTTTGTTGCCTGAGCTAGACTTTCTAACTCAGCCACTTTATCAAAATTTAAACTTTCAGCATTTGCGTAAATAAACCTAGGGAAGGAAAAAACATCAGATTTATAATACTTTACCTTAGTGGTGTTTGATGTTCTCGTTGTAGGTCTTTGTAAGAATATGTTGTTTCCCTGGTGGGAGGGGCTGTCATCAGGATTACCCATACCAACCAGGGGCTCAAATTTATTCAGTACTGGAATTTCGGCTGAAACGAAAGAAATTGTGTCCTCGTCATTGGGGGCTGTGAGGGTGGACAGGAGGAGGGAGGTACGGGGATTTGAAACACTGTCGGGGGGCTCGGGGACGTTATCTTTTGTGGGGGGTAGAAAAGTTGATGCTGCTGAGGTAGCGGATCCGGGAAAAACATTCCGACCGACCGAGAAGGCACAACACACGCTTGGTTGGGGGTATGTTGATGTACGGGAGGGATTGTTGGTAAGGGGGGCCACGCAGGTCCGCAAAAGGTGTAATCGCGATGTTTTTGAATTCGTAACCCCCGTCCAATTAAGTTTTTTGATGCCGGGTTCGGATCCAGAAAAGTATTTTCCTGTCGATTGGTGTGACTGGAGCTACGTCTTTTTGATGTACCGCAACACGCATGCGCGAAAACACATTCTTTTTCCGTACATGATAAAACACAACATAAATCAACGTGGTCAAAATTACACTCATTATTACTGCAAGTTTTCGAAATAAAGCGCGGACATATATGTAAAAAACGACACTTTTTTCTGTGCTTACAGAAACCACTTTCATTAAAATACCGACATATCTTGTTAAATTTGGGAGCCTCTTTCACAAAAAACCTGCATATAATATTACATCCTTTACTGGTTAAGGGCTTGCGCTTAACTTTTTGTTGAACTATTTTCTCGAAAACAATTAACGGTTCATCTTCAGTCGGTTGAATGTTACGAAACTTATTCTCGTCAGTTAATCTTACGTCAGCTAATTTAACACTTGCCTGAATCTCGTTATCGAGGATCATTCTCACACTGCATGCACTTTTTACGTCACTTAATGAGTTACAAATCTGATTGCTCGGGCCTTGTATAGAATTATTCATTTCAGAGCTAAAGGGAGACGAGCGTAATTTCACGGGTGGCATGGGTGAAAGGATTCCCAACTGATTTAACTGCATCATTAGGGTGTCAATAGTTGTTGTTTTTTCGTCAGTTAAGTTCTGAAGGTTACGTAAATCAGATTGGAGTGATTCGTGGGCATTTCTTAAGGGTAATAGTTCATTTTGAATAGCTGAGAGTTGATTCTCAAGAACGGAACATCTGTTAGTTAAAGCTGAGACTTCATTAACGTATTCAGAACAATTCGTGCATGGAGTTTTATCCTCACTGCTGGGCCTAGTTACTGTCTTAGTTTTGGGATTAGAATTCCTTGGTGTGACTCTGGGTTGCCAAAGGGACACTTTTAATGCTTTTTTGACACTTTTTCACTCTGGGTGACACCGTACCACTATTGGGCGAAAAAAGGCCACTTTTTGAAAAAAAGGACACTTTTTGGCATTTTTTCAAAATCAGCACCATATGTATTTTATTTTCAGTTTTTTCTTAACTGCAACTGCTTTTAATTTGTGCTTTTCAGGTTCGTTTCCGTCTTAGGGATTTTTTTATCGTATCCGCACTGCTTTTCTTTTCAAAACCGCAAAAATTCAAACTTACTGAAACATGTGACTTGTTCAAGAGAGTTTAGAAAAAGTTTTTTTTGATAAAAAACTGAAGCAAGCATATTGCTGCTGGTAAGTAAAAGCTTAGGGTGTTATATTACTTGTAGTCTACAGGAGTATGCAGAAGTTCGGTCTGGATAGTAGTTAGTAGCAAACTATGTGATCCTGATCTGATTTGCTGCTGCTTAATCATTTCCTGGACGAGGGTGAACCTCAGTTGATTTCCTGAATTAAGACATTAAGCTTTTGGTAAATATGCAGTTTAGTTTCACATGCATTTGAGAGGGTGGACCTGTTCCATATGGGCACAGTCTAACCCACAAGAAAATTATCTGGTAACTGTAAACATGTAATACTGTCATCGACTGAACATCACATCTAGTGTGCCAAGTGCTAACTAAGAAAATGTGCTTTTTGCCCAAAGTGATGAAAGGATGCAAGAACAACAGTGAAAAATGTTTTGCTTTACATTCTGTAACCTGGTGGACTGTTTAAAGCAGAAACAGAAGACTGTTATCAAAACCAACCAAGCTTCCAAGCCATTTCATAAGCAAATTGGCAAAATTGTACCTACCCAATCACATGCAGTGTGGTCACCCCTGGTTACCTTTTTTGTGAAACAGTCAAAGGGACCCTTTGCAGACAAGGCTTCAAAAGATAAGGCATCCAAGATTCAAGCCTACATGAAAGAGCCTACAACTAAGGCATATCTGTACTTTCTGGCTTCTGTGCTTGGTAAGGTAAATACATTGAACATACAGTTCTAGTCTGGGGACACAACGATCCACACTTTGATAACAAGCTTCAGATCAACATTGAAAGTGATCATGAGATGCTTCATGAAACTAGGAATCCTGAACAGAAGTGATGCTTTTGAGTTGCCTCTTGATCCCTGAAGCTACAAAGATGTGTTGTGTGGTCCCAACACAGAAGCTTAAGTGAATGAAGAAGGAGCATCAGGGAAAGCTGTTGAACAGTTTAGGCTGACTTGTTTGGGATTCTACATCAAACTGGTGAAGCAGATGAGAAAGTGGGTTAATCATAAAGATAAGACGTTACAAGATCTCGAGTATTTAGACCCGAAAGTTGCCATGAATGGAACTGTTGAAATGATTAGTCCATTAGAACCATCAGATTTAGCAAACTCCTGGGGAAAAGTCAGAGCGAGATAGAGTCTGCTAGAGACACTCTAGAAAACCAGTGCCTGAGCCTGCCAGATTCCAAAGAAGAAATGAGCCTGAAGTCTGGTGGTGAAGAGCTAGTTTCCTCATCATCTTAGTTATGGAAGCTCTTGTTAGATGGGAAGAATCCTGACGGCACTCCCAAATTCTTTGAACTATAAACCTTTATGTTGAACTTATGCGCGTTACCTCACTCAAGTGCTGGTGCTGAAAGATAATTTTCTCAACTAACAAACATTAAAACGAGCTTGCAAAATCGGTTGCAAATAAAAACTGTGGATTTCCTCAAACATTTAAAGCAGATGGTTACTCGTAGTGCTGCGTTGGTGGATTGGTCTCAGATTTCGCCAATATTACTTAACAAATTTTCGAGGTGGTACTGCAAGGCTGACGACAAGGATGAGAAAATATAGAATGAATCTGAACCTGACCTATTTGCTGACCAATCAGAAAACCAAATAACAGTAATCAGATTGATGTAGCCGAAGTTTTTTCTCCAAAATGGTTAACCACTAGAAACTGGTTTTTTTCAAAAATGAAAGCTGAAGATTTGAACAGATTTCTTGTACAGAAATTCTGCATTAAAGTTTAATTCTGCATTAAAGCATAAGCATGTCAGAACAAATACAATGATAAAATAAACGTTAAGGGATAAACATAGTTACAAAGTTATATCAATTATTAAAATGTGAAACAAAATAGGGAACAAAAGAGTTTTTGTACCTCATGGTCAACAATTGGGGACACAAGTCAAGTTGGGTATTTGGAGCTCTACAAGCACTAAGTCTTGCATTGGGAAGGATTAGGGGGTATTCTTTGAAGGGGGGAAGAAAATGTCTATGATAGTCAGAACTAAGGCACTTGTGCCCAAAGTTCATGGTAAGGAAGTGACGTTGTGATTCCAATGTAGTGAGTTCAAATCTAGCCAAACCTTCATCGTAAGTAGTATAGGACGTCCCCAGTATAGATTTTATAGCTCTTTTTTGAATGCTTTCAATTTTGGAACATTGGGATGTGGTTAACCTAGGGTGTCAGACAGGGCAAGCACATTCAAGACAATGTCTTGTATAAGAAAAATACATTATTTTAAGGTTCTTGATTGATTTGAGAACCGTTTGAGAAGGGAGAAATATTTAAGGAGGAAACCGCCTGTTTTAAATAAGTGAAAAGAGTGAGATTTCCATTTAAGGTCATTGTCCAAATGCAATCCAAGCAGCTTAACCATGTTTAAATTTGGAATGCAAAGGTAATTATTGATTGGGGGTACATTTTTTAAAAAGGAGAATAGTATTAAATTGCTTTTCAGTGTGCTTAGATTGAGTTTAACATTGTCAAGGTTGTTCTTTAAGTTGTTAATGAGTGATTCAAGTTTAACACCCAAAGTGTTAGGGGTTTGACAAAGGTTAATTAATGTCAATTAATCTGCAAATTTAAAAGTGTTGTCAAAGTTTGGTAAAACATTGTTAAAAACAATTAAAAATACTAAAGGATCCAATTTAGTCCCTTGGGGTGCTCTACAGGAAATCTAGGTAAAACCTGATGAATATCCGTTAGGGAGGACTACACATTGCTCACGATCAGACAAAAAACTAGCTACCATGTGTAAAACAAAATCTCTGACACCTAAAGCCCTTGCATTATCAGTAACTGTCTGATGATCCAAGTTGTCAAAGGCTTTACTAATATCAAGAAAAACAGCCTCAACGTAGGAACTACTTAACTCAAGATGTTTGAAAACAGTGTCAAGTATATAACATAAACAATGGGTGGTGATATGATTCGGCCTTAAGCCAAACTGATTTGGATTAATTTTATCTTGAATATCGTTAAAGAGGAAATTGTAAATAAAACTTTCAAAAATTTTAGAGAAAATAGAGGTTTTTGATATTGGTCTTAAGTCGGAGGGAACTTTTGGGGTCTTGTTTTTCGGTGTAGGTGACATAATAGCTCGCTTAAAACACACTGGAAAAATACCATCTACAAAACATTGGTTAAATATTGCAGTTAGAGGTACACTTAAATAAGGGGCACATTTCACACTCAATTTGGTAGGGATATCACCTGGGTATACTGACTTATTTGTATCAAGATTTTCGAGTTTAAGCTGAGTCTAATGTATTTCAATCACAGAAATTTCACTCACTGCACTGTTGGCTGGTGTATTTTGGAGTGGCGGGTGATCTTTACAAGTTGAAGCAAAATAATCATTTATGATGTCCGCAGTCACAGGGTCACCATTACTATGCAGCAAGAGAAACTTAGAAGAGACCTTTCCCATGAGATCTTGGATACATTTGTGGAAATTCTTAGGGTTAGAATACAGTAACTTATTGAGCACGTGAGCACTGTGCTCTTTTCTTGCTTTACAGATTTCACTAATAACAATGTTTCGAAGTTTTCGAGATTCTTGGAAAAATCCTTCCCTAAAGAGTCTATCGCATTCATTTATTAGGCACAAAATTTTTTTATCTATCCATGGTTTACAAGTGGATTTGCGATTGACTTTTTTCACTGGAAACGTGTCACAGTATAACTGGAAAAGTTCTGCTGAAAACTTAGAAGTCATTTTATCACCATTAGTAAGACATAGGATATTGGCCCAGGATTTGGAGCTAAGTTTTACTTGAAATGGGAAATCTTCTCGTCAGTAATGGGCATATTTGAATAACTGATCAATGGTTTAGCGGGAAAGGATTATAAAGGGGTCCAAAAGATTCATAGATGGTCACTTGTCCCTAATAGAAGGGCAATTTTTGGGGCAAAATAGTAATCTTCAATTTTGGTAAAAATCAAATCTAGGGTTTTATCACTGCGTGTAGGCGACCTGACAACGTGATCAAGACTAAAAGCAGCGCTAAACCACTTTTGGTCTAGCTCATTAAAATCGCCACATAATGTAATTGCAGCAAAGGGGTACTTGCAGCAAATTCTGTCAGTATAAAATTGCAGATATGCCGTCAGCTCCTTCTTAAATCCACTAAGAGGAGGGTAATAAATAATACAGAAAATCATGCAAGATACGTCTTTTGGGAGGTTTTTGGGTCTGGTCCAGAGCCATAAAACTTCAGTTTTGAGTTGTTCTCTATTTCAGGAGATGAAAGAATCCGATTAGGGAGGGTACACTCACAAAAAATGCCACTCCTCCACCATGAGATAGAGGAATACCACCTTTGCCCCATCTGGCTTAAAATGATTAAGCCCCAGACTTTGGGAAATGGTAGACAAAATTTTGTAGAAGATCTGATATGCTACTAAAGGAAAAGAGGGAGCGAGGGCAAATAAGCCGTGTCGGCAGCGACAGACATCGTATCTGTGGTCTGCTGGCACAAATATTTTAAGCCCCTTCTTCGTTATGGCGTTTTTCGGCCGAGACGGCTGGGGCGGCTCATAGTGAAGACAGGTTTTATCGCTGTACAGAGCAGACATTTTGGCTGAAAACACATAAACTAAACAACACAATTTGTCATTCATCTTAGTTGTACTCCATTTCTTTACGTTCCTGTAAAACCGCAAACGCAAAACAAATGACTCAAAATTTTCTGCAGCTCCTGAAATAAGACCGCACTTTATAATTTTTTGCCAAAGACAACGAAAACGAAAACTGTCAGGCTTTACTGAGTTTTCGGAAGAAGAATAACTATTACAACCGAAGGTTCAAGAGAACCAAAGAAATTGTGCTAAATTCTTTTTCTTCTTGGCGTATAAGGCGATTTGAGGTTTTAAATGGGACTTTACTTATTTGAAGAACCGCTTTGCTTTTAATTGAAAAGGAAGAACGCAAATCTGGCTCTGGAGTTGTGAGAAAACCATTTAAAGCCTTTTTTTGTCAACTTTTAAAGTATATTGGCTAATTTTCTAGGAGGACACTAAAAGTGTCCCTTTTTTGCTGAATTTGACACTTTAGTCCCGAAAAGTTTCGGCAACCCTGGTGTGACTATGGGTGTGTTTTTGCCAAAGGATCTAGGTCTAGGGCACGCTTGTGGCGTAACTTTGCACGGAATTTTCATACCGCTAGTAAATGAAGGTGAAGTGGGGAAGTCACAATTTAAGCACAACCATGCCAGTAGTTTTTCTCTTGCTCCAAGCGTGATCCTTGCACACTTAGGATGCCACCATTGACTCCATTTGGTGCACTGAACTGTCCCACTAGTTGCTGGGTTTCTACACTCAGGGCAGTAATATTTAGTCATAACTAACTTTGAAAAAAACTAGGTGCTGTGTACTAGGCTGATTGGGAGGAGGAGTACCTCGAACCCGACCAACTCGTCTTCACCCGGGGTAAAAACCACAGAAATTCTCTACCTGCTGTGCGGAGATTCAATATCCAAAATAATCCTCAAGTTCATATTTTTAAAACGAAAATCATAGATTAGATACACAAATGTCAAACAACGCCACTGCGTGTAAATAAAATTGAAAATATAATTTTGACAGCACCTCTCCGCACGCAAGTCAGATGAAGACAAAATGTTGTGGAGGAGTTGTAATATATTGTAGAACTGGACTGAAAGCTAAAACCGTGAGTTACCCTCTTATTCATTCAACTAGTAGTTGGGTTGAAAATTTTGTTTGAAAATCTATATTTGATCTGAATCATTTATGATAGGTATAGTTTACCAAAGTCAATTTACCCTTACTCAATTTATTTCACGCATACATATCTGATTTATTGTAAAGATTTTTTCCCAAGAGGATTCAATTTTTTTTTGGAGATTCTAATGTGCATGAAGTTGATTTGGTTGAAGGCATAGGGTACCTCTCCCCCTGAAAGTAGCCCCTTCAGTGTTGCTATGAATTCCCTTGCCAATAACCTGCTGATAGAGATTGTTGACCAGTCAACACAGCTTAGGCACCACCAGCAACCTTCCTTATTTGACTCAGGTGTGTCAAATGATCCTAAATGAGTTCTTCGTATCTTAGCATCTTGCTATTGTAAGCAGTGACCGTATCTGCATTGTTACTGAGATACAGATAAATAACAAGAAGGGAATAGGCTAAAGAAATCTCACAGATTATGAACAGATAGAGTAGGACCTATCCTGGATCAGATAGGAAGATGCAGTGTAAGTGAGAACATTGAGTAAACGTTCTAACACCTAAAGCAGTTCCACACCTGCCAAAAGAAGTAAGAAGAGGAATTAGGAAAAAGAAAAGTGCATGGATTAATTTTTTAATGTGTAAATGTAATAACCACCATGGCAGGTTTAAGAAATACAATTACCTAGAAGGTTGTGAGGGATTATGAAGAGGTGATTGCAGCTGGCTGTAAGCTAAACATTAAGATGTTTTGGTGTCATGTTTCGCATTTAATTCATCTAGTTAAGATATCCTAGAGCTAATGAGAGAATATGGTAAAAAAAAGCTTCAGCAACAAGAGAAGAAGCAAACTTCTTAAACTCCAGCTTTGGTACAAATTTCTCCCCCCTACCCACAACCAACACACCATCCTCCCAGGCAGAGCAATTAATCCCAAAAATATATTATCGTGCTGTTTAACTGTAAAGAGAGGGTATCAAAAGATTGGCCTATAAGTCTCTCATTGATTCTATGTAACGTACTTGGTGGCATCATAAATAAAGCACTGGCGTCCCACCTCGAAAAAAAACAGCTCTGAAGCGAAAGCCAACATGGTTGTCGAAAAACACATTCAACTGATACCAATCTAATTGAGTCATATGGCTTTTTGCCCAGATAATGGTCTACCAGTGGATGTAATATTGATCAACCAAGCCTAAGCCTTTGAAAATGTACCAACTAAAAATTTTGAATGTAAAGGCATTAGAGTGCACAAAGATATTGTAGATTGGGTAAGAGCTTTTTTTACGTGCAGGACTCAGAAAGGGATAGTGTACAACTGCAATGGCAATACTGTCTTCTGAACTGCAACCAGTCAGGAGTGGAGTACTTATGGGGACCATCGTGGATCCTACATTTTTCAACATGTACTTCAATGATCGTGCAACCTACTTGAAAAGTCCTTTGACATTTGGCTAGATATGGATCAAATAAAAAAAAACTTTTCAACTGAAAGTAAGCAGCAACATTCAAACTCTAAACTAACAGAAATATTTCTGCATGTGAAGGGGTTGCCACTATTTGACTGCTTGCCCATTTTTTTAAAGAACAGCTCATGAAACACAAGGACCTTTTAATTATAATAGAACCCTTTATACTAAAAAGTTTAACACAAACTGCAGGGTATTGAGGAGAGTGGTAACCTTTCTTATACAGAAACATTTCCGTTTGTTTAGAATTTTAATGTTGCTCCTTACTTTCAGTTGAAAAAACTTGTTCTTTTTAAATTAATCCAACAGCTCGTTGACAAACTGTAAGTAAGGAGTGACCTAGCTCATTATTAGCCAAAACTCTAAAAAACGGAATTTTGTTACCAAAAGGTACATCAAAAGAACCTGATTTTTATGCTGATTTTAAATTTTTATTTTTATCAAGTTTGGTCTTAGCCTACCTATCAAAAGTTACGAGTCAAGAAAATTTGCCTTATTTTCGGAAAAAGAGTGAAATCCTCCCTAAAAGTCATATAATCTTAACGGAAATCACACCATTAGATTCAGCGTGACAGAGAACCCTACTGTAGAAGCTTCAGACTCCTATCTGCAAAAATGTGGAATTTTGTATTTTTTTGCCAGAAGAAAGATTTTGAATGCGTGTTTGTTTTTTTTTCTCGTGGATGATCATATCGATCCAGTGGTCCTACAGTTTCAAAAGAGGGCTCATTCGAACGGAAATTAAAAGTTCTAGTGCCCTTGTTAAGTGATCGAAAAAATTAGAGGGCAACTAGGCCCCTCCTAAGCTCATTTTATCCCAAAGTCCCCGGATCAAAATTTTGAGATAACAATTTTGTTCAGCATAGTCGAAAAATTTAATATCTATGTTTTTGAAGACGATTTAATACCCCACAGTCCCAGGGGGAAGGGCTGCAAATTTTGAACTTAGGCTATTGTTTACATATAGTATTGGTTATTGGGAACTATATATATGTTTTCAGGTGGGATTTTTTCTGCTTGGGGGCAGGGGGAAGGGGATACGTGGGAGGATTTCTCCATGGAGGAATTTTTTATGGGGGAAGAGAATATTCCATGAAGGGGGGTGCCAGATTTCCCAGTATTAATCAAAAATGATCAGAAATTAAATTAAAAAAAACATGTTTTTCAACTGAAAGTAACGAGCAACATTAAAACTTAAAATGAACAGAAATTGTTGCGTATATGAGGGGGTTTGCTCCCTCATCAATACCCCACTCTTTACGATAAAGTATTTTTAGCACTTTCAAAAGAGCTATTTATATTCTAATTAACCGGCCTTTGTGATTTTGGGGTCATTCTTAAAGAATTAGAACAAAATTTGAACTTTAGCGTAAAGAGTGAGATATTAACGAGGGGACGAAACCCCTCATATACGTAATCATTTTGTTCGTTTTGAGTTTTAATGTACCTTGTTACTTTCAGTTGAAAAAAAACTTTTTTTTATATATAATTTTAATAAAGAGGGCATAAAAAAGGAGAACATATCAGTGCTGCCAATGCAAAAAGTGATAATCATTGTATTGCAACTTGGAGGCCTGCAAGTTTCTTGTACAGGGTTTTTGGCAATGGTTGATTCCAATGGTATATTTTTTGGGTGCACAATTTGGCACAATTTGCCAATTTACCGGAATTTTCCGGTCTAGTAAAACAATCTAGATAGGTCACGAGTTTGAGAAAAATTCGTTTAGAGACCTAATTTGGAACCTCATTTTTATTTAGATGACGTCACATTTTTCATCAGTATTGTAGTGACGTCATGTACTAACAAAAATCTCCATACATGTGACAGGCATAAAAGATCACTCACGTCATTATATCTATTTTAATGACGTCATTTATTGCATAAAAACTAGCTATGCTTAGCTTATATTATCAGAGAAGATACAGACGTAGCAAAGTTTAAGTGATAATGGAAATGAATCAGCTTTCAAGTAAAATGAACAAAGGCTCAACATATTTCGAGGATAGTAATTTTAATGACCTTATAGATACTACTGATTTTTTTGAGGATTTGGATTTACAATGGGTGTCAGAAAAGCTGCTAGATAGTCTAACCTGTGATGACAATTTAGAACTAGGAAATCAACAAGGTAGCAAAGTAAATGAAGATACATTGATGGTTAACATACCAGAAATAAGCGACACATTCTTAGAAGCAATTTTAAATGATCAAGATGCGAGATTTTCATTGTTAGATATTTTGGACGCTTTGGAGAAAGATGAATCATTATTCAACAAAAAAGGAGGTCATAGTCTAAATGATCAAGATGAGTACTTATCTACCAACAATTTGAAAGATAAAAGGGTTCCAGAAATTCAGCAGTATTCACAGCGCCAACATAGCAGCGGCAAACTTTTCAATGTTGAAAGAGTCGATATGCTGTCAGCAGAAGGTTCTTTACCTAGCCATGAGAAAAAGAAAGAAGAAATTTTGAGTTTGCCTACAGAGCAGAAACAATCAACAGCCGATGAAGTTAGCATTTGCAATAAGTTGCATGCTCAACCTGAACCTATTATACACACTACCAAAAGGCTTCCTGAGGTAAATGCAAAAGAAGAAGCAAGACAATTTATTACTTATTTGCCTGTGTCACAGCCCGTCATAAAAAGAAAAATTCGCTACACGAAAAACTTTTCCTTCACTAAAAGAAAAACTTTACGGTCGATACCCAGCACCGTAACAACAAAAAGAAAAACAAAAGTTAAGCTTGGTAACTTGTCCATGTTGCAGCCTGTTGAAAAAAGAAGAACTCGTTCCACAAGCAATTTAAGTGAATATGCTCTTCGTTTGAGACCCAGCAACACGATAACGAAAAGAAAAGTAAACAAGAACAAAATAAAAGTAAACAAGAAAAGAGCAGCAAAATTGCATATCAAATTTGAAGATAAAAAGGATCAACCCCAAGACAGTCCTCACTGTAGGGAGCCATATCATCGGCCAGATCAAGAGCTTGTTAACTTGTCCATGTTGATGCCTGTTGTAAAAAGAATTACTCGTTCCACATGCAATTTAAGAGAAAATGCTCTGCGTCTAAAACCTGGCAACACCATAACGAAAAGAAAAGTAAATGAGTACGGAAGAAAAGTAAAAGTAAACAAGAGAAGATCAGGAAAATTGCATAATGAATCTCAAGATAAAAAGGATCGACCCCAAGACAGTCCTCGCAGTAGGGAGCCATATCGTTGCCCTGATCGAGAGCTTGTTATGTCGATGTTGCAACCTGTTGTAAAAATAAGAGCTTGTTCCATATTGAATTTAAGAGAAAATACTCTGTGTTTAAAACCTGGCAACACGACAACGAAAAGAAAAGTAAATAATAACGAAAGAAAAATAAAAGTAAACAAGAAAAGATCAGGAAAATTGCATTTTGAATCTGAAGATAAAAAGGATCTACCCCAAGACAGTCCTCACAATAGGGAACCATATCGTGTGCCAGATGAAGAGCTTGTTAAGTCGATGTTGCAACCTGTTGTAAAAATAAGAACTCTTTCCACATGCAATTTAAGAGAAAATGCTCTGCGTTTAAACCCTGGCAACACGACAACGAAAAGAAAAGTAAACGAGAACGCAAGAAAAGTAAACAAGAAAAGAGCATCAAAATTGCATATCAAATCTGAAGAAACAAAGGATCTACCGCAAGACAGTCCTCACAATAGGGCTGCTGTTCTTGAGGTGAAAAGGCCCCAATCCATCGATGCTATCCTCAAAAATGAAGAAGAAACATCTTCTAGCTCACTTGACATTTCAAGAATGGCTGAATCAAGCAAGAAAGATCTGTTTGAAGACAAGAACAGTTTATCTGAAGACCAGTCTAACAAGACAGCTGTACTTCTTGATGTCCAGGCGAAATGCTCATATTCTCCTGAAAAAGGTTGCTTTCTAAATGCTGACCATGCAGAGGACCCGTCAACTGACACAAAAGATGAAAAGCTAAGCCTCCGTGAACGAAACTTGATCGCTGTTAGAAAGTATAGACAAAAGAAAAGGAGATATCTTCTCCAGGTAAAACAGTCATTAAAGGAAAAGCTTTCACCTTCAGAACTGAAACAGCTAGAAAATAAAGTTTTTGAAGCAAAACTAAAAATCCGAGACGGAGTTTCGGAACAAAGAGAACCGAACAGGACTGTTAGAAATAACCAAAAAGAACATAGCACGAAAAGCAGGGCTAAAAAGAGTGTTGAGCTGATTAGGAAACATAAAGCAGGAGTGCTTGCATCACGTAGGTACAGGGAGAGACAAAAAATGTGCACTCAGCAACTTGAGTCAATATTAAATGGTTTAAGAACTAGCGTAAGCACCCGATGAAGGGTTTGCAGGAGCATAGTACGGTAGAACATCCTCGACATCATTGGTATTAATTCCAGCGATATCACAGAAGAGACGTTTTACCACTAGACTTGAGAGATTTAGTGGCCCTGTCACTCTTTCCTTTAAATGCATGCCTAAGAAAATTTAAATGCAATTGTGTTGCATGCTGTCTGATGTACCAATCGAAACTTTTTACTCCTTACCTGTGTGTACTCCCTAAGTTTACGCGTAAGTGTAAGCTTACGCTTACGCATGTGTTGTTTCTATTAAATTTAAAAAGCGTATTATTCACCAAATAAAAAATCGTAATAAAACTTGTTTTTTTAAGTTTAATTACTAATAGGGTTTCAGACAATTTCGTATAGGAACTCTGACAAATTCCCCATGTGTAAAATTTTCTTTGAAAAATTCACTCCCTGGAAACTTTCCTCCCTATGGGATATCCGCCAGCAGAAAATTCTTCTCTCCCCGCTCGAAAAATGCATGCATACATCCCAATAACCTTTCCCCAGGGGCTGTGGGGGAATATCAAAACCACTTTTTTTAGAGTTTTGGTTACTATTGAGCCGGGTCGCTTCTTACTTACAGTTTGTTACCATGAACTGTTTGACTCACTGAATGGAAAAACTGTCTTTGATGGCTTATAAAACTCGATGTTCCAATCTTTTAGATGAGAACCGTGGTTTTTATTATTGACTATAAATTTCATTCTTACTGTTAGAAGGTCTTGTTCTAAACTGATTTTGCTTTCCTTGAGTTTTCCCTATATGCCCACCAGTCTTATTGGTCACTTAAAAAGGACACTAGAACTTTTAATTTCTGTTCCAATACACCCTCTCCCGATCTTGCCGGACTATTATTTCAATGTGATCACCCTTGGGAAAAAAAAACAAACAAATAAACACGCATCCATGATCTGTCTTTTGGCAAAAATCGCAAAATTCCGCATTTTTGTATATAGGAGTTTGATACTTCTACAGCAGGGTTCTCTGGTATGGTGAATACGATGGCGTTATTTTCATTAAGATTTCTTGAATCTGGATCCCCCCTTCTATTTCAAAAGTTAGCCAAATCATCTCAGGCTCGTAACATTTGATGGGTAACACTAAAACTTGATAAATCTTGTATATTTGGAATCAGCATAATAAGCTGATTCTTTTGAAGTATCTACTGATATTAAAATCCAGTTTTTTAGAGTTTCAGTTACTGTTGAGCCGAATCACTCCTTACTTACAGTTTGTTACCACAAAATGTTGGATGATTGCAAGTTCCTAGGACTGGCCAAATATAACCAGTCAAGTATGCAAGAAGTTTCGAGTCAGCTATCCTAATGGTCTTTGAGTTTATGTCTAGAATTGAAACTTTTCGAGTGGGGGGAAGTCGACTCGGAAGTCTTCAGTGCAACTAAAAGCTTTTGCATTGCAAGCAGTGGAAAGTGTAATCTGATCACATTGAAGAAACGAGGTACATCAGACGATACTTTGTATACCCAGGCTATCAAAATAGCTTATATGCATTATCTTGAGAGCTGTTGGAAGATTAAGTTGATATTTTAGCGAATGTTGGATAGGCCAAGTAGACCTCAAATTCTGACTTTTGCTATAAAAAAAATATGTGTCTCGGATCTTTCTAAATATTTTTCGCTGTGTTAAGCATAGAGATTATGGAATACGAAGTCGTCAGATAAATTAAAAGACTCTATGTGAACTCAGTTTATCATAATAACTCTGGGACAGCTATGGGGGTATAGTTGAAACTTTCAGGGAGTGTTGAGGGCGGGATAAGAGAACTTAAAATTTGATTTTTAGGTGAAGGGGATGAGAGAGATAATTTTTTTAATATTTTGGGCATAAAAGTGATCGTAAAAGATTTTTTTGTCTCTGGTACGCTTGAAACTTACGGGGTATGTAGATAGAATCAGGCTAGACTTTAATAACAAAAAAAAAGTCTAAACTTGTTTGCATTAATATGTGACACCTCAAACTTGCAAGGTCCTGGGCTCAACAACATGTAACAAGCCTACCTTTCCTCTAAGACTTATTTATGAACCCTTCTTTATGAAACGAACAATTTTTCGTAATTTTGGGCTCTTCCTGTAGGGTTGCTGATGGTACCATGTAGAATATACGCATATTTTTTATATTCTGACCCTTCTGATTAAGACTTTTACTTTGAAATTTAGACTCAATGCTGTTTGTTTATTATTTTTATTTAAGAATTAACGACGCTTCTTGACTACTAAGGTCCCTGCGTCGGCCCTGCAGTGCATTCCTGCATCGTGATTCGATCTTTGGGTCCCGTATTACCAAGCTAAGGTCAAATCCACTGCGCCACCACAGGACTCAATGCTGTTTGTAGCCACAATGGGACCAATAATCAAAAAACTTCACAGGAGGGAACCTAATTTCCGTGAATATTTAAAATAAAAATTGCATGTTGCAATATTCATCAAAATCAGGCCACTTCTTTTTCCTGAAATTATAGAAAATTACCTAGGTTAATAAGTTTTGATGGGCACCTTTAAACATACTAAATAGTAAAAAGTAAAATAGTAAAAAAACCTCAATTTTCTGCTGATAATAATATTATTATCAGCAGAAAATTGAGGTTTTTTTGGTGTGCATATTGTTTCCAGGCTTATTTTTAGTTTGGAATTTTAAAAGTTTTCATTACTATTGGCACTGCTCCCTTTTTACCTACAGTTTGTTGCCACAAACTTTTGATAGTTGCAGTGCTTTGATTACGATTTCTCAACTTTTTCATATTTTCCCTTTCAGATGTCAAGCCAGGTTCAATCATACTCCTATCATTGGTAGTGTACAACTTAAAGACATCAAGCTTGACAATGAGCCTCTTCTTGGTAGGTTGTTTTGATGTCCTGACTATTCAAATCCTTGATATGAGAATACAAAGTTTGGGCCAATTAGGAAACATAATGTTTAGCCCTTTTCTGTGTTCTGTTTTTTTTTTCTCGGGAGGGGGGCGTGCGCTGGAATTTTTTTCGTGTATTAAGTTCCTCTTGGTCCAAGATTTTAGGGCTGTATGTTTCAAACAGATTAGGGACAACAAGTTTTTGGACCATTTCCAGAAACTAGCCCCTCTACCACGATAATTTTTTTTTTATACTTTTAACAGACAAAACGGTCCTTGAATTTTTTGAATCAATTAACTATCTCAATCAAACAGGCCGCCTTTTCTGTTAAAACCTTCATGTAAACTGTTGACGATTTGCATTATTTATGGCCCTTGCTCCAGTGGCTATCAGGGTTATATTATCCCTGCAGGCGTATTTATTGGACAGTCGAACATTTTAAGCCAAAGGGGCTATCTAATCTTTTTTTATATCCTGGTGGTTATGTGGCGGGCGGGTAACGAAAAAGGGATGCAGGGGGCTGGTTTTCTTCCCATCTCCCTTGACTCTTAAAACAAGTTCCTAAACTTCAAGTTTGCAATCAAATGAGCCTTCTCAAAAAGTCTTATGTCCCCCGCCTCTTCGATACCGAATTGATAGGTGAAAATACAAAACAAATAAATATTACATTGAAGGTATATGATCTTTTACCTAGGTAGCGCTATTACGCCGCATCTGATGACGTACATCACCGGTGCACACAATAAAATTCTTCATGTGCTTTTGTAACCGTAGAATAAGCAAGAAATTTCAGAGCTACACTGCAGAATTTAATTTAAAATAGGTTGCCATAATAGCAATGTCCCTTTTGATAGTACATCATTTCTGTCTTATGTCTCCAAAAATTTCGTGTCTCTAGTCAAGTAGGTTGCTTTGGCAGGTCTTCGGAAATTGTTGAAAATTTGGCAGTAGTTCGTGGAATATTGTCAAGGTCTTGGAATCTAATCCTAAATTGAGAAGTATGTTGTGTAAAAAAAAAAAGATTGTGCATAAGATGGGAAGAAAAAAAAAGTTTTTGTTTATTGGAAATAAAGATTTAGATTCTATGTAAAACGGAAAGAAAAAAAAAACGTTAATACTGTTAAAAGAGAAAAATTGCATAAATTTTGCGTAAGTCATGAAATACTCGTTTGGGATGGAAATATTGAGAAAAATTTTTCGACAACAGATTGACTAAAGACTCGTGTTTCCGAAAAAAAACTTTTTAATTGTCTCTCCTTATATGTATTAGATAAAAACAAGTTTTTTCAACTGAAAGCAAGGAGCGACATTAAAACTTGAAATGAACAGAAATTATTCCGTATATCAAAGGGGTTGTCCCCTCCTCGATGCCTCGCTCTTTACGCTAAAGTTTGACTCTTTCTCACAACTCTACTTTTTAAAACATTAAAAAAATTACGTAAAGAGCGAGGCGTCGAGGAGGGGACAACCCCTTTCATATGCGAAATAATTTCTGTTCGTTTTAAGTTTTAATGTTGCTCCTTAAATTAAGTTGAAAAAGCTTGTTTTTTTTAATTTCTGAACGTCATTTGAATTAATACATTTTTTGATTTTGGCTCACGGTACATAAATAATTAAAACAAAATTTGTATATAATTTTTTTTTTGGCTAAATGGCTTTCTTATATTTCTAATCGGACGACTTTGATAAAAAAGGGGTGGGGAAGGAGGCCTAGTTGCCCTTCAATATTTGGCTACTTAAAAAGGCAACTAGAGCTTTTTATCCTCCCACGTAACCCCCCTCCTCCGAACTTCCCCATCCCACCGCGAAAGAGTCCCCCTGAAAACGTCTTCACACTTCCCAATAACCATTACTATATGTAAACAATGGTCAAAGTTTGGAACTTGTAGCCCCTCCCTGGGGGACTGTGGGGCATTAAGTCGTCCCCAAAGATATAGTTAGTAGGTTTTCGACTATGCTGAACAAAATGCCTATCTCAAAATTTTTATCTGGGGAATTTGGAAAAAATGAGCGTGGGAGGGAGCCTGGGTGCCCTCCATTTTTTTGGTAACTTATAAAGGGCACTAGAATTTTTAATTTCCGTCAGAATGAGCCCTCTCGTGACATTCTAGAACCACTGGGTCGACAAGATCACCCCTGGGAAAAAACAAAAAAAGAAGAAAACAAAAAAACAAATAAACACGCATCCATGATCTGGCTTCTGGCAAAAAATACGAAATTCCACATTTTTGTAGATAGGAGCTTGAAACTTTTACAACAGGGTTCTCTGATACACTGAACCTGATGGTGTGATTTTCGCTAAGATTCTATGACTGTTAGTAGGGGGTGTTTCCCCCTGTTTTCTAAAATAAGGCAAATTTTCTTAGGCTCTTAACTTTTGATGGTTACAACTAAACTTAATGGAACTTATATATCTAAAATCAGTATTAAAATGCCGTTCTATTGATATAACTACTGGTATTAAAATTCCTTTTTTTAAGTTTTGGTTACTATTGAGCCGGGTCGCTCCTTACTACAGCTCGTTACCACGAATTGTTTGATTGCTGGGTGGTAGCTGACGCTGGCATCTTTTTCTGAAATTTTCCGAAGTTTTAGCATGTGATTCTTTGTTCAAGTTTAAACTAATCAACGCAACGATTCTTTGAACAATTGTGAAAATGAACTGCAAATTCTGGCTAATGTTGGATAATCTGGTTAAGAACGAGTTGATACTATTCTTGGAGACAAATTCTGCCTTTGTAAATCCTGTTTAATTACGGGGATCTCGGTTATAAAAAAAGAAAAAAAAATGTTGCTCAGTCTGTTTTGACCTCTTATATACCTGTTTTGACCTATTATATACCTGTTTTGACACATTTACCAATGAAAGAAAGCTTATTATAGTCCACGCGTTAGCGTAGACACTTAAGTAAAAACAAATGTGTGTCTCAGGTATTATTATTAAAATTATTATGATCATATGGTATTACTTTTATCATCGTGTAGTATATTTCCATCATCTATTATTATTATCATTGCCTCTCCTGAATAGTGCATAAATTTACGGGACACCTCATTCTGTTGCATACTGAAAGTTTTAGTGTCCTTTTTGAGAGTTAAATCAACCGAATGTCAACCTGTCAGCCCCTCAACACCCAATTACTCTCTGGCACTCCCAATCTCACGTAGTATTTGATAAAACTTCAAGATAAATATTTTAACCAGCACGACCGAAAGGTTCTGAACTTTTACATTCGGGGCTGACCTAATAACTGAAGTCCAGGCGGTGACGGCCCCAAATCGCACAATCAGCTAAACCCAAACATTTAAAGTCTCTACCCACAGAAACTCAAAATATTTATTTTTCCGAGAAGCATGGTCATGGATGCATGTTTATTTGTCTTAGGCTTTTTTTCAGAGGTTATGGTACCGAACCAGTGGTCTGAGAATAAAGAAACCAATCTCATTCGAACTAGAATTGAAAGTTCTAGTGCCTTCTTTTAAGTAACAGAAAAGATTCTGCTACAGCAAAGTAGCGATTTATACCTTTTTATGACGTTGACTAAATACGGGTCAAAATACTGTTTCGCGAAAACCCTGAGATACCCAACTTTAGAGCAATCCGATTGCTGTCTGTATAGCTCCCGCGTTTTAGAAGCCATAATGCCACATGAAACTGTCGCGAAAATAATATTTCACAATCTGCGCAGAATGAACAGCTATTATAGGTAGTTGCTCTCAACTTTCATTTGGCTTGACCTATGATGCTTTGTTGTTCCATATGCAGTAGCTGTACAGTTGTATACCAACTATTTTGGGTGAATTCAATGGATGTTTCTGTGGGCTGGGGCAAGGGATCAGGAACATCAAAAGAAGTATTTTTGGCCCAAATTGTCTATATTTATGTGAAGGATCCTCAGATAAAAAGATGAGAAAATAATTGTTTTCCTTAAGCTGTTATTAGTGATGCATTGAAAAAATAGTGGTCAAAAAATATCTTTCAATCGAAGCATTTTATTTGGTTTTCATTAAGGTGCAAATAATATACCATTCTTTTGAGGGATTTGAGGGGCAATAATCCCATTCCTAGTATGAATACTCTCATTTGTGGTAATTTATGTTCGCTATAAGTTATCCTCATTATAACTTCTGTTGGTTTTAAGTTTTATTTTTTCATTCCTTGTAATTTGTCCTTTGTTTGAGGTTTGACATCATATATAGTCTAATTTCTGCTCATTTTAAGCTTGAAACCTGCTCTTCACTTCTCATGGAAAGGATTTTCTCTGTTTTATTTGATTTAAAAATAGTTCTACAATATTTTCTTTTTTTTGTAGAATATCTGAAAGGTAGTGATGAGCGAACAAGATTAGAAGAGGCACTTCATAGATTGAGCAATGACTGTACAGATGTTCCTATTGTCATTGGAGGCAAAGAATATAGGACAGAGGAAGTTAAATATCAACCAATGGTAGGTAAATGGTAGGTTAAAAATAAGTTAGATTTCCTTTTATTGGATAGGAAACATAATGGGAGAAAGGATGAAGAAAGACGCTCTTACTGTATATTGTTTATGTTTCAAACCACGTAAAAATCTTTTTTTTTAACTTTGGGAACTGAAACAGAATTTTAGAGAATTGGAGAGATTTATAGTCAGTGGCGGGGTTCGGTGTATTCTCCCCGTGGAAAATTCTCCAGTGAAATTCAACACTCCCCTCACCCCTCCTGTGGAAAATCCTCCCCCAAAAAATTCCAACCAAAAATCCCCCCTGGAAATTTCTCCTCACGTGTAAAATCTCCTCACGTGAGCAGCCAAAGGAAAATTAAGACAGGTAAAAAGAATGAAGAAAAGAAGGAATTCTAGAATATTCTACTTATATTCCAAAATACATGTTGAATATATGGTGTAGAATCAAACAGCTCATGGTAGCGAACTGCAAGTAATGAGCGGATCAGGCCCAAAGTAACCAAAATTGCAACAAAAGGAATTTAGAGAAAAATTAGTACATAAAAAGATTTGGTTTTTTTATGCTGATTCCAAATCTATAAAGTACATTAAGTTCAATGTTACGTATCAAATGCCACGAGCCTGAGAAAATTTTCCTGATTTTAGAGAAAAAGGGGAAAAAATTCTCAAAAAGACAAACAAGGGATCACAACGAAATTCACAAATAATGAACGCCAAACTTATCTTCGCTATTTGTACTAAAAGCTTTATCTAAGAGTCGGCCCTAAACATACATTTGGGTCCTTGTTTCTGGGGTTGTTTGGGTCCAATGAATTGTATTCTTAAGTCCCTTGTCCAAGAAGACTTAACAAAAATGACTCCAACAAATGTCCATTCTTCACAGACAGTCTCTAGCAGAAAATAAATGGGTGTATTTTGGTCTTGTCTGTTAGCTTAGCTTTAAACTTTCAGGTTTTGTCTCGCAGACAAGGAGGCATCAAGTTTTTCTAATGCTGAACAACGAAAATATGTAAGAATGCTTACTTACATTACTTAGCATTTTTTTATTGTTATATATTTTGCTTTTTTACAGCAAGAGTTTTATAACTGTTTCTGTTGGTTCCCTAGGTTAAAGTTAAAAGATTCTTTTTGGAGCTTTAACGAGTTTTTTTTTGTAGGATCACAGAGAACCTAAATCAGTAAGACTGAAATTAACATTACTTCGCACAAAAAATTTCGTTCCTGCCAAACCTTCTTTGATGCTTTAAGGGGAGCAGTGGAGCCAGGAGAATGAAACTCTCAGGAATTAGCTTGAATATCGAATTTGGAAGTCTCTAAGAGTTTCATTCACCTACCTCTACCACTTATTCTAAAAAAGTTTGGAAAGAAAACTATTTACACTCTGTTATAAAATCGATACAATTCCGCGCTTTGTAAAGTTACGCGCACTTATTCTTGAAAGCTGCTTTTTTTTTATTAATTTGATTTTCTTTTAAGTCTTGTTATTGCAAAATTTGAAAGCTTCATAAAGACAAACTTTCTCTTTTGTCATTTATATATTTTTTTTTATTTTTAGCCGTTTGATCATGGAAAGAATGTGGCCAAGTTCTATTATGCTGATAAGGTTCGTTTTTTATTTAATTCTAGTTATAATAATGCATCCACTATCTGGTTTTTTACGTACATTAGACTTGCTTTTATGGAAGTATTTTTTTTACAGCTTTAGCATTAATTCGTCCTAAAACCTATCTTCTGTTTCTAATCGTTCGTTTTATTTGCCACTTTGTGTAATCTTGATATGGTAATTAGGGTGTTCTGCGTATCAATTAAAATCTTCATTTTATTGAAATCAGAAGTGCAATATCTTTTTTCTTTCTTATTAAAACAACATAGCCGAAAATGCAAATACAAATGAATGCCAAATTGAAAATGTCGTGTATTTTGAGGTGAGAGCACATTAATTGAGATGTATGAAAAGCAAAAGCTGATGGATTAAATAACAATTACAATCATTTTAACTGAAACCTCTGGCCATCTCTGTGATTGCGTGCTCGCTTCGGTTTATGTTGCATCAACCCCCTTGACAGGGGATAATATAGCGAGCTGTCCCTAATCTGTTCTCAAGGAAATATTTCTCACCTTTTTCGAAACGCTGATTCAGTGCTAAATATCATTTGCATCACATGCTATTTCAAAGGGACGGTACTTTCCGAAGTCATAGTCAATCTAGCGTAGATTAATGATGAATAAATTGTGCCATAAAAAGTTTAAGCATTGATTCGGTTTTAAAACATGCTCTCTTACTGGTGTCGAAAACTTATATATATATATATATATATATATATATATATATATATATATATATATATATATATATATATATATATATATATATATATATATATATATATATATATATATATATATATATATATATATATATATATACATATATATATATATATATATATATATATATATATATATATATATATATATATATATATATATATATATGTATGTATATATGTTATCGTGAATGTCCGAAATATTGTTATTATCGACATTTACCGGTGAATGTTCTAAATTCCTTTTTATCTGATTGGATTCAATTAGCTTTACGAGTCAGCCTTTCCAATATGATGCAAGCTATGATGGTAAAAGTTAAAGTTAGGTTAGATTATATTATGTTAGTTTAGGTTAGGTTACGCTATATTTGGCTCTAAACATCAGGAATGATGTTTAAACCTAATTTAAACAAACCGAACCCAGTCTCACCAAACCTAATCTATTCTAACCTAAACTGTCATCATCAAACCTCACATTAAATTGAAAAGGATGACTGACAACGCTGACTAAATCCAAGGACAAAAAAGAAATTTCTTATATTCACCTGGGAATGTTGACATCCACCAATTTTCGGCTATGTTATCGCGAATGTCCGAAATATTGTTAATATCGATATTTACCGGTGAATGTTCGAAATTTCTTTTTATCTAATTGGATTCTATTAGCTTTTCGAGTCAGCATTTTCAGTCTGATGCAGGCTATGTTGGTAAAAGTTAAAGTTAGGTTAGGTCGCATTAAATTTGGTTCTAAATATCCGGAATGGGTTAGAAACGTAATCTAAGTAAACCTAACCCAACCTCACTAAACCTAATCTATTCTAACCTAACATGCCATCATCAAACCTTACATTAAATTGAAAAAGTTAACTGACAACTTTGACTAAATCCAAGGAGAAAAAAAGGTATTTCGGATATTCTCCTGGGAATTTCGACGTCCACCAATTTGCGGACATTCAGGGTAACGTATATATATATATATATATATATATATATATATATATATATATATATATATATATATATATATATATATATATATATATATATATATATATATATGATTGTAAACCGGAAATATATAGAGAGTGACTGAGAGAAAACACAAGCATTTTATCACGACAGTAAAAGAAACCAATAAACAGAACAACTATAAATAGAAACTAAATTAATGAGAAAAGATTTTGTCATTTACTTTAATAGACATAGTTTACATAGCTTTTATACCCTGTCACCACGTGAACAAAAACTAAGAAAAAAAATGAACCCTTATTTTAAGTTGCAATTTCGTGGGTATGCCCGAGGGTTTCGTTCAAAGAAGTATATCTTTTCGGGGTAAATATTTTAGAATGGTGTGTAGAAGTGAGCTTTAAAAAAGACATCAAAGAAAGTATCCACTTTATATCCTATGTGCAATGCGTTTTCATTTTATTCTTAATCCTCATCCCGTCCCCCACCCTTATTGTGTCACCTGTTCAAGCACTACTAAGATATGGTGCTCTGCTAATAATAGAATTGAAATAAAGTGAAAGTCTGCAAAAGAATACTTGTTATGAATTTAGGAAGTTACTTGAAGGCTGGATTTAACTTCCAGTTCAGATCAATTTATTCCTTCTTTACAGAAAAATAAATCGTGCGTGGAAACCATTTTAAAATCGTTAGCAAAAAGGTAACCAAATGAAATCATTCTAATTAACACATAAATCCCAGCAAGGTTGAATCCCGTATAGGTTGGATTCCGGGCATACCTTTCTTCTCCTTATTTTGAATCGGAGCCGTTAATATGACAATGCTGCGGCTCTGAAATTGAGCATGAAAAAAACAATCGAAATGAGATAATTTTATGATCGATGGTGAATAATTACTAGTTAAAACCAATGTCTTAATATTACTAACCTCCTCTTTTTTTACTGTTTTCTCTGATTTAGACTGCAGATTAACTTTTTTTGTACATTTTTTTTTTTTTTATTAGCCATGGCCATTAGGACATTTGCTCAAATGTTATATCTACAAATATGTGTTTACTAGAATTCTGATCTTCTTTCTCATTTTTATTATCTCTGTCTCATTTAAAGTTGTATTTATGTGTTCTTACAACTGGCCGGTATAAAGAAAAGAAGGAGCATTCTCATATGTGTCAACATTAATTTGCTTGATTCTGGAATGAGCTTGTAGTAGGTGTATTTGCAGATAATTCAAACTAATAAAGCTGCCGACTTCTGCTATCTTTTTGACTAAATTAATATTGGTGCCATTTAAAAGAAAAGAAATGGACTGCTTTATTGAACTTTTGTTTAATATTGTGTTCACAAATATTATATTTCTTTTGATTACCCGTTACATTAAATGGTAGACGATTATGTTAAAAAACTGAAATTCCTGGAAGTTTTCTTAAGAATGTTTTGAATTATGTCATTCTTTAGTAACATTTAACTGCGTTAAACTACACGGGATAAGCAAGAAAAAACAACGAAAATGGGTCTTTCTTGACAGAAAGGTTCTAAGCTCTAATTTTGTGATTTATTTTGGCAGGAGCTGCTTAGTAAAGCCATTGATACCTCTTTGACTGCAAAGAAAACTTGGGAAAAAACACCGTTATCAGAGAAGGTGGATATTTTTTTAAAAGCCGCTGACCTAATGTCAACGAAATATCGACACGACATGGTTGCTGCCACGATGCTTGGACAAGGGAAAACAGTATTTCAAGCTGAAATAGATGCCGCTGCTGAACTAATTGACTTTTTAAGGTTTTGTATTTCTGTGTACTTATTTGAACCCAAAAAAGAGAAATTTTCAGTAGATGAGATTATCACTGCACAGAAGCAAGTTGCTCTCTGTCACTGGATTGGTACTAAGCAGCCAATGCAAAAAAATAAAAAAAATAATGGACATCAACTTTAAAAACAAAATAGTCCCACAAATTCAAATTCTAAACCAGAAAGGGTCGTTAATGCATTTTTTTAACGATATTATTGCCTAGTTTCTTTATTGTTTGGTGTTTACTCTTAAGGAGAGGGTTTAGCTATCAAATTTTATGCGCAACATATCTAAACCCTAGATTACGGTTAAAGGAACTGTTTTTTTGCAAAATGGATCCCGCCAAAATTTACGTCGACAAGATTTGGAACTTTTACAAGCAGTGGAACATAATGACTTTGTTAATTGCCCAGGAAATAATATTCAAATGAGGTCAAATATAAATGTACCTGACCTTGACTTGACTTATAGTTTTCATATTGACCTGATTCTGACAGTCACTCAAAAATGTTTTTGAATTCAAATGCTTCAACAATAGTACCGCGGTTTGTAGCCTCAATTTGACCTTAAATTTCTATATCGATGACCAAAGAGTTCGTCGGTGGTCAAATCCCGAATAATAATGAGGTGACAAGTGTCAGTATCAACAAACCAAAAATGGTAACTGTTTCTTAGTTTGCTTGGCACAATTCTTGCAAAACGGGGAAATTTTGCAAAATAACAATTGCAATAATGGTTGCGCTTTTTCTCAGTAAGAATATTTTTACACATGATGTTACACATCAGACCTTCAAAAAAAGAACAATTCTGTCCCCCGGAAGGGAAAATCGCAGTCGTAAGGACAGTGATATTAATTGAAGAAAATTTAAAGGGGGGGGGGGTCAAAATGCTTTTTCAAATCTAGGTGAGGGGGGGCAAGTTTGCCCTTTTTCAGTATTTACTATGAAAATACCAAAAAAAAAACATTTTCAATGAAACTCTTGCCTGAAACATTATCAGCGACTTCATAAGCTTTTTTCCAAAAAATATTCCACCCACTTTCTACGTTGTGAAATTTTAAAATCTCTGGTTTAGTATTCAACTGTTCCTGGAAAGTCTCTCAATTCTCATCTTAGAGTCTACCAACATCATTACTTCCTGGAAGGTATTTACTCTTCCTAAATTTCAGCTTTCGGAATTAACCATAGGAACCACTAGATGGGGAACAATAATGAAAGTTTGTGTATCTCTGATTCATGCCCATGGGCCTTTATCCACCGAAATAAAAATGATCATAATAAAAACTAAAATAAACAGAATATATAAAGAAACGGAAAAAAACACGAACGATGAAAAATACATCTTGATAACGTCCATTATGATAATAACCACCATGAGATAACGGCAAATCAAACTTAAGTAGGACGAAGTAGGTTGTCTCTTTGGTATATTACAATGCAAAAAAGCAACAGCAGGGATACAGTTGGTTTGATAATGAAATCTAGCAAAACGAAATAAACTATTTGTTTTTAAAACTTTCGTATGTTAAAACAAATATAACTAAATACAGGTCTAGAAAACTTTATTGCGTGTGATAAATTGCGTGAATCCTTACGTTTGCTAATCTAGCAGAAGGACGTTGACTCTTTAGAAGTTCATTTCATTTTGATCTGTATTTATGAGGTTCAAACTCGTTAGGAGCTAATTATACAGAATGTCATTATTTGAAGTATTTGAGGCTCCTTTCCAGAATTAGGTCCCTAGCCTACGAAATAGAAGAACTACAGAATTTCCTAATAATTATTCACTTGATGTGGCTTTTTCATTGTAAAAGCTATTCTGCAACAGAAGAATCCGCTCATATTGATATTTGAAAATAGATAGGAAAACGTCAGAGTTACAGTTTTCCATGGAGAGGGGTTGTTCTTTATTCGAGTTTTACTATCCCTAGTAGAAATAGTGACTTTCCTAGTATTTCCTGAAATAATGACTTTTCTAATATAGAAACCGCATTGGCATGGACAAGACACATAAAAAAAAACCTAAGTAAGTTTTGCCTTTGACGTGTTGTAGCATTTAAGAACCTTCCCGCAACTTTTTAAAGGAATTTGATATTCAGGATCATGTACTGACAAAACTTTCACTGTTTCAAAAAAAAAAAAATGTCGAATGAGACTTATTTTTGGAACTAGGAAGAAAGATATACTGTTATGAACAGGAAGCTGTTCACAAATAAACTTACAGGGACCGAGTTCCCTAAATTCGTCAAGAACAACCAAATGATCTAGATCAGTGGTTCTCAAGCTGTGGTACTCGTACCCCTTTAGGGTACGCAACAATTTTTAGGGGGTCTCTGAAGTTTATACGAGCATCCTTTCTATAAGAACCATATTTGCCCCCAGGGCATAACTTACAGTACCCGCCCCCGGGCCCTTGGAGATTTAGTCAACCCCTGAGTTTCTGTTATGTGATCTTTGAACTATTTTTAACAAAATGGCTTCCTCAAAATTTTTATTTGATGTATTTGGGGGAAAAGGACACGAGAGAGGGGGGGGGGGATAGATGCCTTCCGATCACTTTTGACTCTTAAATTGGGCACTAGAATTCTCGATTTCCAATTGATTGAGCCCCCTTTGAAGTTTTTAAGACTGCCCCTTCCATATGAAGTGCCTCTGGGAAAAAAATAATAAAGCATTGCTCTGATTAAAAATACTGAAATAGGATCTTGATAAAGTAAAGCTTGCTAATAATATCTAGGGAAACAATGCTCTTATGTTATTTTCCTGCCTTAGAGCTAATGTAAATTACTGTATTGGTTTAGCAGTGAGTACTAAGGACTCAGTAAAGCTCTTTAGGTGCTTGGTTGGATGCCTTAGGTTTCAATTTCCTGTATCTAACATGGTTAAATATTCGAGCGTTTTGCAAAATTTTCTTTGCAACTTAGAAGAATTAGTGTTCCCAAGATCAGATTAAGAATTGTTTAATGTTTTTATGGTTGACCCTCGCTCGATTACGTTTGTCCAGTTTGACCTACATCTCTCACCAAAGATCATACATCTAATGTGGAGAATAATTTGAAAAAAGCTTTAAAATTAGTCATGGTCCTTCCCTCACTACTCGTAACGAGGGTTTGAAACAGTTCAATCTGGTTTCCTTGGAAATGAGACGACTTAAATTTCATAGGATTTTTCGACTGAAATGGCCACTTTCGGACGACTCCCACCGTTGTATTCTTCCTGCCCACCAACATGACTTGCAAAGTTAATTCTGTTGTAGAGTAACTAGAAAGAATGCCAATGAACTCTTATTTCCAATTTGAAACAGGGAATGAAATAAATTCCATTTTACAATAGATGATTGGTTGTCTTTTATTCGTCATTTTTACCTTATCTTTATCGACTATGTTAACATTTCTTCATATCTGAATGTGTTGACCTTGAAGTTCTGTTGTCTCATTAGCACTATGGGTTTGGGCATTATCATAAATGAAAATCTTGATTCTTGTAAGAATTCCCCTGGCACTTGCTCTGTATTGCGCGGCACAGTTTCTTATGCTTCGCATAAAAAACTTCTTTATTTATTGTTTCCCGGTGCGGCAAAAAAAAAAATCCAGTAAAATGCCTTTTCTGTCCCAAAACGCTATGCACACGACTTTTAGAGGTGCCAAGATTTGCTTGGCTTTCACTTCCACCGGCGATGAAGTGGGCTTCTATTCCATTGGGCGAGAAAAACCAAGTGCAACGGTACCAAATTGCAGGCTGTTCATATGTGGAGGCAAGTGGAGGATGTTTCCAAACCCTACCAGGTTCGCTTAGAAATTTGTTTAGAAAATAGGAGCTGGAATATAGATCTGAAATCGTTCCGACGAAGCCACTCAATTTGTCAAGGAAAATCACATTGTTGTTTATTTTTCAAACTGTGCTATATAGAACGGGATGTTTTAGCTGTGTTATTACGTGTTTTTTATTTTCCATTAGCTATTTGTTCTTCTGACGATTTAACAGCATCATATCTAGGTTGTTCTTCCACGTTTCTATTATTTGTGTATCTGCTTGATATTTTCTTCTCCTTTTATATGTGAATTTGGATAAGAAGTCACTGTTGTCTATCATCTTTTTTTATGAAGACAACTTTATTATTTCTAGAGGTTTATGCCATTTTCCTTTATTTCACTTTAAAAAAAAAAAAACTTTTTAGAAGAGCAATAAAACAAGTTCAACTGGGCTTTTGATGTTTAGGGGTTAAAACCTTGTTCACGCATCACACAACTTAAGATCTGAAGAGACGGGTTTTAATACCCTTCTGTTTATGGCTCCAAACCACTCAAACCTTGCTTCTCCTAAAATATCATAATTTTTATAGGTTCAATGCAGCTTTTGTTCAAGATGACACAAGATATACCCCACTAAGTCCGCAGGGTATTGACAACAAGTTTCGTCAAAGGGCCCTTGATGGCTTTGTTGCTGCGATTTCGCCGTTTAATTTCACTGCCATTGGAGGAAATATTGCATACACGCCGACTTTAACTGTAAGTACAATGAATTGTGGTTATATTTTAACTTTACACCGGTGACTATCATCTGGGATTTGTTTCAGCTTCACAAGGAGCTACTTACCCACCAATCCCAAGTTCGTCGGATGCAGTATGGTTGGATCATCACAGATATTTATCCAGTATTGTGCTTAGTTGAAAGTGCTGTGATAACTAGGAATGACTACAAATCCATATACTTTCAAGTATAAAAACGTAAGCTTAGGATTGGCTATGGTTTAGACAGCTCTAGGATTAAAGTTTAATTTCTTAACATCAAAGTTGCTCTTTCAGGCTAAAACATACTCTGCGCTACAGTTGAGCGAACTCTGTTTATTTATATACTAATCAGTGTGAACAAGCGACATTTATATTTATAATTATGATAATTATAACCATGATATGACATGTAAAACTTTTTAATGTTTATAGCTTCGAAAAATTTTGAGAAGGAAACAAGCATTTGTTCACATAACTGAGCTTGGTAAAGCTACAGAAGAGGGATTTTCACGAACTTTGGCAGCTGTTATGCTTCTTAAAGATAACTCCTTGAATCGAAGGTCATTGAATGAATGATTGGGAAATGCTATTGACTGTCGCCTTAGGGACTCCTTTATGTATCTGCTAGCATATGCCTCGACGTCTTTGGATGTTACATGCTCCATTTGATCTTAGAATTTTCACTTAGATTGTATTGTTTTGATCATTTCAAGCGGTAAGACAAAGTGAGTATGAAAAAGTCCAACAGGTAAGAAAGGTAAAGCTAGGTATAAAAGCTTTCACAGAGTAATTGCAAGATATCAAAATAATTCAAAGGCAATTTGACAAAGTCATAATGAGACGATATGACGGAAATTCGTATAAAACTTAACCGGTAATAAATTTGATAATAACTGCTGGTAAAACTAGTAATTAAACTTAACTGGTAAAACTTCCACTAAACTGATGTAACTGTGAAGTTGAGAATGTGGGAGAGAAGCAATGTCAAGATGGTAGGCTGTGGCTACCATCATGTTACTTCTCACTCACTTGGAAGCTTTTTATGGTAGGTCAGTGGTGGCGAACCTGTTGATATCGGCGTGTTGATATTTTAGAAAATCTCTTATATAACTCGAGTACTTCGTCAAATATAGTTGGATAATTTTGATGATATCTATTCTTCGCTCGACTAATTCTTTGGCTATAGTTTTGAAGACTTTTACTAGTGAAAGTGGCACAAAAGGAAAGTGAACCCAAGCAAAACCATAAGAGGGAAGGGGAGCCTGGAGCCTCTTGTCATTCGTGAACTGAACAAAAGCTGAAAAATAATGTACATTTTGGAGGAGGAATAATAATAAGAACAGTTATAATTAAGTTGTTTGAAAACTTATGATTGGGCACCTTTTTGTAGCTGATGTTTATCCGCTAATTTTTCAATCGTAGGTGCTTGTCTGTACTAACGACACTTTAGGGGAAAGCAAGTCCACGTGCTTTATTTATTATCAGATTTCCTTTTATCTTTTTAATGCTATTTAATGCTCTGTGCAAAGTCTCAAAACAATTTTAGCGAAATATTCGTTTTTTGTGTGTTATAAAATAACATTCTATTATGTTAATAAAATAACATTGTGTTGAATTAATGTTAGAAAATATTAATCAATTTAACCCAAGGATTCATACTTTTCATTATTCGATCAACAAAGACGAAGTGCTACGTTTAGTCCAAATACTATGTTGAGATTAGCCAAGCTGTTTTTTTTTTTGTTTTTGTTGAGGGGAGAGGCGGGTTACAAAAATGACCTTTTTTGCTCGCAAGATCTACATGAATGTTTTTTGTTGTTTATTCTTTTGTTGACGCCTATCGCCAAAAAATCTCATGGCGTATCAATTCCGAGAACGGATCTACAAGACAAATCGTTTTCAAGCTTCTCCCTTCACTCCTTCCCTGCTTGTAAAACCTGAAAGATTCCACGGAATGTAGTGTGACATAAAATGTAAGACTTGAAAGATTCTGTTATTCTTAACCCCTAAATATTGGCAATACAAAGCAGGCTTAGAATTAGAAATAAGTTCAATCTTGATTATTTTTTCAAAGTTACGAGCTCAAAGTTTTTACGGACTCTAATTGGGATCTTAATTTCGTCCCTGAAGGTTTCAATCATTGCAATAAAGGCGCTGGTAAGTTTTTGTTAGTTCTTATAAATTTAGATTAGATAGAGAATGTTAGAAAGTTATTCAATTTTATTGCTATAGATTTAATGCCTTCCGTGGAACTTAATCTAATTTGCTGATTTTGTTTTCCTTTTCAAGGGAAATGTCGTTCTTTGGAAGCCTTCTGACACTGCCGTTCTTTCCAATTACATGGTATACAAAATATTGACAGAGGCAGGAATGCCATCTGGTGTTGTCAATTTCGTACCAGCAGATGGCCCGGTTTTCGGCAACGTTATTACGCAGTCCTCTGAACTTGGAGGAATTAATTTCACTGGATCCGTACCGTAAGCCAAGTGTTTTATGGAATGAATTGCTGTTTTTTAATGATGCTTAGTATTTCTTTATGTTTTCGGCAAAACATTTTTCTCTAGTTTTGTGATTTTTGGCAATTTTTTCTCTCGCTCTCTTTGTCTCGCAATTTTTCTCCCTTGTAATTTTGTTTTTATCGTTGGTAGCAACCCTAATTATGATAGTTGAATATTTTAGCCAAAAGAGGTCAGATTCCATTAATTTCTTCCCTTACGATTTTTTTATCTTGAATTTGGTATTGTATTCCGAGGATATTTTTAAATTCTGGCTGTTTACCAAAAATTTATATTCAAATGTTTGTCTGGGTCGATACTTTCTCGGCAGTAGCAGCTTTATGCCTTTCAATCTGGAGTGCTAGGTATACCACAGGAGTGTAAAAATATAAAATAATAGGAAATTAATGTCATATGTCAGAAAAACAGGGGGAGGGGCAGCTGTCCCCTGTGCTGAAGCCTAGAACCGTCACTGTTTCTCGGGGCTCCTTTTTGGACATGTAATTAGCTGTAAATTTTCCAATAGGAAAAATGTCTCAAAAATAAAGAAATGTACAAAATCACAAATTACAATGGATATTTCCAATTACATGGTATACAAAATATTGACAGAGGCAGGAATGCCAGCTGGTGCTGTCAATTTTCGTACCAGCAGATGGCCAAAATGAAAATAAACAAAAATGTCTCAAAAATAAAGAAATGTACAAAATCACAAATTACAATGGATATTTTGAGGATTGTGGATTCCGTCGAATAAAGATGAAAATAGTTACGTGGAATAGATAAACCAGCTAAAAAGAAATAGACGGCGATAGCTTGGCTCGACATGAGGGCGCCAGTTTATTTGGAGTGGGAGGAGGAGGAAAGTTTACGCGGTAAAAAAAACAAGGGGTAAAAAAAGATAATATATGCGAAAATGGGCAAATACTCATGCATATGTCTCACTTTACCCCTTTTTCGGAGACTTTTCTCATCAGAAAATGAAACAGAAAAGTGAAAACTGAAGAATGAGCCAACTAATAACTGAAGCCACTAAAGTAAGTAAAAATGACAAAATGCTCTCTGTTAACCTGAAAAAAGAATTCAGAGTGCGTTTATATCCCCTACGTATTAGCATAAGATTATTAACTTATGTAGGGTCGAAAATACAGAAAGAAGTACGCCCTGTTACAAATACGAATGGATCGCAAATTAAAGGAGAAGGTATTATCTATCATAGAAATGAGCCATTATCTTGATAGAAATCAAAGTTATGTACTTGTAAAACTCGACATTGGTCCATTCATCTAAATAGGTTTGTTTTCGTAGATGTAGCCAGTATGTAGCTGTAGTAACAGAGTAAGCGGTTTGTTAGGATTAGGAATAAGGAGGAACTCTATATATTTGTCTCTATCCCTTTTGTTGTTTCTGCGCAAGCCAAACAGTATATTGATATATTTGAGATTTAGTTCCGAGTTTGAAATTTGCTAATAAAGACGTAAAAGTTCCTATATTAGGGTTTTGGAGGTGGGTATGAGAGGGGGAGTGTCTGACGTTCTAAAGTTTCTTAGTAAGATAACTCCTTTCGGTAAAAAGAAATATATTATGCTCTTAGATTTTGAAAAAAATAAAAGAGTACACACAATTTAGATTAAATGAATGGATTTTTTTTATAGGACATTCCGATGGCTATGGAAGGAAGTTGGAAATAACCTAGAGAAATACAGATGCTACCCCCGACTGGTGGGAGAGTGTGGTGGTAAGAACTACCACCTTGTGCACCCCAGTGCCGACTTAGAACGGACAGAAATGCTCAGCTACTTCCAGACTTTATGTCCCAGGATCGCTATGGCCGAAGGTGATTCATTAATTTTCGGATCAGAGAAAGTTATTGATTTTTTTCCTTTTAGATTTAAGTTTAATCTAACTTCAGCATATTAATTTTAATCTTCTTAACCCAGGATTCATTTTGAACTTTAAGTTTCTCAACTAACATTTTGCAAAACCCATAAAGCAGTAGTTACTTTTTGTGAATGCGTTTCTTATTTTTCATGGTTGTTACTTTTTAGCTTTAATCTTGTCCTTTCCTTATTGAAAAAGAATAAGATACAAAAGAAAGTACAAAGTATAACAGAATATATTACATTTTCAGTTAATTTTATTGTTACAAAATTACCCGATGCATATTGTAATTATCATTTAAACAGCGATTTTGACACGGATGGCTATTGGTTTATGTTTTAGAAAGTGAGTGAAGTAAGTGCCGTCCATTACCGGACGAGAAAGAAACGATTTATGTTTGATAAGTAGCATAGTATTTTGTATTAACGAAAGAACTGATTAGCTGTCTTTCCTTTTTTTTAGATGGGTTGCCGATCACACTGTTATAATCTTTCATTTTATTGCCTAACCAAATCGTGGGAACTGCTAGCCCGCGTTATGGAATTGCGACAGTTTTTTTCTTTTTTTATGTAGGGGGGACCGGGGTTATCTTGGACAAGGGGTTACTCTGGACAATCCATTTGCTCCCTTATTGTCATCTACAAACATTCCATAAAAAAACATGAAATAGTGTTTTCTAACGTTACATTAAAGAAGCCCATAAAAAAGCCAATAGCTAGACTGTTTTTTAAAAAATTGGATAAAAGTAATTTTGAAGATGAATCTCGTTAATTTTTAATCCTTTTATAAGTTTTTTAGGAGGTCACCGGGAATTTCGATGAGATTAAAACTTCGCAGCTTTAAGTTAGGTATTCTTAGGCTATTTCTATTTTTGAGGAACACTGCCATCTGCTTTGATTTCTTCAGGACGCATGTTCAACTATTTACAGTCACAGTGGGGTTATTTCGGACACCTGTTAAGGGGTAACTTCGGACACTTACTGAAGTGTCCGGAATAACCCCCTTTCAAACCCTCTTTCAAAGATGATAGAACTATGTTATTTCTAGCAGTCGAGAGCTATAAACTTCTCCAGGTAATACAAAATAAATCTATAAGAGTTCTTAGAATTTTTCTTCATTATCCTATGCGATTCGAAAGTTTCTCAGAAACAAGTATTCTCTTCTTATTTCTCAATATATCGAGCCTGAGTCAACCTAAACAAGTACTTTGGATATTCAATCTTTACCCAATTACTTTCAAGTTTCACAAGTTCTTGTCCCCACTTTCTTCTTCGGCTTTGGTCCGTGAGATTTTTTCTTTTTTTTCTTTTTTTTATTATAATGTATCTTAGCATATCTCGCTACTTACTCTATTTGAATGTATACTTTTTTTTATTCCTTAAAGATTTGAATGTATACTTTTTTTTATTCCTTAAAGAGAAAGCTTTAATAGAAATTCACGTCTGCGCTAAGACGCTATAAACGCAAGATGCCAAGTTGACCAATTACGGAATGTATTAAGAAGGTTGCCAAAGCCGTCATCATTGACAAGTCACTATGCGGAAAGCTGTGGAAGAATTTGGTATTAAAAGCACAACCTTAAAAGACTATGTTCAAAGATCAATAGGGAAATAGCTATTGCAGACGAACATTCCCTCTTCCACCACCCAACAGTGGCTCTTAAAGTGATAGCTATCACTTTGATTTGACAGAAAAAAAAGACCTTAAGAGACAAGTGTTTAGTTTTGAGTTAGAAAGATTGGTATTGGAATATTTTGAGTTCCCTTGGGTGCACTTTTTGCAACTTATGATACGCAGCGCTTCTCACATCATATTTAGACCAGTCCATTCAAGTAGATGGATGAACAGTGCCCGGCTTTTACCAACAATGGAAGACTTTATAAAAAAGACATATAGCAGAAATGTAAGGGTTTTTCTCCTAGACAACCGCGACAGTCACTTACACCCATTTTGGTTGACCTGTGCGTTAAAATGTCTACCTTTTGACCCTACTGGTCACACAAGACGCACACTTTGAATGTCGGAGGCTTCAAACCTATTTAGTTGGAACTAAAACGAAAAATAAAAGATCGGCTTTAACTGAATCTGGGTAAACACATATCTACTTACAAGGTGGTAGAGCTCTCTTGTGATCCATATTTGAAAAATGTTTTTCCTTGAAACATAATTTCATTAGTCAATTCTATTGGTATGTGTCCTTTCATTCGTGACATTTTTGCGGAACTGGGTTTCTTTCCGTCTTTAATTACTGGTAGGTCGCTCTTATATGGGGGATTAGCTGATGAATCTACTTCAGAATCGCCAGATCTAGATACCAATATTCTCACTGCCAAAAGTCAAGTTTGGTTTCTCCAGAATTGCATAGATTATTCCCAGGGGCTGGTGGAACTCTGACAACAGCTCATAGAAACCATTTAAGAGGTGAAACTGGAATATTGGCTGACAAACCACAAAAAAAGTGAACTGAAGGACACGCAGACAGCAAAGAAAAGGATGAGCAGACGTGATTATAAAGTCTAATAAACGGTTGGACAACTAAATACAAATCAAAGACTCCCAGACTGCCTCTTCCAAAAGGTGCTGATAGCACCAGACGAGTTTGATAGCAAATTATGAATTATGTGTGAGAGATCAAAAATGAGCCACATGTTCGAATTTAATGAAAGCTATATTCAACGTGTCCGAATTTACCCCTAGGAATGTCCGAAGTCTCCCCACTATGTGGGATGACCTCGGACAGTGAGCAAAAATAGAAAAAAAAAATCAGATCTGTTTAAAGAAGGAAAAATACGAACTCGGGACCAAAGGAACTTCAGGACAAAAAAAGTAGTTTGAGCCTTCGGAAGTCACCAATCGGCCAAGTAGGTTCATGAACATAGCTTCCCAAGAGTGGCTGTCCGGGATAACACCTGCCTCCCCTATATATTTTACACGAAAACAGTATAGTATAAACATATGGACACAAATACAATATAAACAAAATTCTAAACTATAAAAATTAATAATTTCTTGTAAATGTACAAAAGCATACATTCTTACATTTTTGTAGCTGAAAAAAATAATACAAGAAAAACAAACGAAGATATGAGCAATCTTAACTAACAAGAAAAAGAAGATTAAATAGCCCCAGTTTAGTTGCGCAATGAAGACAACCGACCTAGATAATGTTTATCTGCTATAAATCACAGTTTGGGAAAATGAATCCTCAAATTTTGGTTCACTGCTGGACCTTAAACAAATATCTTTTAATGTCTTTAATATAATTTAGATGTCCTTCTGTTTCACAGACTTTTTTACCTGTTTTCACTGTCTAATAAATGGACTAACCCGCATTTGAACGTTTATTTGTTTATCCTTCTATTTGATTTTAATGTCATCTGGATGAAGAGCGATCATGGTTGCATCAGTTGCATCATTAGTTTTATCCTTTTGGAGAATTCTTTAAAACTGCTGGAAACTAGAGAACTTAAAGCTTAGGCAAGTTTCAAGCTTTTTGTAAGAAAGGAAAAGGCTGCTTGTTTTTTTTACCAGCTAATCGTTGAAGAAGAAAAAAAGCTTTTCGGTACAAAGCACAATGAGAAAGAAGACATAACAAAAAGATTCTAATTTATGTTTGTGAGAACAATCGCTAAGTGGTCAATTGAGCTAATTTTGAAAGACTGAAGTAAACAGAGAAAAAAAATACGACTACTAAGTTTTGGGTTGCCTTAGCCGGAACTGTTCTGATTTTTCTTTTATGTTTAATTGTTTAATCAATGCCTTTTTGTCACACATTTTTTGCCCTCTAACATATTTGAGTAAAACTTGTGATTCCTTATTGCTGTTTTGAAAAAAGGACCATTTTTATCGGTTCTCGACTAGTATTGCAATACAGGTACACGTTTTGAAAACTTAATGAGGACAAAATATAAGAGAATTTATAAGAAGAAGAGGATCTGAAATATAAAGCAAGTATATTTTTAAGCTTCAATTAATTTTCTTTTTTTTTAGGGCGGAAAAGATCTTTCTGGTCAGTCTTGAAGTTTAAAATGACCCCCCCCCCTCCCCTGTGTGTGATTATATATGAAAATTACAAATACTACGAGGAGAATTTGTTGTTTTAATTCCTATATCTTTTTAGTTCCGTGACAGCTTTGTAGAGGCAATGAAGTCTTTGAAGTTTGGATCACCGTTGGAATTTGATACGTTTACCTCGTCTGTTATAGATGCTAAAGCAATCAAAAGAATTGGATCATATTTTGAGCATGCAAAAGTTACAGGTGAATTGAAGATTCTGGCTGGTGGTAATATAAACGACAGGTAGTTATGTTAAATTTTTCCTAGTGGAATTTTCTTCACTGGTTCATTTGAGTTTCTATTTAAATTACATTTAGGAGCTAGGAAGTCTCCTTATTCACCTAATTTTCTTATGTTAAGTTCACACAAATATGAGAAAACGGTTTCTAAACCTGTAATTACGATCGCTTGGCCTGTTTTAACATCTAGAAAAAAGATCTACCCAGCATATATATATATATATATATATATATATATATGTATATATATATATATATATATATATATATATATATATATATATATATATATATATATATATATATATATATTCGTTGTCTTTTTAAATTTTCCTCCAAGAATATATATTAATATTTTTACGCTAGTGCTTTTGGCCAAGTATATGAGCTTTTTGTAGTGAAATATACTGATAGTCGAAATAAATTCAAAGCTATGTAAATTTTTGCTTTCTTGAAGAAAGTTTTACAGAAAAAGATGCCAAGAGGCTGTTGTAAGCCATCCAATGGCACCAGAAATTATTTCCGCTTTGCAAGATGTTCCTTCTTGTGTGGTGGATGAATTTTGGCTTCAAACATTTTATCGTTATAGTATAGACACGAGACCAAATTTCCATCATAGTTTAACAAGCTGGGAGACTGTTTTACAAGTTCTTCTGAACATAAAGTTAAAGTGAAAAGGTCGGGTGAGCTCCATCGGGTCTTAGTGAATTCCCCGTCAACCGTGTGATCATGGGATATGCGTTTGGTGCTCTTGTACAATCGACAATTCCAAAGAGGAAACGTAAAGTGTGTGATGAAAAAAAGAAGCTAGTTATAGAGAGTCTTGACTGTGCGGAAAGCAATACCCGTATCGCTCATGCAATGCTATGTTTGGTGACGTAAAATGTTGTGAGACAATTTGGTAAAACGTGTTAAAAACCTGAAAATTCAAAAAGTTAACAAAACATTTACGGCAAAGCATTGAAAATTTCAAGAGAGTAGAATGTTTTGACATGTTTGTTTTTGACATATTTGTTTTAACATGAAACATTTTTGCAACTCTGCAGTTTTTTCTTCTTCTTTTTTATGACAGAAACTTATTCTTCGCCTATATCTATTGCTTTCTATATCTCCTACTAAACAAGAATTGTTTTTGATTCAGTTGGATAGATACAATCTTAATTATCCCTTATTTCCCGTCTAGAGGGATACAAAATTTTGCTGATCTTATTGTTGGCTACTCTTTTTCTTAAAAACAGTCTTTGGGTTAGAAAACTAGGAGAAATAGGGCCAGGTTTTCTTTTGGTTGTTTAATAAGACACTGTGGATCTGTTTTCCGTTTTCCAAAAATTCTTTTATTTAAGCTTTAATCAATATAGTTTAACCAGAAACTTGCTTTTCTGTTTACTAAAGGACTTTACACTGTAGGATTTTAACACTTCGGTCATGGTGTTATGGTGTTGGGTCATGGACCCAAAGGGTTAAATAAATTTCTGTGTAATTGCATTAGTGGAATACAAATGGCTGTATAAAAACATAGGTATTCCTAAGTTCTTATCCTGCTTTTGGTTCGAGTCAGCTGGCCAAGCTTTAGCTTCCTTCCGAAAGTAAAAGCAAAGCTGTTAGGTATTGTTCTTTTGAAGTTTAAGTCTTTGTTAGTTTTTTGTATTCTAAGTTTTATTTCATTTCAGAAGCGAATCTACACTGGACTATTGCCTTGAAAATGTTAAAACATTAATAATGCATATAGGGCTTCATAAGCTTTTTTAACACGAGAACAAATAGCCTTAGATGGTCCTTTACTCCCCCCACTCTTCACTTGAAAAATCTAACATACAACCCAAGTGCAAATTACAAAAAATAACACAAAGTAAATGCACAAAGTTAAATTAAATACCAAAACTCTGCCCCAAGTTCCTATGCACCTGGAATTGAGTCCGGTTAAATGCCATACCCTAAATTGGCACAGACCCTAATTAAGAACCACTGATATTAATTAAACGATAAAATAAGAAGTTAAACTTCATTGATGAGAAAAACAGAACGTTTATAAAGTAATTGACAAAGCTATCTGCTCTCAGACGAACTTTTTCTTCTGCTATGTTTCAGGGCTTTTAGCCTTTAGTTAAGATGAATTAATTTCTCAGATTAAGAACGTAGTCCTAACGTGGGATTGTTTTCCCGTGTCGAAATTTAGGTGAAAGTGAAAATCATGTACTGCTGGTGGAAAATGTAGACTCCTATTTGAATTCTTTAGGAAATGTACTCAAAATGGCTGTTTATTAAGACCTCATTTTACTTTCAAAGAACAAAGATTACCATGCCTGAATGGTAACAACATGAAGCTAGAGAAATAAAAGTTTAGTGCATTGTATGCAATGGCGTTTTAGACTAAAATACTATATAAATCATAAACCCCTCCAAGTGGTTGTTCATTTGCGACAGCCCCAGGACGTCAGCTTTCTATGCCTTCTCCCTACCCCCACCAAATTTTCTGAGACTGCTTATTCTATTAAATATCAAAAGAAAAGGGGGTACCTAGATATCTAGAGCTTGTTCAAAAGCTCTGCGTTCTTGTTTTATCCTGGATGAGTTGTTAGATTTTCGTGAGATTTTCATTCAGATAAGGATAATTGGCTGGATAATCTGAAGAAAAGAAATTATTTGATAAACTTATGACGTATTGCTGCTGTTAAAATACTACAGAAGAGTTGGAGACTTGAAAATCCTCAATCGCAACATTCTCTAAATCCTGATAGAGGCTTTTAATAAAAAATCTAAAGATTAAAAAAGAGAGAAAGAATCTTTGAAAGAAAGAACAAATACATTTGGCAAAGGTAGTAACAGTTTTTTATTCCTCACTCATTAACATGTCCTCTTATGAATTAAATACTTTAAAAAAAATTCAATTTACCAAATCCAGAAGACTTGTTTTCATTTTATAATCAGAGTAGCGTAAAGTCGATCTATTTTCCAGCTCCCACTGCCCGCCATCTCTAATGTCTGTAAGCTATAGTAATTTTTTTGGTTTCAGGCGTTTTGTAACTATTTCTCAATAATTGTTGGCACATAATGTCAACTGGGTAAATTTACAATTTAGTCATAATTTCACTACGTTAGACATGATTACATCATTTTATATGTGTTTTAACGCTAATTTCAAACTTGCGAATCAATATTGTTATTGTTGGCTGAAGAAGCAATAGATTCTGGACATTAGATTTCGGACAATAACGCTGGATACGTTGCTGGATTTTGTAATAGATTTTTGCCTACAGCATCTTTCCGACACAACCCTATTGTAGATTTAACTTCTTATCATTGTGATTTGTACCATGCTTATGACTGGCTTGGTGCCCTCATCTGCTTGTGTGTTTTGCTCTGATATTATCTATTTTGATTGTTTTTCTTTTCAGCACTGGTTATTACGCAGAGCCTACATTTATCAAGACTTCAAATCCGCTTGACCGAATAATGAAAGAGGAAATTTTTGGACCCGTTCTTACTGCTTACGTCTACCGCGATGAAGACATATATGATGTCATGGAACTACTTCAAAAAACAACTGACTATGCACTGACTGGTGCTGTATTTGCTGAAGACAAGTAAGCTTCACTTTTTGTAATTAGAAAAGGTATCTATGTGGGAAAGGTTTCCACAAATTCTGCTAAGAACTATTTACGATTCAGTTTTCTATTACTTTAGAACCTAGGCGACATACCATTCACGATATTTTTCTTACGAACTTAAGAACAAATTTGTTAATGTATGTTGAAGATGAAGATTTTTAACTTATGTGGAATAGTAGTTTTCGTTCTTCGAGACACGAAGAAGTACAAATTGAAAGAAGTATAAAAAAGACATCTTTGGAATAACATCAGTTGGGACTTGAATAATTTATTTAGAAAATCTAAACCAGAACTAAGATGTAAAGCTGAAAACACCGTTTGGTTTAGCCTGCGCAAATATTATGGTATCATTTTATGTTACTAATTAATAACAACTTTCCACAAAATAAGTTTTTCAATGAAAATTAAAGTACTCCATTAAACCAAAAATGAGCAAAAATAGAATCAAATAATCTACCAAGCGTAAAACCACCACAAATTAGCATCAATAAATAAAAAAAAAACGAAACGAACTGAAAATACAATAAATAACCGAGTCAAACTAAAAACGAGCAGAAATTACGACTAGGGCTCACAACTAATATGCCTTCTCAAGACCAGATCATAATTTGCATTTTTATGAAAAGAATACAAATATTTTGCCTATGCTCATATTTATTCCTTAAAACTTTATTCCTTAATTTATTGTTGATTAAAGTTATAAAAGTAAAAATATGAAAAATTAATTTTTTTCAATATTGTACAAATTATGTTCTGGCCTTGAGAAGGCGTAGGGGTTGTGAGTCCAAATCATGTTAATTTCTGCTCGTTTTGAGTTTGACTCGATTATTTATTGTATTTTCTGTCCGTTTTAGGTTTCATTTATTTATTGATTCTGATTTTGATAGTTTTACGCTTGGTAGATTATTTGATTCTATTTTGGCTCATCTTTGGTTTGATGAAGTTCTTAGTTTTTCCTTGAAAAATTTATTTCGTGGAAATTTTATTTTCATTAATTTCTGTTCGTTTTATATTGACATAGTCTTTTTCAGGGAGACAGAATTAGAAGGCTGATTACCAATAGCTTTTGACTCTTAAAAAGGGCACTAGACCTTTTAATTTCCAATCAAATTAGCTCCTTTAACATATCAGTGATATTACTAGTTATGATAGAGCACCGCTGCATATGATATTGTTTATATTTCCTTTTAATACCTGCATGCATATAGCTTTATCGTTTAATTGAAACTCCCCCTAAACGCTCCCTAAAAGTTTCAACTTATTGCCCTTAGTGTCTTTAGTAACAGTAACCGTAGAAGAGTATTAAAAGCATTCACATATTGTCTTTTGGCTAGTTCAAAATCTGTCACAACTTACCCTGAAAGGTCTAACTTAATAAAGTAAGACGTTATTATTATATTGCTTTGTCACCCTTTCGACAATCTACATAATCATTGTTTGTTTTGATTTAGTTCAACGCCTGCATAAATATTCCTTGAAAGCTCACCTTAATATCCCTAGCTTGTGTAGTAGCAATAGTTGTAGTAGCAGTAGTAGCATTAGTAGCAGTATGTACATATCACCTTTGGGTTTTTTCAACATCCCATTGCGGTGTTAGTAGGAGAAGTAGTTGCAGTGTTAGGGTTGTATCAGTAGTAGTAGAAACATTAGTAGCAGTAGTATTAATAGCGGTAGTAGCACGTACATCTCGCCTTTTGATCAGTTGAATATCCATTTCATGATGCCCCGAAAGTTTCACCTTGGCATGGTAAGCCGTTTCAAAAATTGCTGATGGGCGCTTCTGACGCCCTTTTCATCTTAATACTTTAAAAATCTTGTAAACATTACAAGTTGTTGCAATCGAAGCAGTAGTTGGAGTAGTTTAGTAGCAGTAGCACTATTAGTAAGAGTAGCAGTGGTAGTAGTATTAATAATGGCATACATATATTAACTTCTTGCCAATTGATCATCCCTTTAAGTATTCTCTGAAAGTTCCATTTTAATACCCAAAGCCATTCTTGAGATACGCCCTTTTGAGAATCTGCATACATATAGTGTTTTCTGATTTAGTTCAAATCCCCCCTCAATATTCTGTCAAATTTTTACCTTCATACGCTTAGCCTCAATTGCACTAGTATCAGAGTAGTGGTGGTAATAGTAGGAATAGTAGTAGCAGTAATAACATATGATTTGTTGCAGTAGTAACAGTAGTAGCAGCGGTATTAAAAGCATTAGTGGCAGTTACATTTTGCCTTTTGGTCAACTGAATATCCCAATAATGATATCCCTGAAGTTTCCTCTTGATAAGATCAGCCGTTCCAAAAATATTGGTGATACGCCCGTATCAGCAATCTGTACACACATCATATGCTTTGATTTAGTTCGACTTTTCCCTTATCATTTCCTCAGATTTTTACTTCAATATCCTTAGCCGTAGTAGTACCCGCTACAGTAGCTTTTTCAGTGATCGTAGTGGTAGTAGTAGTAGTTGTAGTAGCAGTAAAAGCAGCGGTAGTTGTAGTAGTAGTAGCGTGCAAATCTTGCATTTTTGGTCAATTGATCATGTCTCTTATCATTTCCTGAAAGTCCTAAGTTAGAATACTCAGTCATTACTGAGTTGCGACCTTTTGATAACGCGTAGCCACATAATATGTTTTGATTTAGTTTAACAGTCTCCTAAACATTCCTTGAAAGACTTACCTTAATACCCTTCGTATTTTGTGAAAGTAGTATTTAAACATGGGTACCTTTTTTCAATAACATATACTATATGGGAACAATGGACAAGTTGCCTTACTTAGAGCCATTGCTCTGGGGCCTTGGAGAGGGGCCTGGCATAATTATTTAACCTTTGAAATGATGGGCGTGGGGGAGGGGGGCTGGTTGCTCTAAAATACTTTGACTCTTAAAAAGGGCACTGTAACTTCTAATTTCAAATCAAATAAGCCCCATCTGAAGTTTATACGAGTAGCCATTCCATAAACCTTATATGCCCCCAGGCATAACTTACAATTCTTGCCCCAGGGCTGCGGACGTGGGGGGGGGGGGTTGTGCTAACCCTAGAGGCATTGTTAAATGTTATTTGGTCTATTTTGAAAAAATGGCTATATCACAATTTCAATCAAATGCGTTTGACGGGTGCTAGTTGCCCTCCATGACTTTTGACTCTTACAAGGGAAGTAGAACTTCCAATTTTCAACCAAATGAGACACCTCTAAAGTTTATTCAACCATTCCTTCAATAAAGACCTTAAATTCCCCCGCGCATAAATTACAACCCTAGCCCACAGGCTCTTGGGGTTTGTTTCAACCGCAAAAAGCCTTGTTATATGACCTCTGGACTATTTTGGGTAAAATTGCTATCTCAAAATTTTTACTGGATGCATTTCGCTAAAATACGACGCGTGTGTGTGTGTGGGGGGGGGGGGTTAGCTGCCCTCCGATCACTGTTACTCATAAAAAGGGCATTAGAATTTCTGGCTATCAATCCAATGAGCCCACTCTGAAGTTTATACGACAACCGTTTCTATAAAAAAAAACATCTTTTACACTCCCAGGACATAACTTACAACCCATGCCCTGAGGACTGTGTGGGGTGGTTATCCTCAAAAACCTAATTTCCGGACCTTTCAACTGCGCTGAACAAAAGGGCTATCTTGAAGTTTTGATCGGATGTGTTAGGGGAAATGATGGGCGTCGGCGGGAGGGAGGGGTTGATCTTCCTCCAATCGGTTTCAACTTAAAAAATCGGCACTAACCCTTTCAATGTTCAATCGAATGAGCCCTTTGTGAAGAATCTGCGACATTTTTTTCTATAATATATGCCCTGGTCTAAACGAAAAAAATAAACAAATAATACATTGTGCCAATATCTTTCTTTACTTAGGCAGCGCTGTTGCGCTGCCTTTGATAAAATTCGAGTTAATGACTTTGCAACTGAATCACTCTGATTTTTCTTGTGGATTGTTTTTCTTGTTTTTCTTGTGGAGATTCTTGCACATAATCTCATCACTGGAATCAAATTCGGGAATTTATCTTTTATAGGGGTTCGTTGAATGTGTCTATGCGGTTGAGAACCATGTCTAATACAGTGCTGAGAACCATGTCTAATACTGCGCTGAACGTATCCGGAGGAGGGACATGGGCTCTGACTGACATATATTCTTCAGAACGTGCGTGTCAGAATTATTTGACGTGCACTTCTATATTGCCTGGCATCATGCAATTCCAATAATATTCAAGGTTTAAGCATGTTCCAATTTTTCAGGGATTTCTTGACTCGTGCTGCTCAAGAATTAAAATATAGCTGTAGGAATTTCTACATTAATGACAAATCAACTGGAGCAGTTGTTGGACTGCAGCCCTTTGGTGGAAGTAGACTTTCAGGTAAGGTGGCTGCTAAGAGAGAGAGAGACTTTTAGTTTAGAAACGATTTTCACAGCGCGTGGCGCCGAATTAGCGCTTTATGTCAGGTATTACAGTCAGATAAAACTTGTCAAATAAAAAAAGGGAAAAACACAGACAAAGACACACAGTGTCAGACAGACACTTGTCAGATTAAAAAAACCGATCATCGACTAAAAAACTGAGTCAATACGGTAAATTCACTGATTAATAATGTTTACAAATGCTGGAATGAAACTCTACGCGTATCTCTCGTGGATTGGTGGGAGAGGTTGAAGGGTGGGACTTTCTGGGAGTTGGGTCTTTGAGGTCGGGATCTTAAAGGTTGAAAGGGCGGGGGGAATAAATCTTGGAAACGGCTTTTGTCATGGCTTTATTGCCAAACTTGGTACACAGAAGGGTTCTTCTCTCTGATAAGGTAGTGAGCTGGAAATGCTTAAGAAGAAAGTGATATGGGAGTTTACCTTGACCATAGATAATTCTTAATACTCGCTTCTGGACTGACTCTATTGAATAAGATTGGGAAATAGTTGTACCAAAATGCCAAACCGGACAAGAATATTCAAGAACAGAGCGAATGAAACTTGTATAAGTTCTTAAAAGGTGGAATGCAGGGCAAGAAAACTTGAAGAAAAATTCAAGCGTAGAAAATGCCAAATTAGCCTGGTTTGTGATGTTAGTAGCGTATAGCATATGTATTACAAACAAACTGGATCCGGGAGGGGGGGCTAGGGTAATTGCTCCTTCACGCAAGATTAGTCTAACAATGTCCCCCAGGAAGATTTTGGAGGAAAATGTTTAATTCTATAAAATCGATATGTATGGATCTAAAGACTCGGTTCTTTAAGTATCTTTTGCTTTCTTGGCCCAAGTAATCATTCACCTCTACCCCCCCCCCCTCCAACGCTCACACATAAAAGTGTTGGTTTGTGTTCACATCTTAAGGAATCTAATTAGTTTTGTTGTTTTTCCCTTGTGTAAGCATTCTTTTATATTTTCCTTATCAAATCGATGTCTGTGGTAAAGTTTAAAGAAGAAATCTAGTCTTTAAAATATAAGACGTTGATTGATCGGTAGATTTTTTTTTTCTAATGGTTTTCAAACCGTTGTTTGTTTTAGAAGTAGTACTTTTCAGAAAGCTTTTCCTTTATGTGAGTGAGCTGATAGCACGCTTATAACTTCGTTTAATAGTACATAAGAGAGGTCACGAAGTATGTTGAACTTGACAGATTGATGAACTCTTTAAAAGACCTTGCGTGATGATTTTTGCAGAATTTGGAAAGGATACTGTATTCTAGTCCCTTATGTTGCTTTTCGAATCGTACAGGGAAGACTTTTTTCTCCTCATTGTTATACTTCAGGCAACTTTTACTTGTATTTTTCGCTCATTTCTGGAAACGCAAATTAATATTCAATGCAGTGCGAAAAGTTCGGTGTAAAGTGTGGAAATTGCCAAATTCACCAAAAGTTTTGACATGCTATAAACCAAAACGTGTGGACTTTTATTAAATAATCTATCACATTGTAAAACCTGTGTATAAAATTATGAAACATGTTTTCTGCTTCAGATGTTTAAATTAAGTTTCTTAAGCATTTCTGTATATCGTGGAGGTAAGAATCCACGTGAAATGCATTCAAACGACGTTCCCTAAGAAAACTTACCCCCTCCCCTCACCTCCTGCCATTCCACACCTGTGCGTAGATTTCATCTTAAGATTAGTTTATATAGGCTACATTAGGCTATATTTATGCAGGTGCAAAGATATGGATCTTTTCATCCTTGTAAGTGTAATCGGAGTGTATGAGACACATTGTGTGTACGAGACACAGGCAGTACGATTTAAACTCGTAGGGATATTATATCTTGAGTCGACGTGAGTAAAGGAATGCAATGGCTCAGAGCAAATTGTAATTTTTGCAAAAGGTATTTTGAGGAAATTCACTTCGGAGTTTGAGTTTTTCTATTTTAATAATGCTAGGCAACTGCTTTATTCTCACGTATTATAGGGATCTATAGACTAAGTAAAATTCTGACAAAACAATCGAATTCTAAGCAAATTAGTACAATGGATGATGCTTTCGGCTCATTTTAGCCCATCTCGGAAGTACGACAATTTCGCTCTGTGGCTCCATATTAGGTTGTTAACAAATGTTGAAAATCGTCAACAATGCTTCAGCGAGTAGGAGTTTTTTTTTAAGATGGTGAAATTCTTGAAACACAAAACGGAAACATGCTACATGAACACAATTTTCTGAATACGTCTGGATAAATTTCTAAGAGATTCAGTTGACATTTTTTTTTTTGGTTTTCGTCTTAGATGGTTATTCTTTTTGTTTTGATGGTTTATTCTTTTTTAGGAACTAATGACAAAGCAGGCGCTCCGCATTACATAAGTCGTTGGGGATCATATCAGAGTGTTAAGGAAAGTTTCACAAAGCTGAACACATGGAAATATCCTTACATGGAAAATTGAAGATTTCACTGATTATCTTTTCTTATATACAACATAGTCTAGAGCTATATGTATAAGGTTTTTAACTGCAGGGAAAATTCCCTCTTTTTTTATTGGAGAATTCTTTTCATTTTGCTGTTATCGGTCTAAAGTAACATAACATGCTAAATATAAGTACCTGTACTTAGCTATCCTTTCTATACATTCTCTAAAAGGTTCTGACTCACGTTGCGTTTTTCAAGCTGTTTTGTGAATTTGGGCTTATTTAACACCAGGTCTTTGGAATGTTAGTTTTTTCTATAAATTAGCTCTCAGTTTGGGCATTTGTGACGCTACTTTTCTAGTTTTGGATTTCGCCTCTCCAAAACTAAAATTTTGTAGTGAATCTCTGGAAGTGTTTATTGCAAAAATGGAATTGGTCAAATGTAACTTGAAATGCTTTCTATTGTATTCTATCTATTCTATAGTCTATCAAAATTTCCTCAAATCTATTAAACTTCTGTTAAGTGGTTGCTTTCCTCTCTGGTTGTTCTCCGAGTTTATAGATTCCCTCTGTTTTGAAATCTGGGTAATTATGATGCATATTGGTTTCTTTGAACTAATAGCAAATTATGAAATCTAGATAAAGTTAAAAGTATACTTCTAATCTTAAATAGGTTCTTATGTGCTCACTATGGGAGATTGATTTCTAACCGATGTCTTCGTAGTTTTCTTAGTCAAATTTTCTTTCTTTTTTTCCATCCAGAAGTTTCATTCTTAACCAGAAAATTTGTTAGGTTTCCTCCGAAGTGCCTTTTGATTTGACTTGTTTATCCCAACTGTTAATACGTCTGGGTAGCCGAAATATTCACCACATTTGGCAAAGAATCTTAACCAGAGTGAATCGTCTTAGAATGCAGAGGCGTTGCCAAGTTTTACACAAGTCAGATTGTCAATTCTAGAGATGGCTATTAAAATTTTGAATTTGGATATGTTTGTCGTCTTTTTTGTCTTAAGTTATGGGTTACCTCTACCGTCAAAAAGATTTTGTATACATTCAAGACCTATGTATTTTTAGGAATGATAATCAAAGTTGTTTCCTCCTAACTTGATGGAAAATTAATTCTTCTGAACTTTTTGTTTACTTGGACAGTTAAGGGTGATGCAAAGAATTTTCCAATTATTGTTTGACATAATCTTGCCTTAAATGCCCTCCTAAAATGACTCATATGTGTTTAGTTCTTTTACGAAGTGGACTTGTGTATTTTATAAAAAAGAAATAAGACTAGAAACATTTTTTTTTTTCAAAAAAAAGGGATAGGGCTTTTTCGCCCCTGTTTTCCCCCAAATGGTGACCTTGCCTTCAGATACCGGAGTTTTAAATTTAAAATGAAAGTTTTAGAAAGAGAAGCTAGAAACGTGACAAAAGAAATACATTTTGAGTCTTTGTATAATGGAGTGTATTTTTAACTGAACTTTTTATTCAAACAATGCCAAGTCTGATTTAGAAGCTTTTGGTTTGTTTTCTTTTGAACTGCCTTTATGGCTTATGATGACTATGTTGAAAAGCCATATTTCGACTTGTAATTTCTAAATGTGATTGCTTTTTATGGGCTTTATTCAATATTTCTCTTTAGATAACTTCTTTAATTTATGTTCTTTGCTATTTTTGTCAGAAGTACAATATTACATCTCAGAATAAAGCTTAAGGGGGGAGGGTAATTGATGATTTTATAGGAACCAAAAGAAAGTTTTTATTGTTATTATATCAATGACCTCTATATTCAAATAAAAAGTTAAAAGAGAAGTTAAATTAACGGTGAGTATAATAGTCTCAAAGTAAAACAGTAGAAAATTGTATATACTTCTCAGTTATATATATCGTCCCTGATCGTCCCTGAAGGGACGATATATATATATATATATATATATATATATATATATATATATATATATATATATATATATATATATATATATATATATATATATATATATATATATATATATATATATATATATATATATATATATATATATATAAATATATATATATATATATATTTATATATATTATATAATACATATATACATATTAATATATTTGTATTGGATTTCAATAATGTGCGTTTTGCACTATAGTATGGATCTAGCCTACTTGACTTCTGAAAAATTGATGCGTCTTGTTTTTTTAAGACGCTGCCTTTCTATTTCTTTTTTTTAAGGCTGCCAATCTTTTTTCATCTTATGCAAACCCTTTCTCCTATGGAAATCCATTCTTTATACTATTCAACTACAAATCATTAATTTTATCAGACACTAAAAATATGAAAAAAGAGAAAAGAAAACAAGTGAGTGAACCAATTTGGCTTGTAAAGGCTCAAGTATAAATGCTTTAATAAAAGTAACATTTCAGTTTTATAATTAAGCTTCAAGTTTTCCTACTTAAATATTTTATTGCTTTGCGCTATTTCGAAGATCATTTTAGTTAACATTATTTAATTAGTTAATTTTCACTTATATTCGTAAAAATTAAGAACTCTAGTCCCTTTGAAATCAAAAGAGCGGTAGTCTTGATAAATAGTTTTCAAACTTCTGGTTGTTTATTGGTAAATGTAGATGCACCGCGGTGGGTTTCTTCTTTAAAGTTCAATTTGTATCCAGGCATTGGTAGGTTTTTACAGTTGAACTTATAAATGTATATGAGCTTTTATAGATGAATATAAGAAATAAAGTGATTTTTTGGAATTAATTTTTTAAGCTTTAATGTTCCTCTGTGTGAAATTAATTACAGCAGGGAATTGTTTATTATCTGAAAAAGAAGTAGCCCCCCTGATGAACCTAAGTATAGATGGGCAGATAAGTATGTTATCACTCCGAGTCCTAACACAAATATAGCAGTTGCATACACAGTGTATTTTTAGATAAATCTAACTAAATAAACACAAATTCATAAAGTTACAATAATATTAGGTACGTAATAGCCTCATCGTCAAACATGATATGTTTAATAATAGTAATAGTAATTTATTTAAACCCTCTTTACATACATAAAATGCACTTAGAGGAGTACAAAAATACAGAAAATAAAATAAAATTGGAAGCAATAAGCACACAAAAAAACTCACAAAAAAAAACAAATAACATATCAGCTACTTAGGCAACACAATTAAGCTGTACAGTTAAGTGGAAAGTCAACAATATTTTCTCGACCTTTACGGAATCTGCCCACTAGCTGGTCCATTTTTGAAGAAATATCAAAAAAGTACTGGCTACGAGTCTAAAGCGGTAACTGCAGAAGATATTTGAAAAAAACGAAAGAATAGAGATCTATTTTTTTTCCTCAGATATCGTGAAAAAACTCCTCAAAGAGACCAAGAAGAAGACACGTGTGGTGAAAAAAAAGTGTTGTAAAGTCTGCCCAGGGTTATTTTGTGAAACTGGCCTTTAACTCGAGCAAGTAGCCTGTACAATTTTCTAAACTTTTCTTTCAACGCTGAAATAACAAGGGTTTTAGTAGTTTTAACATTTAATCAAAACGGGAGACGTAAACAATTCAGAGAAGATGATGTAGAAATAGTTTCTGAGGCACCAATAGTAACGGGAGATTGTTGAGACGAACCGTAGAAGAGCAGCTCAGTTTTAGAGGAGGCGACTAGAAGTCCAATCTCATTGAAACAAGGGCAAACTGAACTAACTGTATTTTGGAGAACTTGGAGATCATCTGATAGTAGAAGCATATCGTCTGGGTAACAGAGGGTGCTGACATTAATTTGGGGTTCAATTAGAAATGGAGGAATATTTTTAGTAACGGTTCGGATGACATTATTGAAGAGATGGACTAAGTAGAGAGTCTTGTTTCACACTTTTCCGAACAGTGATGGGTTTGCTCAGCTGGCTACTAAGCCGCACCTGTATGGACGTATTACCATACCAATTCCATAAGAGATGACAGACAAAAGGATTTATTGCACTTCTCTATAGAGAAAGAATAGCACGTGGATGGATAACTAAATTGAACGCCTTTGAAATGCCAATTGCACTCTCGTACAAGTTCATTTTCAGCATCGCATAGCGGTTTAAAATAGCCAAAAAGTTGCGTGTGCAATTTGCATACCCACGTCTTCGCTAAATCCAAACTGGTTGTCCCCATGGTCGCTCCTTGTGTTATTTCTTGGATGATCAGTTTTTCATATACCTCACTAATTGTGGTGCAAACGGTAATTAGTCTGTACGATTCATAAAACTTTGGGTTTTGCCCTTCTTTAAGACACAGGTAACAAGACCTTCCGAAAGAGCAGTTGAATAATATTGCTGAGAAATACAAGCCTGAAATAAAAGAGACAAATAGTGTTTAAGAAGTGGGGTAGCGGATATGAGATGCTCAGTTTGCCCTCTATCGTATCCTGGGCTTTACCAGGTTTCATTAGATGAATTTGGGTCTGGACAGCTGAAGGTGTAACAATGACAAAGTTCCTTGTGTTGTCAAGCTTTGACATATGGTGGAGGAGAACATGTTTATGTTCATGCTATGTTTATGTACATGTTTAAGCTTTAACCGTTGAAAAACTAGGAAAAATGTCTTTCCCGCGAAGCAATATCGAAAGGGTTAGATTGCGAAGAGGGACTTGATGCTAGCTTTGAAACTCTCCTCCAAATCTTCTGGGAATTATTTCTTATCTCACCTGTACACAGGTAACAAGACCTTCCGAAAGAGCAGTTGAATAATATTGCTGAGAAATACAAGCCTGAAATAAAAGAGACAAATAGTGTTTAAGAAGTGGGGTAGCGGATATGAGATGCTCAGTTTGCCCTCTATCGTATCCTGGGCTTTACCAGGTTTCATTAGATGAATTTGGGTCTGGACAGCTGAAGGTGTAACAATGACAAAGTTCCTTGTGTTGTCAAGCTTTGACATATGGTGGAGGAGAACATGTTTATGTTCATGCTATGTTTATGTACATGTTTAAGCTTTAACCGTTGAAAAACTAGGAAAAATGTCTTTCCCGCGAAGCAATATCGAAAGGGTTAGATTGCGAAGAGGGACTTGATGCTAGCTTTGAAACTCTCCTCCAAATCTTCTGGGAATTATTTCTTATCTCACCTGTTGCCGTTTGAACTTTTTCACTTCTCCCACGACGGAGAGCTTTTCGGAACTCAGCGTTTGGTTGATTTAACAATCGAAATAATAACACCCGAGCGGGGACGATCACAGTCGGCCCAAATCCGAAACCAAAACTTATGACGGTGTTTGGTATCTTGCAATTCGTCAGGTTCTTTCCAATCATGTTTCTGTGTCCCTATTTTGACCCTTGTCGAAGGGACAGATACAGAAGAGGTGACCGTAAGAGCATGCGTCAACTCAGCTAGAATAGTAATCAAGGTATAGTGGGTTCCCTTTCAGTGAAGTAGACAGAAGGTGGAAAGGGATTTTAATTTTCACCTATAAAGAATAAAGCGCGTACTGAAAGGACGATATATCTATGTGATTCCATGATACTTTTGTAAACCAACGTGGTTTTGTTTTATTTTGTGAAGGGGAAATGTAAATGTTGAACTGGGGGTGTAGAGAGTTGTTTGATAGGACGTTATCTGAGATGATAATAGGGGTAGATTGAAGTTCTGGATAATCGCAAAGGACAAAATTGAGGTTTGAGGATGACCTAAAATATTGAAGATAAGATAAAAGTTTAGACTTAGGTAGGACAGGCATGTCAAGTGGAATTGATGACAGAAACATTTATGTAAGCTGCAGTGATGGGTTATTCAGATTCATGTTGAAGTCACCACAAATGACAAGCCACCTGTTGGTAGTTTGAACTTTATGGAGAACCTTTGATAGTGAAGCACTAGGTGATGCAAAATTCTTATCAGAAGTATGGGTACAGTAATTAGTCAGTATACAAAAACACAACAATACAAAACATCCTAGCTCAACAGCAACATAAATATCGCTCGAATCTAACAAAGAAGCGGTGAACTTTTCATTTATCGCAATAGCTAAACTACCTGAAGGTCTGTCAGTTATAATATTTGTTGGCCTAAGAAAAAAACTGAGAATTAGGCAAACACTCTAACAATGATACATTATTTTTACTTAAAGTGAGCTCAGCAAGACACACAATATCAGAAGTATTATGCAGATTTTCAATAATCTATAGTTTTTCACGGGCACCATTTATATTTTGATAAAATACTGATATAAATTTTTAACGTCCTAGAACAGTAACATTATTTCTTTGGCCTTCAGCGGGAAAGTGCTTTTTCATTTCTACACAAATCAAGCTCTTACTCCTGTGGGTTTTTTCAGAGTTTGCACATTTTATGTCTATGTGGCACACTTGATCCTTATTACTATGTTCGCCCGCACATCTACTACACATGGTGGAGTTTGAACACTCCCCAACGAAATGTCCGAATCCTTGGCAGTTGAGACACTGCTTGGGTTTTTCAATCGCTCGAGTGACACGAAATAGACAAATGCATGATGAAGGTCATCATTTGTCTTAGACTTCAGCTGCACAACTCTTGAATTTCCGGAGCGTTTCGCAGGAATTACACTTCGACAAGCGCGCAGATTTGAGAAACATCAAAATCAATGTCTGTTTTAATAATACCTGCGTACTTGGTTCTTATAATCTTAGCCCGAACTTGCATATTTTTAAGTATTGCAGCCATTGTCATCAATGCAGAATTTTCATCAATAATGTGGAATACCAGTCTATTTCGGTGACTAACAATATGTTTCACCTTATCAGCACAGACAAGTTTCTTCACAAAATAATGCTGATTTATAGGGTTTAGCATATTAATATTGTCAGGAATATTTGAAAGCACCACAGGAACAGAGGGGGATTGGTGAGCTGTTAAACACTGAATCTTATTTTGTAAACTACTGCTTTGTATACAGCTGTTTCAATGAATATATTTTATGAATAGGGTTTGAGGAACGTGGAATTCCGGGAATTAGCAGGCTTATACCCTGCTATAAACCGAAACTGGTAACATATTTCTGTTTCCTTTTAATAAGCACCAAGTTAAAAAAAAAATTGTTGAAACTATTTTTCTAATTGTTGAAAAACAATTGTTTCAACCTTTGTTTGACACAAAAACAATCCAGAGCATTCTCCCACTTTTTAAAAGTAGGATATTTTACATTTAGATGTAAAATAAAATGTCATTCAAGTGTCCATCATGACTGCATCTCTTATGAATATATTATAACATTATTGTCTGCTAAAAATTTACAGTTTACATCTGCTTGACCGCAAATCCAGCATGGCAATACAGAAAGTATGTGGCATTAAGAGATACGTCAAGTCTCGCAATTAAAAGAGTAGCTAAAATGATTTGGTCTTGTCCTTCTGAAGCCACTCGAGCACCTTCCTTGCCAAAGCCTTCTAGTTGAGCCTTTCTGCTCCCTAGAGAGACATCAAGGAGGACAAAAGAAAGGCTCGTAGAATCTGCTCGAGTCAGAATTTGAACCTATTAATGAGTACAGGATGTTTGCTCATAGCTGGTCTCATAGCTCATAGCCTTTCACTGAGCAGCTGGCAACAAGTTCAGTATGCACCTCTATATGGGTGACGTGGTAGTGCCACAAGTATACGTAAGCAAGCACCAACGAGGACAGATTTTGATTTTAAATTTCTGATAGCTTTTCGTATTGTTGGACTTATTTCAGAAATCCTATTCAAATTTTTTTAAAGGGAAGTTTAATGCAAGTAATTTTACAAAATTTCGGCGCTTCTTCCTGTAAATAAACCCAAAACACTTCAATACGTCACGGTGCTGGTAAAAAAAAAGAATAGCTCAACTCTTATCGATATTGCTCATTATTAATAGAAAAGACAACTTCACCAACATTGCCAAAGAAGAATGGCTGTAATGATTCCAGTTGCACAGGATGCATACCGAAAAGTAACTGCAGTTTTGAGTTCTTTCGTTGATTAAATTGGAATTTTGTTAAACAAAATTTGAAGATTTTAGTATTATCGAGTCGACAGCAGGTCAGAAAGTCAATGACATTTTGATATAATCTATTGAAGGGTCATTAGGTATTTTTAAATTTTAGCTGAAAGTGGGCTATGAAGGATATTAGTGAAAATGGAAGCTTAACTTTATTTAGTTTTTTCCTTTTGTTTTTCTTTCTTCTTATTTTTTAAAATTGTATTCCTATGTTTAAGGGGTTACTCCTAACAAGCGAAAGCTTACGTAGGGTTAATTGTTTTGTTGTATTACTTTTTTTTAGTGTTTTCCTTACGTATTTTGTTGTGTATTTTTTTTTAATAAACCCCGTTATAAAATCAATCAAGGTGTATTCTATGTTCAAAATCCACAACTCCTTACCCTCTGTTTGAAATAGGTTTGGAAGGATTCTGCCGGTGATTTGAAAGTAACCCTTTCTATGTTTTAGTTTGGATCATGACTTTTTAAAAAACGTTATTAACTGCCAGTAATAACGGTGATATGACTACAAAAGCATATCCTGTTAAACGAGCTAAACTTATATATATATATATATATATATATATATATATATATATATATATATATATATATATATATATATATATATATATATGAAAAGAGAAATCATCAATGCAAGAGCACAAACACAAAAAAAAGAAAAAAAAAGAAAAAAGAAAGGAGATAGAAGGAAAAAGGGAAAACTGTTTTCCTAAATTAGTGATTAATATAGACCAGCACTTGAATGAGGCCTTAACCCTACTCAGCCATATAACCACATAGGTCAAACAGCATAGCCATACGCAATCAACCATAAAGAATAATCCATGGACAGGCAGTCATGTCGTCAATAAGATTTAGCTTGATAAATTTATCATTAAGTGCCATAGACACCCTAAAAGTGCAATTTAGGTGAGCTCCTAGAATAGAAAGGCTGGGTTGTGCACTTAATTTCAATTGAAAAAACTTTTTCATGTTTATATTTTCATTGTTTTTTTTTAATAGTAATGCTAGAAAATCCTGCGCCCTTTTCATTGAATTTCTCTTCCCCCATGAAATATTCCTCCAAGGAAAGATCCTCCCACATAGCCCCCTCCTCTCAACCCCACACGCAAACCAAAAAAAAACAACCCTGAAAACGTCGGTAGACTTCCCAATAACCATTACTGTATGTAAACATTGATCAAAGTTTGTAACTTGCAGCCCCTCCCCCAGGGACTGTGGGAGATTGAGTCATCCCCAAAGACATAGTTATTACGGTTTTTGACTATGTGGAACAAAATGGCTATCTCAAAATTTTGATCCGTTGACTTGGGGAAAAAAATGAACGTGTGAGGGGGCGTGGGTGCCCTCCAATTTTTTGGTCACTTAAAAAGGGCACTAGAACTTTTCATTTCCGTTGGAATGAGCCCTCTTGCAACACTCTGGGACCACTTGGTCTACACGATGACCCCTGGGAAAAAAAACAACAAATAAACACGCACCCGTGATCTGCCTTCTGGCAAAAAATACGAAATTCCACATTTTTGTAGATTGGACCTTGAAATTTTTCTATAGGGTTCTCTGATACGCTGAATGCGATGATGTGATTTTAGTTAAGATCCTGTGACTTTTAGGGGGTGGTTTCCCCTATTTTCCAAAATAAGGCAAATTTTCTCAGGCTCGTAACTTTTGATGACAAAGTTTAAATTTGACAACACTTATATATTTAAAATCAGCATAAAAAGCCGATTCTTTTGATATATATTTTAGCATCGAAGTTCCGTTTTTTAGAGTTTCGTTTACTATTGAGCCGGGTCGCTCCTTACTACGGTTCGTTACCACGAACTGTTTGATTACAGCTTCAGAAAGGCTGAAAACAAATAATCTTGCTTAGCAGAAAGTTGCCAAGGCACAAAGAAACTCACCATTTCTTTTCCCAATGAGTGAATGTCTGTATTTCAAAATTGTCCTCTCTCCCATTTCAACAAATTAAGGTAATTTTGTCAGGGGAAAGCAATTTGCAGTTTTGTTCAGGAACAATTGGTGGCTAAGTATGAAGTTATACTACGAATCTAACCGTAAATGAATAGCATTTAAAAGCAAAGTAATCAAATCTGTACAAGATTTTCGTTTACTATATTATACAAGTGCAACTAAGCATGGTTCCAAGGACACTTTTATAATTGTTTTACAGAATGGCTACGAAAATTTAGGAGTTTGATTGACCGAATTAAATTCTTTTCATGCTTTTCCTTAAGGTTTATTGTGTTGAGTTTTAACAGTACTATCATTGATGCTAAGTATTTCTTTATAGGCTCATGCCTACTTTTTATTGGTATACCATATAATTGGGCCAGCTCTAGATTATCAAACAGTTCGTGGTAACGAACTGTAGTAAGGAGCGACCCGGCTCAATAGTAACCGAAACTCTACAAAACGGAATTTTAATACAATTAGTTACATCAAAAGAATTGCATTTTTATGCCCATTATAAATGTATAAGTTTCATCAAGTTTAACCTTACCCATCAAAAGTTACGAGCCTGAGAATATTTGCCTTATTTTAGAAACTTGGGGGAAATATCCCCTAAAAGTCATAGAATCTTAAAGAAAAACACACCATCAGATGTAGCGTATGAAAGAACACTACTGTAGAAGTTTCAAGCTGCTATCTACAAAAATGTGGAATTTTGTATTTTTTGGCGGAAGACCGATCACGGATGTGTGTTTATTTGTTTTTTCCGCCAGGGATGATCGTATCGACCCAGTGGTCCTAGAATCTTGCGAGGGATCTCATTCTGACGGAAATTAAAAGTTCTAGTGCCCTTTTTGTGAACAAAAATTGGAGGGCACCTAGGCTCCCTCCCACGCACATTTTTCCCCAAAATCACCGGATCAAAATTTTGAGATAGCCAATCTGTTCAGCTTAGACGGAAATCTTATAACTATGTCTTTGGGGGCGACTTAATCTCCCACAATCCCCGAGGGAGGGGCTGCAAGTTACGAACGTTGACCATTGTTTACATATAGTAATGGTTATTACAAAATGTACAGACGTTTTCAGGGCGACTTTTTCGCGTTAGGGTGGGGGTGGGTCGGGGGAGGGAGTTTTGTGGGAGTATCTTTCCAAACAAATAAAAAGTAGAAACAATAGGGAAAATCTTTTCAAGACAGTGGAAATCAGTTCTGTGAATATTTTGGCCCTATGTCCAAGGGCCGTCTTCAGCACAATATGAGAACAAGAGAGAAAATATTTATATATAAATAAACTTACTAAATATTCACTAAATTTTTTATACTCAAATTTAATTAAACATGATCTAACAAAATATTTTACTAAACCGATTTATAATAGTATTGAACCAGCTACGAAAAGGCCTATGAAACAGGCTGCTAAAAAAGGCAAGGTGGGCTCCGAGAAATTGCATTTAATCACTTTGTTCTCTTTAGTTTGAATGAATTTATATTCTCACTTCATTCTTTTTGTCAGTCCTGGTTGAACTTCGTTGAAGTAAGCATGCTAGGGCTGTTTTTAAAAAACGTTTAAAAAAAACATTATTTAGTTTTAATTCTCACAATTTAATGTAAGTTTATTTATATATACATATTTTCTCTCTTTTTCTCGTATTGTGCTGAAGACGGCCCTTGGAAATAAGGCCGAAATATTCACAGAACTGGTTTCCACTGTCTTGAAAAGATTTTACCTATTGTTTCTACTTTGTATTTGTTTGTTATGGAAAGGCAGTGTGGTATTCGTCGCTATTTTCGTCTAGCCTATGGGGAGAAGTTGACCTATGATATTTTATTTTATTAGTCTAGGTATAAAACATCCTAATATTATCAATCAGTAAAAATTTTTAGAATCCCGTAGAAATGAAAACCTTATTCCCAAGTCTTTAAGATATAAATTACATTTAAATACCTGGAAAGAAGCACAATTCGCCCATACACTACAGTTAAAAACCTTAGTTCATATTATTAAGGACAAAAAACAGAAAAGACATATAATTTCTTCAGAGAGAAAATCGTTGGAATCTTTTTTGCTAGAAAACCTGTCCACTGTTGATTTTGCTCAAGTTGTTAGATTAGAAAGGAATTTGTTAAGCCACGATTTTCGCTTGTCCAAGGAACGCCTCTATAAGAAATTGAAAGGCTTGTGAAATGTATCTTCAATGAGAAACCGTATTTATTCTCCAAGATTCACTCCTAGACCTGCTATTCTAAACTTCTCTTCTAAAACATTGGAACCCCAGGAAATCAAAACACTGGAAAAAGGTCCAAAACTCTCTTTTCTCCCGAAACAGGTTCCTGTGGCAGATATAGTTTCCTCTCTAGAGTCCGCTTTGCATAAACACTATCCTTCTGTTTTTAACCCTGATGAAGTTAGATCTGGTCTTATAAATACCCTTTATAACAGCCAAAAAAAGTTTAAGCCTCCTACCATTTCCAAACCGAAAAATTTGCACGACATAAAAATACTATCTTATCTCCGAAAAGATCCTTCTATTATAATAACTAAAGCAGACAAAAACAATTCCTTTGTTGTCATGAATACGACAGACTGTGACAACAAAATTCTTTCGCATTTAAATGACACAATTACATATAAAACAATAACTCATGATCCTACTGATCAGTTTGCTGATAGTATTATAAATGAATTAAAGAACTAAAACAAAATGGTAAAATCCCACCACAATTACACAATAAATTTTTCCCCGAGGTAGTTTCTGTCCCAAACTCTACGGTTTACAAAAAAAATACATAAACAGGGTATTCCCTTAAGACCTATCGTTGCGTGTACTAAAGCCCCCACTGCCAATATTTGGAAATGACTTTGCACAGCTTTCAAACCTTTATTGTATTAAATAAATAAAAAACTTGTTTTTTAACTGAAAGTAAGGAGCGACATTAAAACTTAAAACGAACAGAAATTACTCCGTATATGAAATTGGTTGTCCCCTCCGCAATCCATCACTCTTTACGCTAAAGTTTTTAAATGCTTTAAAAAGTAGAATTGTGGCAAAGAGTCAAACTTTAGCGTAAAGAGCGGGGGATTGCGGAGGGGACAACCAATTTCATATACGGAGTAATTTCTGTTCGTTTTAAGTTTCAATGTCGCTCCTTACTTTCAGTTAAAAAAACTAGTTTTTTTTAATTTATGAACGTTTTTGAATTAATGCATGTTTGATTTTGGCTCTCCGCACATAAATTATTAAATGAAATTTGCATATTAATTCTTTTTTGGCTAAATGCCTTTCTCTTAGTTTTGATCAGACGATTTTGAGAAATAAGGGGTGGGGAAGGAGCCCTAGTTACCCTCCAATTTTTCGGTTATTAAAAAAGGCAACTAGAACTTTTAATTTTTGCCGAACGTTTTTATTAGTAAAAAATATACGTTACTTAAGAATTAACTCACGTAACAAACTTTTATATTCTTATATTTTTATTATGTATATGAGGGGGGTTTTCCCCTCGTTAATACCTGCTCTTTACACTAAATCTTAAGTTTTGTCCCAATTCTTTAAGAATGATCCCTGAATCAGAAAGGACGTAGAATAAAAAGTTGAAATTACTAAGAATACTTTAGCATAAAGAGCGAGGCATTTATCTCCTCCTAAAAACCTCGCTCTTAATGCTAAAGCATTTTTAGTATCCCTCATATGCGTAATAATCTCTGTTCGTTTTAAGTTTTAATGCTACTCCTTACTTCCAATTGAAAAAAAACTTTTTTATGTTTATTTTTTCATTGTTTTTTTTATAGTAATACTAGAAAATCCCGCGCCCTTTTCATTGAATTTCTCGTCCCGCATGACATATTTCTCCAAGGAAAGATCTTTCCACATATCCCCCTCCCCTCAACCCCACCCAAAACCGAAAAAATCCCCCTGAAAACGTCTGTACACTTCCCAATAACCATTACTGTATGTAAACACTGGTCAAAATTTGCAACTTGCACCCCCTCCCCCAGGAACTGTGGGGAGTAATTCATCCCCAAAGACATAGTTATTATGGAATTCGACAATGCGAAACAAAATGGCTATCTCAAAATCTTTATCCGTTGACTTTGGAAAAAAATGAGCGTGGGAGGGGGCCTAGGTGCCCTCCATTTTTTTGGTCACGTAAAAAGGGCACTAGAACTTTTCATTTCCGTTAGAATGAGCCCTATTGCGACATTCTAGGACCACTTGGTCGATACGATGACCCCTGGGAAAAAAACAACAAAAAAGCAAAAAACAAATAAACACGAACCCGTGATGTGTCTTCTGGCAAAAATACGAAATTCCACATTTTTGTAGATTGGAACTTGAAATTTTTGTTATAGAGTTTTCTGATACACTGAATGCGATGTTGTGATTTTTGTTAGGATTCTATGACTTTTAGGGGGTGTTTCCCTCTATTTTCCAAAATAAGGCAAATTTTCTCAGGCTCGTAACTTTTGATGAAAAAGACCAAATTTGACGAAACTTATATATTTAAAATCAGCATAGAAATTCGATTCTTTTGATGTATCGTTTAGCATCGAAATTCCATTTTTTAGAGTTTCGTTTACTATTGAGCCGGGTCGCTCCTTACTACGAACTGTTTGATTCTCAAAATTCCTATATTCGTAATTCGGCAGATTTGGTTGAAAAACTTAGCAGCATAAGTATTTCAGAAAACATAATAGTTAGTAGTTTTGACATTGTTTCCATGTATACAAATATAGATGTGACTATTTCTGAGGAATTATTAAAAAACAAATTAGTAGAAAATTACCACTTTATCGAGGCTTCAGCGAGGGGAATTGATTGTGAAGTTTTAATGACTCTGGTTAAAATTTGCAATAAGTTTTCTATGTATTTTCAATTTTGCGATTCTTTTTATCAGCAAAAAAATGGGTTACCCATGGGGGCACCTTTATCCGGGCTATTGGGAAATATTTATGTCGAGAACCTTGAAAATTGGGCATTAAATTCTTATTTTTTAAAACACGTCTATTGGGGTCGTTATATGGATGACGTAATTTCACTTTGGAATTATGGGGAAGCTGAACTTCGGGGCTTCTTAGATCATCTTAACACTTATGACCGAAATTTGCAGTTCACCCTGGAAGTTGAAATTGAAAATAAACTACCGTCTTTAGATGTGTTAATTATTCGTAATGCTGATAAACTGGATTTTACTATCTATCGAAAGCCAATATAAAACAATAGATATCTTCACTTTAATTCAAATCACCCCCCACAAGTCAAAAGAGCAGTTGTAACTTCCCTCATCGATCGTACCCTGAATATTTGCTCCGATTCGTATATAAATGCAGAAATAAACTTTATCAGAGATATTCTTTTTGGTAATCGATACCCCGTTCCTTTTGTCAATAAAATAATTAACCGTAGAATAAAAAGACATTCTTGTCTCTCAACGTGTCATTTATGGGTCTCGACGTGAGTTTTGTCACAGAGCAGTGTATTTTAAGTTTAGTTATTTCCTTTTTTTAATTAAACCCGATTGAACCTTGAACCTTGAACCTTGTAAAATGGAAGAAGATATTTCACAATGTGAGGCTACTGATAAGCCCTCAAATATTGTCTATTTTCCGTATATCCCAAAAATCACAACAAAATTAAAAATTATTTGCAAAAAAAATGATCTGCACGTAGTTTTACTAATAATTTTAAAATCATTAATTTCTTAAATTCCGGTAAAGATAAGACCCCAGTTACTCCCCAAAGAGGGGTCTATCAAATACCCTGTGATTGTGGAAAATACTATGTCGGCAGGACCCATCAGAATCTAGAAAAACGGTTACAACAGCATAAAAAAGACATAGACAAGGCATTAATTTAAAATAGTTCCAACAACTCCTTTGATTCTGCTTTAGGTTGGCATATATTTAATAATCCGTCCCACACGATACTTTTTGAAAAATCTTCGCTCATCAGTAATGATTTGGGGGATAAAACAGGTGGTTCGAGAATCAATCGAAATTAATCTCAAAATAAATAATAATATTTCTTTGAATAGGGACTTAGGGGGATACTCACTAAATTCTTTAAACTCAAATTTAATTAAAAATGATCTAACAAAATATTTTACTAAACCGATTTATAATAGCATTGAACCAGCTACGAAAAGGCCTTTGAGACAGACTGCTAAAAAAGCAAGGTTGGCTCTGAGAAATTGCACTTAATCACTTTGTTCTCTTTAGTTTGAATGACTTTTATATTCTCACTTCAATCTTTTTGTCAGTCCTGGTTGAACTTCGCTGAAGTAAGGATGCTAGGGCTGTTTTTAAAAAATTTTTAAAAAACATTATTTAGCTTTAATTCTCACAATTTAATGTAAGTTTATTTATATATACATTTTTTCTCTCTTGTTCTCGTATTGTGCAGAAGACGGCCCTTGGACATAGGGCCGAAATACTCACAGCACTGGTTTCCACTGTCTTGAAAAGATTTTCCCTATTGTTTCTACTTTGTATTTGTTTGTTATGGAAAGGCAGTGTGGTCTGCGTCGCTATTTTCGTCTACTATCTTTCCATGGAGTAATATATCATGAGGGAAGAGAATTTCCATGAAGGGGGCGTAGGATTTTCTAGCATTATTTAAAGAAAGTAATGAGAAAATAAATTTTTTTTCACCTGGAAGTAATGAGTAGCATTACAACTTAAAAAAACATAAAATATTATGTATATAAGGGGGTTCGTCTCCTCCACAATGTCTTGCTCTTTACGCTAAAGTATTTTTAGTACTTTCAACTATTTATTCTACGGCCTTTGTGATTCAGGTGTCATTCTTAAAGATCTTGGATAAAATTCAAGCTTTAGTGTAAAGAGCGAGGTATTGACAAGGGGGCAAACCCCCTCATATACGTAATAAAAACACATAAATATAGAAGTTCGTTAAGTAAGTTAATTCGTAAGGAACGTATGTTTATTACTAACAAAAACGTCCATACAAAAAAATAAAAAAAATCTAGCTGCATTTTTAAGTAACCGAATATTGGAGGCCAACTAGGCCTCCTCCCCCACCCTTTTTTAATCAAAATCGCCCAATCAAAACTATGTGAAAGCCATTCAGCAAAAAAAAAATTAAAATTTTATTTTGATTATTCATGTGAGGAATATTCAAAATCAAAACATGCATTAATTCAAAAACACTCAGAAATTAAATGAAAACTATTTTATTAACTGCAAGTAAGGAGCGACATTAAAACTCAAAACGAACGGAAATTGTTCCGTATATGAAAGGGGTTTTCCACTCCGCAACGCCTCACTCTTTACGCTAAAAATTTTTTTCAAATTTTTTTTTTCAAAAGCAGCTTCAAATATATATATATATATATATATATATATATATATATATATATATATATATATATATATATATATATATATATATATATATATATATATATATATATATATATATATATATATATATATATATATATATATATATATATATATATATATATATATATATATATATATATATATATATATATATATATATAAGGTCCTTAAAAATAGACATTTATAATAAAAAAGCTATATGGACAAATTGCTTTAATACTACAGTTAACTTGAGATGTTACAGCTTGAATATGATTTTTGAGTTATTAGAATTTGTTTTATACAATACTTACATAATATTTGAGGGTGATTTGTACAAGCAAATTGTGGGAATTCCCATGGGGGGAATGCCAGCCCATTTATAGCTGACTTGTTTTTAAGTCAACTAGAATATAAATGTATGATGGATAAGAATAATCCAATTAATTTAAAACATGCTTTGTCAAATAATAAAAGATATTTAGATGATATTTTGGTCTTAAATTGTAAGGATTTCATTGATATTTCTAAAAATATATATCCATCAGAGCTTATTCTTGAGCCTAGTCATGAAGATCATTTCTTAGATTTAAATATTAATATTTGTGATAATAATAAATTAAGTTTTAAAATGTATAATAAAACGGATGATTTTGATTTTGAAGTGATTAGTTTCCCATTCCCTGAAAGTAATATACACTCAAATATCACATATTCAGCGTTTTTCTCACAGTTACTTCGTTATGCAAGGATTTGTAGTAATTATATTGATTTTAAAAATAGATGTAAAATCTTAAGCCAAAAATTGATATCAAGAGGTTTTTCTGCAAATAAATTAACTTGGCAATTTAAAAAATTTTGTTTTCATTATAAGGAACTTTTAAATAAATATCAAAAGAATTATCTAGAAATACTTAAAGAAATTTTCAACTAATTTCGGAGGTTCGAGAAATGTTGTCGCAGCGCCATTTATTTTGAATTGTGTTTCTAATTGAGCGGATTTTCTTAAAAATTAGCCACATGGTAAAGATGAATTCTATAATTGTTTAGTTCATTCAGGTTTTTTGCAATGTGTTAATATTTGTGATTTGGTAAAATTTATAATATTTAGTTTACCTATTGTTGCTAAAAAGAGGGACATATTAACAGGATAAGCTTGTTTTGGTTTTACCAAACAAGGTTGTTTTACATTTGCTGTTTTTTTTTTCTTTCATAGGCATGTATTTTGGGGTGATACCTGACACGGGGATGCCATGGATATTCTGTGGTAGCCACAACACTGTGCTGGGTAGAGAGTTTAAAGTGGCGAAACCCTATATAGGCCAGTGTATTCTCCTGATGAGCCCTTGTATTGGGTGTTGCCTCTGAATTATTTGTCTATATTATTTTTTCTATTGTTTGGTAAATGACGACTTATACTTATTGACGACATGACTGCCTGTCCATGGATTATTCTTTATGGTTGATTGTGTATGGCTATGCTGTTTGACCTATGTGATTGTATGGATGAGTAGGGTTAAGGCCTCATTCAAGTGCTGGTCTATATTAATCACTAATTTAGGAAAACAGTCTTCCTTTTCTCCTTCTGTCTCTCTTTTTTTTTGTGTGTGTTTGTGCTGTTGCATTGGTGATTTCTCTTTTCATGATATATAGTGCATTTATTTATTTTTTCTCAAAAACGGCTCCATATGTTTGCGGGAAAATCGGTATCTTGGGATGCTCTCGCATCAAAAAAGCGATCTAGATAGGTCAGAAGTCTGAGGAAGTCTGAGAAAATTCTTTAAGAGCCTTAATAAAACAGTTCATGGTAACGAACTGTAGTAAAAAGCGACTCGGCTCAATAGAAACCAAAACTCTAAAAAATTTAATTTTGATACAAACAGCTACATCAAAAGAATTGCATTTTAATTCTGATTTTAAATATATAAGTTTTATCAAGTTTAGTTTTACCAATCAAAAGTTACGAGCCTCAGAAAATCTGCGTTATTTCAGAAAATAGGGGGAAAAACCCCCTATAAGTCATAGAATCTTAACGAAAATTACACCATCAGATTCAACGTATCAGAAAACCCTACTGTAGAAGTTTCAAGCTCCTATCTACAAAAATGTGGAATTTTGTATTTTTTGCCAGAAGGCAGATCACGGATGCGTGTTTATTTGTTTGTTTGTTTGTTTTTGTTTTTTTTTTCCCAGGGGTGATCGTATCAACCCAGTTGTCCTAGAATGTTGCGAGAGGGCTCATTCTAACGGAAATGAAAAGTTTTAGTGCCCTTTTTAAGTGACCAAAAAAAATTGGAGGGCACCTAGGCCCCCTCCCACGCTAATTATTTTCCCAAAGTCAACGGATCAAAATTCTGAGATAGCCATTTTATTCAGCGTAGTCGAAAAACCTTATAACTATGTCTTTGGAGACGACTTACTCCTCCACAGTTCCCGTGGGAGGGGCCACAAGTTACAAACTTTGACCAGTGCTTACATATAGTAATGGTTATTGGGAAGTATAAAGGCGTTTTCAGGAAGATTTTTTGGTTGGGGAAGGGGTTGAGAAGAGGGGGATATACTAGGGGAACTTTCCATCGAGGAATTTGTCATGGGGGAAGAAAATTTCCATGAAGGGAGCGCAGGATTTACTAGTATTACTTAAAAAAAAAACAATGAAAAAATAAATATGAAAAAGTTTTTTTCATCTGGAAGTAAGGAGTAGCATTAAAACTTTAAACGAACAGAAATTATTACCCATATGAGGGGCTCACCTCCTCCTAATACCTCGCTCTTTACGCTAAAGTATTTTTAGTAATATCAACTATTTATTCTACGGCTTTTGTGATTCAGGGGTCATTCTTAATGAATTGGGACAAAATTTAAGATTTGGTGTAAAGAGAGAGGTACTTACGAGGGGGCGAACCCTCTCATACGTGTAATAAAAATATGAGAATAAAAAATTCTTTACGTAAGCTAATTTATAAGTTACGTATATCTTTTACTAATAAAAAGATTTGTAAAAAATTAAAAGTTCTAGTTGCCTTTTAATTAACCAAAAAATTGGAGGGCAACTAGGCTTCCTCCCCGCTCTTTTTTTCGCAAAATCATTCGATCAAAATTATGAGAAAGCCATTTAGCCACAAAAAAAAAAAAATATGCAAATTCCTCTGCGGAGAGCCAAAATCAAAACATGTATTGATTCAAAAACGTTCAGAAATTAAATTAAAAAAAAACAAGTTTTTTCAACTGAAAGTAAGGAGCGACATTAAAACTTAAAACGAACAGAAATTACTGCGTATATGAAAGGGGCTGCCTCCTCATCAACGCCCCGCTCTTTACGCTAAGGTTTTTTTGCTGTTTTAAAAAGAAGACTTGAGAGAAAGAGTCAAAATTTAGCGTAAAGAGCGGGGCGTTGATGAGGAGGCAGCCCCTTTCATATACGAAGTAATTTCTGTTCGTTTTAAGTTTTAATGTTGCTCCTTACTTTCAGTTGAAAAAACTTGTTTTTTTTATTTAATTTTGGAAAAAAGATGCATGTTGGTGACGTCATTTTTCTATACATGATTTCAGTACTGAAATGACTTTGTCGCACTTACGTGGAAAAATTGAAGATTTTCCACGGAAAAGTTTATATTAAATTGCTTAAAGAGTAAAAAAAAAACTGGTAACTGCAATATATTTGTATATATTTTGAAAAGGATTACAACAATTCAAAATCATTAAAAAAAAAGTTTGAAGCTTAGTAGAAATCGTTGTTAGAAATCGGACTTGCGGTAATAATCAAATATCTTTCAATAGAGATTAGTATGAAAAGACATTATATTGCTTAAAGAGGAAAAAACCGCTAATTGCAAAAAATTTGGGATTACAGCAATTCAAAACCTTAAGAAAAAGAAAATCCAAAAGTTTAAAGCATAGTAGAAATCATTGTTAGAAAAATGTCACAAACGAATTTATTTTCTTATAAGTATAAGCAGTGTCTTTTTAAGACATGACAAAAAGTTGAAAAAATTTGTAAGTTCAGTTGTGAATCGGTCAAGTTATTATGTAAAAGGCAAAAATATTTACAGTGCCCGAGGAATAATTTTTATGTTTTAATCCAAACAAGAAAAAGACCTGAAAATTCAAAATTTAGTTTGCCTTTTTTTAGATAAAATCCACTCGCTATGTCATTAAGCTTACAGGTTTGAACGCAACCAATTACATTATGTCAGTAGGAAGGCCATAAAATGGAAATTTGCAATTATTACAAACCTTAAAAACAAAAACCAAAAGTTTCAAGGTTAGAACATATCGTTGCTAGAAATCGGACTAGCTTCAATAATCAAATATTTTTGAAAAAAAAACTGTGAAATGAAAAGACATTAAATTGCGTAAAGAGCAGAAAAATGGTAATTGCAAAAATATTTGTGTACGTTTTAACAAGGGGTTAAAACAATTCAAAAGCCGTAAAAAAGAAAACCTTTTTAAACGTAACCAGTTCTATAATATCAGTAGAAGGCCCAGAAAAAGAAAATTTGCAATTGTTACGAATAATGGTTCTCTATTTTGATTAAATAAAAAGCAAGTTTTTTTTAACTGAAAGTAAGGGGCGACATTAAAACTTAAAACGAACAGAAATTACTTCGTATATGAAAGGGGCTGCTTCCTCACCAACGCCCCGCTCTTTACGCTAAAAGTTTGACTCTTTCTCTCAACTCTTCTTTTTTAAACAGTAAGAAACTTTAGCGTAAAGAGCGGGGCAGTGAGGAAGCAGCCCCTTTCATATACGAAGTAATTTCTGTTCGTTTTAAGTTTTAATCTCACTCCTTACTTTCAGGTAAAAAATTAGTTTTTTTTATTAATTTTTCTGAACGTTTTTGAATCAATGCATGTTTTGATTTTGGCTCTCTGCAGAGGAATAATTCAAACAAAATTTGCATATTTATTTTTTTTGGCTGAATAGCTTTCTCATAATTTTGATAGAACGATTTTGAGAAAAAAGAGCCGGGGAGGAAGCCCAGTTGCCCTCCGATTTTTTGATTAATTAAAAAGGCAACTAGAACTTTTAATTTTTTACGAATCTTTTTATTAGTAAAAGATATACGTAACTTATAAATTAGCTTACGTAAAGTAGTTTTGTATTCTCATGTTTTTATTACATATATGAGGGGGTTCGCCCCCTCATCAGTACCTCGCTCTTTACACTAAAGCTTAAATTTTGTCCCAATTCATTAAGAATCGCCCCTGAATCACAAAAGCCGTAGAACAAATAGTTGAAATTACTAAAAATACTTTAGTGTAAAGATCGGGCTATTAGGAGGAGGTGAGCCCCTCATATGGGTAATAATTTCTGTTCGTTTTAAGTTTTAATGCTACTCCTTACTTCCAGCTGAAAAAAAACTTTTTATTTCTTCATTGTTTTTTTTTGCAATAGTGCTAGTAAATCCTGCGCTCCCTTCATGGAAATTTTCTTCCACCATGACAAATTTCTCGATGGAAAGTTCCCCCAGCCTATCCCCATCCTCTTAATCCCCCCCAACCAAAAAATCCTCCTGAAAACGCCTGTACACTTCCCAATAACCATTACTATATGTAAGCACTGGTCAAAGTTTGTAACTTGTATCCCCTCCCACTGGGACTGAGGGGGAGTAAGTTGTCCCCAAAAACATAGTTACAAGGTTTTTCAACTACGTTGAACAAAATGGCTATCTCAGAATTTTGATCCATTGACTTTGTGAAAATAATTAGCGTGGGAGGGGGCCTAGGTGCCCTCTATTTTTTTGGTCACTTAAAAAGGGCACTAGAACTTTTCATTTCCGTTAGAATGAGCCCTTTCGAAACATTCTAGGACAACTGGGTCGATACAATCACCCCTGGGAAAAAAAAAAAACAAACAAATAAACACGTATCCGTGATCCGCCTTTTGGCAAAAAAAACTACAAAATTCCACATTTTTGTAGATAGGAGCTTGAAACTCCTACAGTAGGGTTCTCTGATATGCTGAATCTGATGATGTGATTTTTGTTAAGATTCTATAACTTTTAGAGGGTGTTTCTTTCTATTTTCTAAGATAGCGCAAATTTTCTTTTAACTTTTGATGGGTAAGACTAAACTTGATGAAACTTATATATTTAAAATCAGCATTAAAATGCAATTTTTTGATGTAGCTATTGGTATCAAAATTCCATTTTTTAGAATTTTGGTTACTATTGAGCCGGGTCGCTCCTTACTACAGTTCGTTACCACGAACTGTTTGACAAGAGATTGAAAAAAAAAATGCTAAAACCTTAAAAAGAAAAACATGGACTACATGAAAAAGAATACATAGAAACCTGCCGTGTGCCAAGTGCCGTGGCCCGGAAGCTGGTAATTGCAAAAATATTAGTATATATTTTAACAAGGTATTACAACAATTCAAAAACTTTAAAAAAGATAACCAAAAGTTTGAAACTTAGTAGATACCGTTGTTAGAAACCATTCTTTTTTATTTTTTTTATTTTATTACTACTGAGAAACTTCCGATTAATCGGAATACTAGTTACCATTCCTTAATCAGCTGCAACTGCCATTTTTTCGCATAGACTTTTATTCAAAATTTTAAAAATTCATTAGTGGATTTGGTTAGATTCTTTTCTGAAATGCTCGTATTTGTCTCATAGTAGGATTTATAAATCACGTATATGCTAGGGTAAATAATGCTTGAACTCAATGGGAAGATCTTAGTTTATATTTCATATGGATTTGGCAAGCAGTTTCCTCTAGTAATATTGTTAAATAATGACTGAAGTTTTATTAACATGAGCCTACAGCAATTTTTTTGGGGTATATCTGTCCCCATCCTATAACACAATCAATTGGCCAGACTTTGATAAATAATGTGCGACTATGTGATGCTGTATTGTCGTTAAATTGAATAAACGGTCGGTAATAACAGTTCAATTTTACGAACTGTGTTTATACTCAGGGGCGGATGACATACTACACGCTAGTATGACCTCTGAGACTGGGAGGCTATAAAAATACTAGAGGCCAAATTGATGTTATACGGTAATTTTGTTTCTAGAGCAACACTTTGGTTTTGTCGTGTTTTTTTCTTCTTAGCACCCGGATTTCAGCTTGTTCATTCATTCTTGTTTTTGTGGAAAGTGTGGAACTTAGGCCGATTGATGAATATGACTTTGTATTTTGGAAAGCTTCTTAGAACTCTTATCTGGGGCCAAAAATCTATTGTTTCTACCTATTTCTGTTCGTGATTTCAGCTGAGTTTATCATTTGTTTTTTTGCACTTGGGATTGTGGTAGAGAAATGGTATCAGATGTGCCTCTTAAACTTTAGTTCTCTCATTGCTAAAGAAATTAGAGTGTATCCTTTGCTCCTTTCTAAGTGATGACGTTAGAAACTAGGCCTGCGGCAAAAAAGTCAACTTTTGAACTAAGCAAATATATATATATATATATATATATATATATATATATATATATATATATATATATATATATATATATATATATATATATATATATATATATATATATATGTATTATATATATATATATATATATATATATATATATATATATATATATATATATATATATATATATATATATATATATATATATATATATATATATATATTATTTTTCGATGGAAGTCGATAGCTTTTGATAAGCTGATCAAAGTGTATGTCATCCATGTTTTTGGTAGAAAAATTTCTTCATGAGATATACCAGTTTGAAGGTTTAAAGGGATTGACAACTTCAGTAGTAAGGTACACATTGAAACCAAAAGTAGGCTGGTACCAATTATGAGACATATAGGGGAGTTTTAAGCAACAGATGGCTGTTAGCTCATAATCACCTTCGGCAATGAGGGGTTCGCAACTTTTGCTAGTTGGTGTACCTACTATTTGTTTCCGGGGTATTTGAAGGTAAGACCAATATGGTTCCAGTGGTAAGACATGTAGGGGACTTGTAAGTAATAATCGGCTGTTAGGTTACAATCATCTTCAGCGATGAGGGGCTTGCAACTTTTGCTAGTTGGTGTACCTATATTTATTTTAAGATCCTTGCAGATTAACTACTTCAGCGTTTAATCGAAGTGAGGAAACAAAACCAAAGTGCTACTCTCCCAACACTTCACTAGGCGAACCCGCACAAAGGTTGTCGCAACACCTCACGTTGCCTATGCAACGTAGGCCTAAAACGTTTAGAAATTAAATAAAAAAATTTTTTTTAATAACCATGCAGTAAAGACTATGGATAGTCACATGCGAGACCATGTTTCTCAGGGAAAGTAAGAAATTTTATATCTTGTCAATAGTGGCTTTAGGGTTCTCACTTATGTTGAATCTTTTTGCGAAATTTCCATCAAGACTATGCCTTTTTTGGGGAAGTGCAATACCTATTTTGGAAATCGTGGAAATGTTCATTGGCTAATAGGTTTTGATCGGCAGCTTTAAAATTAATACCGTTATTATGTTTAGAATAAGTGTGAATAGTAGTTCAAGTTGCTGCACAAGTTTTAATCAAAACTTTTGATTAAACTTTAATTAAAGTCTTTTAGCGCGTTGGTTTCTATTTACAAGAGTCCCTCTTCGCTTATAGTTTATTACTACGAATTGTTTGATATAAGGCTCTCTTAAATGTGAGGAAGGTTTCTATTGTCTCTATCAATCCCTGTTTTTCTATTCAAATTTGATGCTCATATAGGAAAGAATTGTGAATGATAAATAATCATCCCTGAAAAAGTACAGTTATCTAAATAATTCCTTGGAGGGGTAGGGTTCTAGAATACCATGAGCTGATTAGTTTCATATTCCCTCCGTTTTCAAGGTGAACTCTTCAAACAAAGTTTCTTTTTATTGGGGATTTTTACCAAATTCGTCGGTAGAGGGGCCAGTGGTTCAATGCGTACGTAAAACAAGAAGTGCTAGAAAAGTGTATTTAACTAGGGAAGCGAGGAATATTCTTCTTTTAATTTCGGTCAAAACAAAGCTCCAGGTAGTACTTCCCATCCTCTCCTGAAAAATTTCTTGGTGGTGTTTATGATGCCCCAAACTCATTGCACCATCTATACGTTAATGTAATCTTTTATGATGCACGAGAATTTTTCTGCAATAAGAGGCTTAGTAAAAAAAGTTCATAGGAATGAAAGGAGATTAGAAATAAATTTCTACCCTCCCCCACCTAAATATCCTTCTACATTAACGCGACACATCGCGGAGAGTTGAAAATTTATGCATCACAAGTACTCACTGAGGCTTCAGGCACCCTCTCCTCCCTGCTAACACTAAACCACACTTTCTTTATAGCTTACGTCCAAGTGTACATTTCAACAAGTCTCAAACGAACCAACATAGTTAAATGAAGCTTTAGAATAAATGTCTACATTAACCATTCACTTTTACTGACTACATGCATCTTTCGGAAAGCCGCGTGGCACTACTGGCTCTGAAACAGAGGAGCTCAGTACATAACTACTAGATAATTTTAAATCAATTGGCTATCTCACAATTTTTTATCGATAGCTTTCATTCCTGTTTGTGGCAAATTGTTTTGTACCACAAAATGACGGTATAATATATGTTGCTAATGTAAAAGAAACTAGAAATTGGTTCGGTATAATCGTCCATCGTGAAAAAAGCAAGTAAAGATACATCCGTTTCAGAAAAAAAAATACAAAATCTCGCATTTCTGCAGACAGGAGCTTGAAATCTCTGCAACAATATTTTCTGATACCCTGAAATTAATAATATTATTGAAAACTCGATATCTCATCCTTTTGGGGTACTCTGCGTATTTTTTAAAATAGGGAAAATTTTCTCAGATTTGTAACTTCTGGTGGGCAGTGTTATGTAAAATGTATTTAAATATTTAGAATCACCGCAAAAAGTTGATTCTTTTGTTGTATATATTATTATAAAAACTCCTTTGTTTAGAGTTTCGTACACTAGTATCACAAGTTGTCCTGTACGTACAAACTGTTAGCTTTGCTTATGCCATGGAATCACAAAATTTTCCGCATAAAAATAAACCCAAGCTATTCGTAATTTTGTGCTTTTGACTGAGTAGCAATGTAATTATAAAGGGAATATTCGGAAAGCTTATCAGAGATATACCAAGAATTGTAATCAAATAAAAAAAAAATAATAGACGCAAAATCGCAGCATGCAACATATATTTGTCTTTGGGCCCTATATTACGCTCTGGTGAGTCACAAGTGTCCCAGGGGCCTTTGTTTGTTCCTATATGAAGTAAAACATTACCAATTGCATTGGTACTTAATTCATTAAATTTACAAAAGAATTTCCTGGTACCGATTCTTCTCCTTTGGACAAGGGTGATCAGAATAAGGCTCTTTTCTTAAAACTAAAAGTGGTAATTACGACCAGAAGGATCTTAAGCCGATGCGGGCACAGGCCCACTGTCCCCTGTTGACATCACTGCATTGACCAAACACTTCAACTATGTGTAAGAAAAAAAAAAACAGCTTACGCTACTTGTTGTTTCATACACATTTTCGAACTTAACTTTCCAAACGTGTTCATTGAAACTAAATATGTTTTAATGTAAGTGAGAGTGTAACAAGCTACAAAAAAAAATATGATAAGAAAGTTGTCATTGATGTTATTCCATCATTTTTAAGGCGTTAATTTCTCTGGAATGCGTTCATTTAAATTTCAAGCTTTGCCACAACAGAAAGTGGCTTCAGACATATACAAAGATACTAAGGTTTCAATAGCTTTGATAGATAAAGAAAGCGTTACTTGTTTAGTTTATGTAAAATTCTCGCTTTTTCGCCAAACATTATGCAAAGCATTTAATTTAGAGTATTTGAAAGTCTTTAATGAAAGATTTGGCAGACAAATGCAGCTGTTACTCTTTATTTTCCATGGGTATCTCTAAAATAATCTATAAAGATTTAATGTGCCAAACTGTAAGTCTTTTTCACGCGTGTTCAGAATATCGGAAACACTTCACTGGAGAAATGTCTAGTATTTGGAATTCCAGCTAGATATGTCACCCCAAGGGCGCAGACGCTATTCTACTATAGCTGTCACATAAACAACCAGTCAAGACCTGCTTATTGGCCAAATTTCAATAAAGCCCTCGAAGTTTTGTGTGATTAAAATCGGTCGTTTTGTAGTGCAACTCTTTCTTTCTGTGGTTAAAATGACATAAAATATTTTAATTTCGTTTCAGTGTTCTCTTGATAAGGACCTTCATACCATAATTCAGTCATAAAATAAAAGTTTTAAGAGTTTGGCGCAAAAGGTTTCTACAGCAATAAAATGGAACGAAAAGGGAACGACATTCTGAAATGTCTCAAATAAAAAGATATCGTACACACAGTTAAATCATAACTGCTATTAACTCTTGTAAATCAGACAACACGAAGTTCCTCTTTATTTCGCCAATTTAGCCACATGGAATATGTTAGCAATCCATTTTTTCCAACCTAGGTAATTGCATATTCAACAATAATAAATAGTGCAATTCAGAATATTAAAGGAAATTGTCAATTCATGCCACTTTTTGCTGTTGAACATCAGTTTTTTTCCTTTTCTTTCAGATAGGCCAAAATACCGTCAGGAAATAGGAATGTGGTTTCCAACCATTTTACCAGCATCGAAATCCCTATTAAAAAAAAAAAAAAAAAAAAAAAAAAAAAAAAAAAAAAGTATCTGAGGACGTATTCCCAAAGCACAGCAAGTTTTATTTTTAAGCAGATTATTATGTAATTAATAAAATCAATGACTTTCATAAATAACAAATTGTTACCTGCATTTTAAAGTCTGAAGAATATTTACAGAAGCACGCGGATCCAAACAGACAGGCACTTACGCAGGAGCTAATCTGGGGGGAGCTTGATAAAAATTCGTCAACATATCTAAGGATATTTTTTAAGAACCAAAGAACAGCATGCACACTTTCGGTATTATGAAGTTGGGGGGGGGGATTAAAGAGGTGTTAAAGCATCCTCTCTATTTATATAGATAGGCCTAAAGAACTTTTGTTGAAATAATTTAATATTCGGATATGCAGCCTAAAACTGAATGCAGTAATTGTGTTGCAGGGAGCAACTGTTTGATTTTTTTTCTTTTTTTGTATGTCACTGATTTCAGTTTATTTTAAGAAAGTGATTAAGGTATAACCTCAGTGGGTTTAAAAGACTTCTTGCTAGATTGATAAATATGTTATTACATTTTGGAAAGCAGAGTATAGTTTTTGCCTGGACCAAAAAAGGATATCCTAAGCTTGTCCTTGAGCTAGAGCTCCTAGAATGCGAAGGGAAGTGGAGTTTTATAGTCTATACGCGAGAAGGCAATCTAAAATGTTTTTGTCAGGCTTTTGTCTGTTCAAGCCATTTTTCTGCTTTTGAGTTCAAACTATGGTTCAGGCAATTAATAGAAGCAGGCAGCAGCTTTAAATTGAAGTTGGACAAGAATATAAACGGGCTTAAGATGTGTGACGGTCAATTTTCTGGCCAAATCACCAAAACATCTTCTTAGAATAATTAATCGAAAAAATTGTGTTCCAAGAAACCAGCAATTCCCGACGAGTCTGAAAGTGCTTCCATCTCATTTTATAAGCCATTTTTGTTTTTGATTTTTGAGTTTACGATTTTATTTTTCATATTTAATACTATAGTAGAGGAATGTTATCACATGTGCCTCATATACTTTTTGTGGTTCTCTGATTCCTAAGGAAAGTGTGTAGTTATCACATGCTGTAGAAAAAGTTTCAAGAGAAGAGACTTGGAGGTTTAGCTCGGATTTTTTTTCGCATTTGGAAAAGCTTGGAAGAATAGGAAGATAAGTCTGCAAGCCCAGATTAGAATATTGGAAGCCACAGCGACGATAGTGGTTAAGTATGGTTCTGAAACGTGAGGGCTCCGAATAGCCAAGTAGTATTTATAAGATGATTTCGAGAGGAAATATCTTCGAAACATTTTGGGTACCCTTCTGATTGACGGTATTCCAAACAGTATGCTGTACGAAAAATGTGGTTCAATCTTAGTTTCTAAGGATATAATGAGAGAAGGTTGAGAAGGCTAAGACATGATCTGCAGATAAAGGATAACATATTGCGAAAGGTTGTCGATTTGTACCAACTATCTAGAGCCAAACAAAAGGGAGGCTATCGCCAAACTGGCTGAAAAGAGTCTGTAAGAAATGACACAGTGGAAATGGCGACTTCTTGGGAGGTTGTAAAGAGGGAGGCTTTAATAAATTGGGATGGAGGAGGAGCGTGCGTAGTTGTGTTGAACTCAGGCGGTTTGGTGCCGAAGTGAATTTTTAGCAGTAGCAGCAACAGATCATAATAAGTTGACTCATGGCAAAAAAAATCAACTACTAAACTAAGATAGGTTGAATGGTTCTTAACACTGTAAACTTTTGAATGCAAGTCTTAGAACAGGAAACATGAAATATTTTTATGCAATGTGGCTCAATTTTATCTTTGAAATTTGTATTGGATTCAAGAAGCATAAGTGGGACATGGAAATGAGAGTGAGGAAAACTAGGTTTATAATACCAGAAACTAGAACTCGGACAATTTAATATACTAATATACTAGAACGTGTTTCTAAGAACCTTGGAAACGATTATATATATATATATATATATATATATAATATATATATATATATATATATATATATATATATATATATGTATATATATATGGATTTCTGAAGTGTTACAAGAGGATCCTCTCATGCAGTAAAGTTATTCTCTTTGGTTTGTTTTCAAACCATGTATATAGACTTTGTAGAATAAATAAATGGCTTATAGTAAAGACACTATTCTTTTATCTCCTTCCACGTGAACCTTTAGCTCTGAAAGATTCGGCCACACGCTTACCAGTACAGGCAAACAAAATGGTGCCAGCAGCTTTCGTGGGGGGGAATACGTCTACATTGTGATTTGTCTACAACACTAGAACTTGGACTCTACCTGATCTTTATCTTTAGTAGTTTCAGTTGGACTTAAAATATAGTTAGTTTTGCACCTTATACCTGCACTAACACCGATTACACTGCATTGTCTGTGAAGATTCTAGCTGTGCATATTCATGCTTCTTTTGTTTGTCTTCAGTGCATGAAAATTAGCCTATTACTTATGGCGAAGAGACATTTCCACTATCGGCGATGTCAATTTCTGCTGAATGCCATTTGTGCTTAAGCAACTTTGTTTTTAGTGAAAATAAAATTAAATTTTTCAGTTCTTCACCATTGTAATTTGATGCTGTTTCCGATCGCTGCTGTTGCTATTTGTTATATTGTTGCATACAGTCACCCAAAGAAATGTGATAGGTAAGTCACGCTTTTTTTGCACCGTGATATAGGATACCTGTTAGGAGTGTTATTTTTATTTTAAAACTGAAATTCATTTTAGACTTTTTACCTTGTTATTGTGTCCAGCAAAACTTTAGTTGCATAAAATAGGATCCCTGTATAATTATAAAATTACCAATTATAATTTTAAACCTTTTTGTTAAGCTGAAGTTTAGCAATGTCGTTGGTAAACCAAGTTTGCACACTTGTAATAAAGTTCGTAGAGCATTATATTTGCGACTGAGAAGATCAATATTAAATTTTTGAGTACAAAGATTTTTTTTTAATATTATGAGTTTAGACGAATTGGTAAAAGTTTTGACAAAAGCGTATTTAATAGGAAAAACTGTAAGATTTTTATAAGTGATTGGCTAAGTCTGAATTTGGTAGCCCTGCTGTTTTTCCGACTGGGAATTGTTTTGAATTGTTTTGAAGACTCAAGAATTAATACAAAAATGATATCTATTGGTAAATGGGCATAATAATTTGAAAAAAAGTGTATAAGGTCACAAAACGTTCAAGTCCGTAGAAAATACGGTTTAAAAGAGAAATGAGAATTGTAGGGTCTGTCGCAAGTTATGAGATAAAACACGATGAGGAACTCGGTCATAATTAACATGACGTGAAGTAAGTTCAAAGTATTAGATACACGTAAATTGGTAAGGGATACAAAGATAGAGCAATAAGTTGGACTTAACAGAGTACAGAGTGAAAAGAATTGACTAACTGTTCGGGTAAGTGATAAAAATATTTACGCTTCTAGAGAGTGTAACAAAATAAAATTTTAGGTATGTCACAATCAGGAAATGAAAATTCAGTTTGAGAATCTTGGAGATTTGGAGAGTTTTTGGGAAATTTGAGTGCAATGTCAAATTAAGGATAGAGAATTGTAAGTTCTTATAGAGCATTAAATAAAAAAAATAAGTTTTTTTAAATGAAAGTAAGAAGCGACATTAAAATTTAAAACGAACAGAAATTACTCGGTATATGAAAGGGGCTTTTCCTCCTCAACGTCCCGCTCTTTATGCTAAAGTTTGTCTCTTTCTCAACTCTACTTCTTAAAACAGTAAAAAACTTTAGCGTAAAGAGCGGGACGTTGAGGAGGAAAAGCCTCTTTCATATACGGAGTAATTTCTGTTCGTTTTAAGATTTAATGTCGCTACTTACTTTCATTTAAAAAAATTGTTTTTTTTATTTAATTTCTGGACGTTTTTTAATTAATGTATGTTTTGATCTTGGCTCTCCGCACATAAATAATTAAAACGAAATTTGCATATTAGGTTTTTTGGGGGGCTAAATGACTCTCACAGTTTTAATCGGAAGATTTTGAGCAAAAAGGAGAGAAGGAGGAAGTCTAGTTGCCCTCCAATTTTTTGATTACTTAAAAAGGCAACTAGAACTTTTAATTTTTTACGAACATTTTATTAGTAAAAAATATACGTAATTTACAAATTAACTTACGTAACGAAGTGCTATATTCGTATGTTTTTATTGCGTATATGAGGGAGTTCACCCTTCGTCGATACCACGCTCTTTACACTGAAGCTTAAATTCTGTCCCAATTCATTAAGAATGACCCTTGAATCACAAAGGCCGTAGAATAAATATTTGAAATTACTAAAAATACTTTAGAGTAAAGAGCGAGGTATTACGAAGAGGTTAAACTCCTCATATGCGCAATAATTTCTGCTCGTTTTAAGTTTTAATGCTGCTCCTCACTTTCAGTAGAAACAATTTTTCATATTTATTTTTTCATTGTTTTTTTTTTTAAATAATACTAAAAAATCCTGCACCCCCTTCATTGCAAGTCTCTTCCTCCATGAGAAGTTTTTCCGTGAAACGACCCTCCCACGTAGCCCCCCACCTCAGCTCTCCCTCTCAAACCAAAAAGATTCCCCTGATAACGTCCGTACACTTCCCAGTAACCATTACTATATGTAAACACAGGTCAAAGTTTGTAACTTGCAACCCCTCCCACGGGGACTGGGGGGAGTAAGTCATCCCCAAAGACATAGCTCTTAGGTTTTTCGACTATGGTGAATAAAATGGCTATCTCAGAATTCTGATCCGGCGACTTTGGGGGAAAAGGAGCGTGGGAGGGGGCTTAGGTGCCCTCCGATTTTTTGGTAACTTAAAAAGGGCACTATAACTTTTAACTTCCTTTAGAATAAGTCCTCTCGCGACATTCTGGGACCACTGGGTCGATACGATCATCCCTGGGAAAAAAAAAAACAAAAAAAAAAACAAAAAACAAAAACAAATAAACACGCATCCGTGATTTGTCTTCTGGCAAAAAATGCGAAATTCCACATTTTTGTAGATAAGAGCTTGAAACTTGTTCAAAAAGGTTCTCTGATACGTTGAATCCGATGTTGTGATTTTTGTTAAGATTGTATGACTTTTAGGGGTGTTTTCCCCTATTTTCTAAAATGAGGCAAATTTTCTCAGGCTCGTAACTTTTCAGAGGTAAGACTAATCTTGATGAAAGCTATATATTTAAAATCAGCATTAAAATGCGATTTGTTTGATGTAACAATTAGTATCAAAATTCCATTTTTTCCAAACCAAAGAATTTGTCTGTGAATTACGCAGGTTTGTTTTCTTTTTATATTGCACATTTTATCGCTATTTTAGAAATTAATCCGTTAAGTAAGATTTATAAAGGGAGCTAAGTTTAATTGAAGTTTTTAAAATAAAAGTTTTCTAAAATTGGAAAAAAAGCGAATTGAGCAATACAAAATCCATTGTTCCTTTTATGTTGATGTTGATGTTAACTCAATTAATTGTGGTGCCTTGTTCAAACAAATGGGTAATAAGGGAAGGTTCCAACTTATTTTAATTTTCAGTAAACTTTATCTGTGAATTTTAGTAAAATGCATAATTTGATCCGAGAGCTCTACAGGGAAGTGGTGAAGAATTTGGGGTTAAAAGAATTGAGGTCGAAACTAACTTTAAAGAAGGAGGCAGGGATTGTAGCGGCTGATGCTAAAACAGATTAAATTAGCGGGGGGTAAATTAGGATTACCAGATGTCTAGGTTTCGGAGAGGAAACCCTGAATTTGATATTTATTGAGTTTTTTTTTAGTCAAACAATAATAATAATAATAATAATAATAATAATAATAATAATAATAATAATAATAATAATAATAATAATAATAATAATTTATTTCTTACCCAGTTACAAAAAGGGAAAAAGTGGAGTACAAGAAGAAAAACAAAGGACTACAAATAACACAAAGAACACAGAAAAAAAACACAAAAACAAATAACACAAATACAAAAAAAAATTAGCAAAAGAGGCGGATAAGATGATTGCTAGGACCAAGACAGATTGGCGCTTCATCAATTAAATTTGAACTTAGTTTTTCCACTGGAAGAACAATATCTGTTGCCTGATATTTACTAATTAACCTTCGGTTCTGACATGATCGTGGTAAATAAAGTAGGAACTTTAAATACCGGTAGTAATTCGTCTTGACCCTCTTTACGTCACCTTTATTCGAAAGCATAAAAAAGCCAGCACAAAATAACAGAATGGTCGCAGAAACTCGAGTACAGCTTTGTAAGTGCTTGTCGCTGGAAATGTCCACGATTTCCAATAATTTTAGAATACCCCAATTTAAGCTTAAATTGAATATCCCGAATCATCTGAAAATTGGCATGATAACTCTTTGAAAGGCATTCACGTGAAGAATACGTGGTGCTGGAACCGGTGAAAGGGCAGACATTGTTCTACCGAATAACCAGCTCGTAGGTTGTAATGAGGAACCTGGGGGAAGTGTAACTCAGCTTGGTGCTAGGACTGGTGAAGGGTTGGATGACGGTCGACCAAGGTACCAGATCGTAGGTTATAAGGAGGAGCCCTGGGGAAGTGTAGTTCAGGTGATCATGGATTAGGAAGGCCTGAACTTGGCGTGGAATGAAGTAGGTGGTAGATCACCAACCCCTAGAAACCCTGCAGGTAGCGCGCCTAGTAAGGGAATAATGAATTTGCAGAAGGAAAGTAATGAAAAGTTGAGTGACATTATAATGATTCAAGCGAGACAAATTTTTTACCGTTGTGGTTAATCCAAATGTGTGACGGTTTATTTTGGAAAACGATATACTTATTGCTATACGGTAGGAGGCCTTGGCATTGAAGATGGTACCCTAAACATCTATAATCATCATGCCAAGCGTCGTAGTGGATTCTGTCATAAAGTTATTGCATAAATAGTTACTTATTATAAGATATATGTCGGATGTGAAGACAGTAAATTATTTGAATTTTCTCTTTTTGACAATTTTTTTTTGCAATATCAGAAGCTTTATGAGAATTGTAATGTGTGTATGTGTAGGAATTTTTCAAACATTTCGTTTGAAATGTGCATTGGATTCAAGAAGCCTAAGTTGGAAGCGGGTTTGTAGGCTAAAATTTATGATGCTCTGTCCTTTGAAAATGAGAATCAGAAAAAACTAGGTTTATAATACCAGAAAGTAGAGATCGAATAATTTTAGTATAGTTGAAGCGTTTCTAAGAACCTTGAAAATGATTATATATATGGATTTCTGAAGTGCTACAAGGAGTTTCTCTCGTGCAGTACTACTGTAGAGTTCTTCTCTTTTGTTTCTCTTTTGTAAAGTTCTTCTCTTTGTTCTTTTTTTTGTTCAAACCATTATATAGACATTATATAGAAAATTGTTGCTCTTAAGAAGCAAGAATTTTATTTCCTACAATTTTTGGGACTATATTACATTTTGCGATTCAATAAAATACACAAGTTTTTTCAAACAGTTTGTGGTAACGAACTGTACTCAGGAGCGACCCGGTTCAATAGTAAACGAAACTCTAAAAAACGGAATTTTGATGCTAAAAGATACATCAAAAGAATCAGATTTTTATGTTGATTTTAAAATATAAGTTTTATCAAATTCAGTCTTTGTCATCAAAAGTTACGAGCCTGAAAAAATTTGCTTTATTTTGGAAAATAGGGGGAAACACCCCCTAAAAGTCATCGAATCTTAAATAATATCCCACCATCGCATTCAGCGTATCAGAGAACCCTATTGCTAAAATTTCAAGCTCCTATCTACAAAATGTGGAATTTTATATTTTTCCCAGAAGACAGATCACGATGTGCGCGTTTTTTTTTTCAGGGGTCATCGTATCGACCAAGTGGTCCTAGAATGTCGCAAGAGGGCTCATTCTAACGGAAATGAAAAGTTATAGTGCCCTTTTTAAGTGACCAAAAAATTGGAGGCCACCTAGGCCCCCTCCCGTGCTAATTTTTCCCGAAATCAACGGCTCAAAATTTTGAGATAGCCATTTTGTTCAGAATAGTCGAAAACCACAATAAATATGTCTTTGGGAATGACTTACTCCCCCACAGTCCCTGGGGGAGGGGCTGCAAGTTACAAACTTTGACCAGTGTTTACTTACAGTAATGTTAATTGGGATGTGTACAGACGGGGGATTTTTTTGGTTTGGGGGGTTGAGGGAAGGGGGCTGTGTGGGAGGATCTTTCCTTGGAGGAATTCGTCACGGGGGAAGAGAAATTCAATGAAAAGGGCGCAGGATTTTCTAGCATTGCTATAAAAAAAAACGAAAAAATAAACATGAAAAAGTTTTTTTAATTGAAAGTAAGGAGTAGCATTAAAATTTAAAACGAACAGAGATTATTACGGAGGGGTTCTTCTCCTCCTAAATACCTCACTCTTTATGCTCAAGTATTTTTAGTAATTTGAACTATTTATTCCACGGCCTTTCTGATTCAGGGGTCATTCTTAAAGAATTGCGACAAAACTTAAGCCTTAGTGTAAAGTGGGAGGTATTAACGAGGGGACAAACTCCTTTTTTCTCAAAATCGTCTAATCAAAACTAAGAGAAAGCCATTTAGCCAAAAAAAAGAATTAATATGTAAATTACATTTTAATAATTTATGTGCGGAGAGCCAAAATCAAACATGCATTCAAAAACGTTCAGAAATTAAATGAAAAAACTAGTTTTTTTTTAACTGAAAGTAAGGAGCGACATTAAAACTTAAAACGAACAGGAATTACTCCGTGTATGAAAAAGGCTGTTCTCTTCTCAACACCCCGCTCTTTACGCTAAAGTTTTTTACTGTTTAATAAAGTAGAATTGAGAGAAAGAGTCAAACTTTAGCGTAAAGAGCGCGGTGTTGAGAAGGGAATAGCCCTTTTCATACACGGAGGAATTTCTGGTAACATTGGTAACACTGGTAACCTGGTAGCATTTGCCTCCTCCTTTGGTAGGAGGCAATAACCATTAACTCTCCTTCTTTCGTACCAGTAAGCATATGAATAAAATCTTTAACTACAAAGAAGCTTTTTCTGCAATAAGAGGGGAGCAATAACCTCCTACTATGAGTATTAAGGTTTAGTTCAAATGAAGGGGGAATACAGATTAATTTTAACCTCCCGCCCCCCTCGGCCTCTCTCCTACATTTTTTTGAGGGCTTGTTCAAAGTGAGAAAATTTGGGCATATAAACGCGCTTTTTGAGACATGTGGCAAACTTCTCCCTCCCAAACAATAACTCGCGGCCCTTCTCCGTAATGGCTAATGCGCAATTATGCTTAGCTGTAAATTGTATGAAATATGTAGACAATAATTTTTATGAAACTTGTAACTTAATTAACTGAAGCTTTATTAGGCATTATAGAAATAAATATCTATGTTAAGTGTTTTGGGAATGAATGCGCGCCATGCGTTATTACCACCTCTGTAACTAGAAATGAAGGGAAACTGAAGGGAACCACTATCTATAGTTTTCAATAATTCTATAATCTGCTATAGATAGGGAACCCCTATCTATAGTTTTCAATAATTTTAAACCGATCGGTTATCTTAGAATCTTAAATAAGTAGCAATTTTACTATTGGTTCAAGTTGTAGTTTTGTGCCATAAAAAAAAAAACAAAAAAAAACGCTGCTTTGCATGCTGTTTGGCTACATGAAATGGGCACTAGAACTTAAAAGTTTGTGTAGATGAGCCTTCCGCTGGTTTACTAGTCTTGTGGTTTGATACGATAACTATTGGGAAAAAAAACAACAGATCAAACAACTTTCTTCTCGAAAAAAAAACAAAATTCGAGATTTTTGTAGTTAGGAGCTTGAAACACATAAAGTAGGGAGATTTGACATGCTGAATTTGATGGCATAGTTCTTGTCACTTGCCCTTTTGGGGGTGTTTCCCCTTTTTTGAAAATTAGGCGAATTTGCTGAGGCTCTTGTTTTTTGATGGGTGACATTAAAACTGACGAAGTTTGTAAATTTTGAATAAGCTTAAAGTTCAATTCTTTTGGATGTATGTATTGTTATCAAAACTTTTTTACAGTTTTGAATACTATTAGCCCATGAAAAAGAGGTTTGACGGGCAGGGAATAAAGAATTACTGTGCTACTGTTCCGATAGTGTAACAATAAAAGAGAGGTTTTAGTTATTAATATAACGTGACGATCCTAACGAAAAAATGAAATATAATCCACCGTTTTAATTTTTCATGTTCATGTGCTATTTTGAAACAGACCATGATGTAATTAGGCTACATTAAATTTTCAAAGGGAACTACAGGTAATCCCGCTTCAAAAATGTTTTCTTTTTTTTCAAATGAATACAATGCCAAAAAGGGCTAAGTTCCAGGTAGTTTCCGAAACTTCATTTTTAACATGCTATTTTGAGCTTGCATTGATAATGTCTACGTAAATTTTATGTCAATAACGACAAAAACCAAACTACCTTTCCATCACAAACACCAAAAACAAGAACAACAATAGGGAATTTTTTAGACAGTGGGAAACAAATTAGAATTAATATTTTGGCCCTATGTCCAAGGGCCGTCCTCAGCAATACAAATAAGAAAAAACAACTTACGAGAGGACAAAATCAATAAAACTAAAATGAACAGTTTTTCAAAACAGTCCCAGCATCCTTACCTCAGCGAAGTTCAACCAGGACTGAAAAATAAATTGTTATGAAACGAGGCAATTCAATGAAATGAAAGAAAATGATATTCTAATAATATTACTTCTGTTTCATTCGATTCTGCTTTAAGTAGCCATGTTCTCGAAAATCCTAGCCACAAAGTACTTTTCGAAGAATCTGCCATTATTAGCAATGATCAACCAGTTCGTTGTAACGAACTGTAGTAAGGAGCGACCCGGCTCAATAGTAACCAAAACTCTATAAAACGGAATTTTGTTAGCAATAGCTAAATCAAAAGAATCGCATTTTAATGGTGATTTTAAATATATAAGTTTAATCATGTTTAATATTACCCATCAAAAGTTACGAGCCTGAGAAAATTTGCCTTATTTTAGAAAATCAAATTCAGTCTTTGTCATCAAAAGTTACAAGCCTGAAAAAATTTGCTTTATTTTGGAAAATAGGGGGAAACACCCCCTAAAAGTCATAGAATCTTAACGAATGTCCCTCCTCAATACTTCACTCTTTACGCTAAAGTATTTTTAATGATTTCAACTATTTATTCTACGGCCTTTGTGATTCAGGTGTCATTCTTAAGGAATTGGGAGAAAACTTGAGCTTTGTTGTAAAGAGCAAGGTACTGCTGAGGGGGTAAACCCCCTCATATATGTAATAAAAACATACGAATACAAAAGTTTGTTACGTAAGCTAATTCGTAAGTTACGTATATCTTTTACTAATAAAAACGTTTGTAAGGAATTACATTGTCTACTTGCCTTTTTAAGTAACCAAAAAACTTGGGGGTGGGTGATTAGGCTTCCTCTACCGCTCATTTTTCCCAAAATCATTCGATCAAAACTAAGAGAAAAATATTTAGCCAAAAAATAAATATACAAATCTCGTTTTAATTATTCGTCTGCGGAGAGCCAAAATCAAAACATGCATTAATTCAAAAACGTTCAGAAATTAAATAAGAAAAACAAGTTTTTTTTAACTGAAAGTAAGGAGTGACATTAAAACTTAAAACGAACAGAAATTACTTCGCATATGAAAGCGGCTGGTCCCTCCTCAACGCCCCGCTCTTTACGCAAAAGTTTTTTACTGTTTTAAAAAGTAGAGTTGAAAGAAAATGCCAAACTTTAGCGTAAAGAGCGGGGTGTTGAGGAGAGACCAGCCCCTTTCGTATGCGAAGTAATTTCTGTTCGTTTTAAGTTTTAATGTCGCTCCTTACTTTCAGTTAAAAAAACTTGTTTTTTTTTTATTTAATCTAGGCATAAAGCAATTAGTTTGAGAAACAATTGAAAGCAGACTTAAGATTAATAATAATATTTACTTAAATAGGGGTTTAGGAGAATATTCACTGAATGCTTTGTGCACAAATTTAATTAAAAATAATCTTACAAGATATTAGAAAAAACAATAGTTATTAACACAGAACCTGTCACAAATAGACCTATAAGATCAGCAGCGAAAAAAGCAAGGCTGGCATTAAAAACCTGTTTTTAAATCATTTCTTTCATTTCATTGAATTGCCTCGTTTCATAACAATTTATTTTTCAGTCCTGGTTGAACTTCGCTGAGGTAAGGATGCTGGGACTGTTTTGAAAAACTGTTCATTTTAGTTTTAATGATTTTATCCTCTCGTAAGTTGTTTTTTCTTATTTGTATTGCTGAGGACGGCCCTTGGACATTGGGCCGAAAAATTCATTCTAAATTGTTTCCCACTGTCTTAAAAAATTCCCTATTGTTGTTCTTATTTTTGGTGTTTGTGAATTTTATGTCACTTAGGTATGCTAAGCGTATTAACTTCTATAGTTAATTCATAGAACTAAAACTATTTAAAAGATCCAGAGCAAAGTTTTGAGCATTGTTGAATTCATCAAGACAAAAAGAAAACAGGTATCTCATATTGGAATTCTAAGAAATCTTTGGGACGACTTAAACGAATGCAGCAATTTATGAGGATCACTCCTTTTCTTCTCTCCAATTGCGTACTTGCCGGAGTTAGGCTTCATGAATCAGTTTTTGGACTATGTTGTCTTTGGTTTCAAAGAATAGGGCCAATCAGTGTTGTACCTTTTAGAACAGACACACTGAAGATACAACTTTGTACTGATGTTTTCCATTGTAATTAGTTTCTTATTAGCTTCAGTTCACACTTCGATTTACATTGAGCCTTATATTTCCTTTGTTTTCAACACTATTTGTTTTCAGTAAGTATTTAATTAAAACTCCTTTCTGATTGTAAAATTCAACCCATTTCTGAAATAAGACGAATGTCGGAAGAATTATATTGAATGGTTCCTAATATTTTACAAAATCATGGCCTCTGCTTGTCCTATTGGCCCAAGAAAACCCCGCCTTCTTTTTGAAATTTTCATATTGCTATGGCAACAAGGAAATGGAGAAATTGATTTTGAAAGATGTCTTTTTGTTATGCCTTTTCTAAGAAGGGGAAACTTGACTAAGAGCTTTTCCAAGACTAAATTAATATTTATACATCGTCTTTCGGTTATGGAAATTTCATTTTAAGTTTGAAAGGGAAAAGTAATTTTTGCTCCAAGGGGAAATGGAAAATGCTTATTTTCCAAGTTAGAACGTTTCCAAGTTTTTGTAGGGAAGAAAGTACTTGTGTATTCTTAAAGCATGTTTCATTTTTCTCTTTATTCAACGAGTTTAAATACGGCAAAAAGGGAATGGATAAACGGGAATAGAATGATGAATAGTTTTTTGTTCAGAAACGAAAAATTCAATGACAAAGTTGCATTTAGCTCAGTTTGCATACGACAAAGTTGGAAGCTGGGCTCTGAAATGGGAATAAAATATTACATAGTTGAAGGTATTACTTGTCTTTACCACCGGTATTTCTCTTCATAATAAAAGGTCTTTGTCAAACGGAAAAATCAAGCATATACACAAGAGCTTAATTTGGAAAGAGGACACAAATTTGTCAAAATAGCGAAGACAACAAAGTTACGTAAAAAATACGAAAACCGTAGTAGTTAGGAAGATAGACATTGAGGCAGGCACGTAAGAAAAATAATGTAGGGTAAATAAACAAGGGTAAACTTTCTACCAGTGAAATGCGATTAATTCGAATATTCTGTTGATGCCTGGATTTTTTCGGCTTGGAAGGGAGAGTTGAGGGGGGGAGGGTACGTGGGAGGATCTTTCTATGGAAAACTTCTCATGGGGGAAGAGATTTTCACTGAAGGGGGCGCAGGATTTTCTAGCATTATTTAAAAAAAAACAATGAAAAAATAAATATGAAAAGTTTTTTCTATTGGAAGTGAGGAGCTGCATTAAAACTTAAAACAAGCAGAAATTATTCCACCTATGAGGGGTTTTTGTACGGTCTTTGTGATTCAAGGGTAATTCTTATGGAATTGGGACAAGATTTAAGCTTTAGTGTAAAGAGCAAGGTATCGACGAGGGGCGAACCCCCTCATTTCGCAATAAAAACATACGAATATAGAAGTTCGTTACGTAAGTTAATTCGCAAATTACGTATATTTTTTACTAATGAAAATGTTCGTAAAAATTAAAAGCTCTAGTTGCCTTTTTAAGTAATCAAAAATTAGAGGGCAACTAGGCTTCCTCCCTCACTCCTTTTTTCTCAAAATCTTCCGATTAAAATAATGAGAAAGCCATTTAGCCAAAAAAAAAATATATGCAAATTTCGTTTTAATTATTGATTTGCAGAGAGCCAAGATCAAAACATGAATTAATTAAAAAACGTCCAGAAATTAAATAAAAAAACAAGTTTTTTAAAATAAAAGTAAGGAGCGACATTAAAGCTTAAAACGAACAAAAATTACTCTGTATATGAAAGGGGCTTTTCCTCTTCAACGCCCCACTCTTTACGCTAAAGTTTTTTTACTGTTTTAAGAAGTAGAGTTAAGAGAAAGAGTCAAACTTTAGCGTAAACAGCGGGGCGGGTTGAAGAGGAAAAGCCCATTTCATATACGAAGTAATTTCTGTTCGTTTTTGTCGCTTCTTACTTTCATTTAAAAAAAAAACTTGTTTTTTTATTTAATCAAATACGTAAAACGAAATATAAGAGACCCAAAAATTTTTCCTGTATTTTTAATTGATCGGTTTTTGTCTGTTATATAGAACACACTCGAGAAGTGAAGTTTGGTGACAATAAAAATATGATGAAAACAAAATACTTTATTGGCAAAATTGTCAAGGTCATTCGCGAATTATTAATTTGGGAGCTTTGGCGTCCGCTGACCGTCTCAAAGACAAAGAAAAGTTAATTATTAACGCGATTTTTGACCTAGTTCATTGTAAACGCGATTCTTGTGTAGGTTAGTTTGCTTTCGCTAGTGATAAAATAGAGTGATCCGCCATGGATGTTCAAATTACAATTTGGGATTTTCCAAGGACCGAAGAACAAGCCCCATTCAAGTCCTGAATAAGGGGTTGTTGCTCAAAGCAAAACACTGCATCAATGGACAGACCCTGACTTTGTACTCTTACGAGAAGCAACATTTTTGGAAGTTTAACGCTAGGCTATGCTTGAAAATTGTCAATTAGCGTGTCAATACGTTTCTCTAAAAGTAAAATACCATTTGTTACTGTAGTTTGTTTCACTTATTTATGGGTTAACGAATTGTCGTCTGTGGCCTGGTGTCAATATGAGCTAGTCCTTTCTAAGCAAACGGTTGTCGATTGGAATAATAGAGAAAATGTGGGGTTCCGCAAAACAAAGTTTTTTCACATTTTTACTAATAAAACATTCTATTTTCACTTTTTTTTGTTGGCATAAACCAAACTTCACTTCTCAACAGTGTTTTATGTAAAAGACTAGTACCAGAACAAATATTTAAAGTATATCCTTAATGTGATTTGTCTTTGGACTTCTATGGTTCAACAATAGAACTATCTGTGATTCACAGATTCAACTGTCTATGGTCAACAAGTTCAGAAACCGTAATATTCTAATTTTATGTGCTCTTAATGAGTTTTGATTTATGACATTTATTGTGTGATTTTTAATGATTTTGTTAAAACGTTCGGAACTTCTCTCAAATAATCCCTGATCAAACAGTTCGTGGTAACGAACTGTAGTAAGGAGCGACGCGGCTCAATAGTAATCGAAACTCTAAAAAATGGAATTCTGATATCAATAGTTACATCAAAAGAATCGCATGTTAATCCTGATTTTATATATATAAGTTTAATCAAGATCAGTTATACCCATCAAAAGTTACGAGCCTGAGAAAATTTGCCTCATTTTAGAAAATAGGGGGAGACACCGCCTAAAAGTCATACAATCTTAACAAAAATCACACCATCAGATTCAGCGTATCAGAGAACCATTTTGTAGAAGTTTCAAGCTCCTATCTACAAAAATGTGGAATTTCGCATTTTTCGCCAGAAGACAGATCACGGATGCGTGAATTATTTATTTTTTTGTTTGTTTTTTTGTTTGTTTGTTTTTTTCCCCAGGGGTGATTGTATCGACTGAGTAGTCCTAGAATGTCGCGAGAGGGCTCATTCTAACAGAAATTAAAAGTTCTAGTGCCCTTTTAAGTAACCAAAAAAATTGGAAGGCACCTAGGCCCCCTCCCATGCTCATTTTTTCCCAAAAAGTCTACGGATCAAAATCTGAGATAGAAATTTTATTCACCATAGTCGAAAACCTAATAACTATGTCTTTGGGGACGACTTACTCCCCCGCAGTCCCTGTGGGAGGGGCTGCAAGTTGCAAACTTTGACCTGTGTTTACATATAGTAATGGTTACTAGGAAGTGTACAGACGTTTTCAGGGGGATTTTTTTGGTTTAGGGGGGGGGATTTGAGGGGGGTAAATGGGAGGATATTTCCATGGAGAAACTTCTCACGGGGGAAGAGAATTTCAATGAAGGGGCGCAGAATTTTCTAGCATTATTTGAAAAAAAACAATGAAAAAATAAATATGAAAAGTTTTTTGTACTGAAAGTAAGGAGCAGCATTAAAACTTAAAACGAACAAAAATTATTACGCATATGAGGGGTTTACCTCTTCGTTATACCTTACTCTTTACGCTAAAGTATTTTTAATAATTTCAACTATTTATTCTATGGCCTTTGTGATTCAGAGGTCATTCTTAAGGAATTGGGACAAAATATAAGCTTTAGTGTAAAGAGCGACGAAGATTGAACCCCCTCATATACGCAATAAAAACATACGAATATAGAAGTTCGCTACGTAAGTTAATTCGTAAGTTACGTGTATTTTTTACCAATGAAAACATTTGTAAGAAAACTAGTTGCTTTTTTAAGCAATCAAAAACTTGGAGGGCTACTAGACCTCCTCCCTCGCTCCTTTTTTCTCAAATCTTCCGATTAATTGCAATTGATTAATATGCAAATTTCGTTTTAATTAATTATGTGCGGAGAGCCAAGATCAAAACATGCATTAATTCAAAAACGTCCAGAAATTAAACAAAAAATAAGTTTTATTTTTTAAATGAAAGTAAGGAGCAACAATTAAAACTTTTTTAAGTATAGGGGCTCTTCCTCCTCAACAACCCGCTCTTTACGCTAAAGTTTCTTACTGTTTTAGAGTTAAGAGAAAGAGTCAAACTTTATCGTAAAGAGCGAGGCTTTGATGAGGAAAAGCCCCTTTCATATATGGAGTAATTTTTGTTCGTTTTAAGTTTTAATGTTGCTCCTTACTTTCATTTAAAAAAACTTGTTTTTTTATTTAATTGAGAGTATAAGGTGAAATTGGTGTAGTGTGAATTTTTGCTCTGATGTAGTGTTGAGGCGGAGAAAACGTATTGGAAGGGACAGGCACCCAATGTCACAGGTTTATTCCTCCAATCATACAGATTGAAAGTCCTTGCAGACTCAAATTTTAGTAGGACGTGAAATAACCGCCATTTGCAAAATTCATACTTAGAATATTTTTATTTTTCATATCTGTACTTCAAAACTAGCCTCTGATTTTTATTCATGATGCTCAGAATTCTTTTAACCTTTATATACCATCCATATACCATTTGGGAAATATATGATAATTGTTATTACTTTTTTTTATAAAGCCATGTTGTGTGTTTTAATGTGTCTTGATTTCGGACAAAAAATTTGGAGTAACTTACATAAGAAAAACAGTTATTCTAGTGATTGTTAGAGATTTTTAAGATCAAAATATGAAATATAAAATAAAATAAAAAATGTACAGAGCACCGTATGTTTGAAAACTAGTGGTTAATTAACACCAGAATTTGTAAGTTTTCTAAGCCTGCTGACTGGAAATAAAAGGCCAAAATTGACGTTTAAAATCAAAATCTAATAAGTAAACCAACTTATTAAATCTTACATGGTGGAGAACGGTTATATATTCCTCCAAATGAAGGGAGATTAGTTATAAACTCTTTTTTCAAGTAAAACTCAAGAAGCGTTGTTCAAAAGGGGGTAGGGAGTGTCTGGGGATATCTTCTCCGGGTGCCATGCCTAGAAATAGGCCAAGGCCAAGATTTTCAAATAGGCTATTACGTTTTTCATTTTTTTTTATTCATATACAAGTTTGTGTATGACGACCATATTTGCATTGCAGCAGTCTAGACGACCGTAGCGCTTGACCTGTCTGAACATATATTTCGTGATATGTTTAGGGCTGCTCATCTGTTTGCTATGTTTTTCAACTAGTGACAGGGCTCTGGCGGTTATCCAATACTATCGTTTCACCTTCGTTCGGCCTAGTATCTCTTCAGTGGTATCTCTCATCACTGTTTTGAAGGACTCCCATCTTTGCTCAGGGTCAGGGTTTTCCTCTTTATTCAAGTTTAGGGCATCAAAATGGTTTGTTCACTCCATATTTAGACTTTGCCAAACTTCTTTATCTTACTGCTTACCAATGTCGATTCGGGCTTTCGTTTTATGTTTTCTCCGATATGCAAGACGAAGTAGTATTTTTGCAAGCACTATCTTGTGATCAGACCATGATTTTGAGCCTGTGTCTGCACCGTTATATGAACGGAAGTCTACTACTGAACCTCTCCAACTTTGGCGGACGAGAATGAAGCCAACCTGCGTCTTAGTAACACCGTCGATGGAATGCCAGGTCAGTACATGGCTTGGCTTGTGTTACTTCTCGACAACCGTACCGAGGGGGCCGCGTTGCTTGCCAGGAACGCCGTAGCCGTATTCATAATTTATTTTAGGTCTATGTCCACTGATATTTCTTGGGAATAAAGTTTACCGTAAGGTCCCCAGTCTTTTGGGTGAAAAAAAAATGTGGAACGCTTCACAATTTTGTACAAACACCCACATTTTGTGTATGAACATCCCTAGGAACGGCCTCAATCTCAAGGATGCATTTTTGCCTAAATTTTAAATACATCCATGAGAAAGGTCTTTAAAATTAATACGGAGGAAGTGTTACCCCTTTGCCTTTCTTCATTTAAAGAAATATATTCGGGCTAAGCGTAAAATATGAGTGCTTTGGGGATGAAAGTCCTATATGTGTGTTTGTCTTTTATCGAGGGCCGCCAACTCCCCTCCACCTGGTGCACATCTCAGAATGTCACGTGTACCATACAGTTCTGCCACGTTTGGCATAGTTTTGCCACGCTTGGCACAGTTCATGTAAAGCTTTGAACACTCTGCAAAATGCTTAGTATAGTTCCTCTACGCTTGGCACGTTTCATCTGGTCTACGTGACATCTGAGAGAGAGCGACCCCTCGCACTATATAAGTACGCAAGAAACGTGATGAAAGAAAATATAACAAATAAACCAGTAGATTTTCACGGTAGTAAAAAGCAGTTTGTAATGTAAAACTTCATATAGTCAAAACTTAAACTCGAACTCGACTGTCTTCAGTGCAAAAAGAAGGAAAACACAAAATTGACTAATATCCAAAAATTAGTTGGTACTTGTCAATTATATAAAACACACTTGAGAAGTGAATTTTTGCTAATCCTAATTAAAAAAATGAAAATAAAATACTTTATTAGCAAAATTATGAAAACTCCATTTTGCGAAACCCCACATTCTCTATTATTCGTAAAATTGTGACAACTCCATTTTGTGAAACCCCACATTCTTTATTATTCTAATCGACGGTCAGTCGATGTCGAAGCACCCAAATTAATAATTCACAAATGGCCTTCATAATTTTGCTAATAGAGTATTCTATTATCATCACATTTTAATGTCACCAAACTTCACTTCTCGAGTGTGTTTTATGTAATAGACAAGTACCGTTGTTTTGGTTGGCATAAAGCGTGACCCTTAATTATGTTCTTCTTCATCATCGTCGCTCGTCATCCCTTACCTTATTATATAAGCAAATCGTAGCTCTTTTGACTCGAAGTAGGTCTAATATGATCTAGGGAATGATCCCAAATAATTTAACTTTAATAGTTTAGAATAATCAAGAGAGCGGTGTGATGGTCCTGAATCAAATCACATAAAGCACATATTCCGTATGTTTCAGCGAATATACCGTGTGTATCCGCAAAGTTAGCATTTTGTGGCTTTTGAAGGTTTTTAAAGAAAAATCTGAAACTAATTAGCACAATATAGAAATTCAAAAATCTTAGTTGAACTACTCCTGCAACGAATAACCCGCCATAACTACTACTACCACGTTATGTTTGTTAATAGTTAATAGTAATGTTTATACTACGAAATGTTTATACGATTGTTATTATATAGAAAAAGTATGTCAATTACGTGATGAAAAAAAAATTTAAACTGAGAACGCAGCATGGCATTCCTACAGGGCAGAACAATGTGATAACACTTTTTTTCGCAATTCAGTCAAGTTTTATCAAAGCACTAAAAACCCTAAATTTAGTTAAAAAAAAGTCTATTCAGAGCAAAATTTGAAAATCTATATAATTCACAATATGGGTATCTGATTATTTATTTTGAATTTGCATAAAATCAAAATCTTCAATGGCCTGTTTTGGAACGATGTGGTCGCTGTGAAAAACTTTTCCCATTGACCTCTGTTATCAAACAGTTCATGGTAACGAACATAAAGTAAGAGACGAGTCAGGCCAATATTAACTGACGCTCTATTTAACAGAGTTGGTGTAAAATTGATGCATAAAAAAAGAGTTTTATTCTGATTCCACACATACAAGATCCCTAAATTCTAACATTTCCTTTCAAAGGCTACGAGTTTGAAAAACTTGTCTGATTTTTGAAAAAGGGAAAAAATTCAAAAGCAAAGTAATTTTAATAAAAATAATATCATTAGATTCTTTGGAATTATTTATTTATTTTTTCATGAATGATCGCAATGAACCAATATTTGACAAAAAGTCAAACATCAGTCAAAAGCCAAAAAGACGAGTTTGAATTTTTGTCAAAGATTTGTCTTTTTGGTAACAATTACTGAAACACAAGGGCTGTTTAATTGAAATAAGAAGCTTTTCATAGTACTAAGAACTTTGGCGTAACTAGCGAAAAGATGAATGAGGAGGATATCTCGTCGTATGCGGAATCATTTCTATTCATTTTAAGTTTTAAAGTTGTTCCTTCCTTTCAGTTGATTAAATAAAAAAAAACAGGTTTTTTGAACTGAAAGTAAGGAGCGACATTAAAACTTAAAACGAACAGAAATTACTTCGTATATGAAAGAGGCTGGTCCCTTCTCAACGCCTCGCTCTTTACGCTAAAGTTTGACACTTTCTCACAACTTTACTTTTTAAAACAGTAAAAAACTTTTGCGTAAAGAGCGTTCAGGAGGGACCAGCCCCTTTCATATACGAAGTAATTTCTGTTCGTTTTAAGTTTTAATGTCGCTCCTTACTTTCAGTTAAAAAAAATCGTTTTTTTATTTAATTTCTGAACGTTTTTGAATTATTGCATGTTTTGATTTTGACTCTACGTAGATGAATAATTAAAACGAAATTTGCATATTTATTTTTTTGGCTAAATGGCTTTCTCATAGTTTTGATCGAATGATTTTGGGAAAAAAGGAGCGGTGGAGGAGGCCTAATCGGCCCCCCAGCTTTTTGGTTACCAAAAATGGCAACTAGAACATTTAATGTTTTACAAACGTTTTTATTAGTAAAATATATATGTAACTTACAAATTAGCTTACGTAACGAACTTTTGTGTTCGTATGTTTTTATTACGTATATGAGGGAGCTTACCCACTCAGAAGTACCTCGCTCTTTACACAAAAGCTTAAGTTTTGTCCCAATTCCTTAAGAATGACCACTGAATCACAAAGGCCGTAGAATAAAGAGTTGAAATTACTGAAGATACTTTAGCGTAAAGAGTGAGGTATTGAGGAGGGGACGAATCCCCTCATATTTGTAGTAATTTTTGTTCGTTTTAATGCTGCTCCTTACTTTCAGATGAAAAAACTTTTTCATATTTTTTTTTAATTGTTTTTTTTTAAATAATGCTAGAAAATCCTGCGCTCCCTTCATGGAAATTTTCTTCCCCCGTGACAAATAACTCCATGGAAAGTTCCCCCAACATATCCCCCTCTTCTCAACAACTCCCCCACCCAACCAAAAAAATCCCTCTGAAAACGTCTGTACACTTCCCAATAACCATTACTATATGTAAGCATAGGTCAAAGTTTGTAACTTGTAGCCCCTCCCACGTGGGCTGTGGAGGAGTAAGTCGTCCTCAAAGACATGATTATAAGGTTTTCGACTATGCTGAATAAAGTGGCTATCTCAGAATTTTGATCCGATGACTTCGGGAAAATGATTAGAGGGGGAGGGGGCCTAGGTGCCCTCTAATTTTTTTGGTCACCTAAAGCGGGCACTAGAACTTTTCATTTCCGTTAGAATGAGCCCTCTTGCAACATTCTAGGTCCACTGGGTCGATACGATCACCCCTAGGAAAAAAAAACAAAAAACAAACAAACAAACAAATAAACACGCATCCGCGATCTGCCTTCTGGCAAAAAATACAAAATTCCACATTTTGTAAATAGGAGCTTGAAACTTCTACCGTATGGTTCTCTGATACGCTGAATCTGATGGTATGATTTTCGTTAAGATTCCATAGCTTTTAGGGGGTGTTTCCCCCTATTTTCTAAAATTTTCTCAGGCTCGTAACTTTTGATGGGTAAGATTAAACTTGATTAAACTTATATATTTAAAATCAGCATTAAAATGCGATTCATTTAATTTAGCTATTGCTAACGAAATTTCGTTTTATAGAGTTTTGGTTACTATTGAGCCGGGTCGCTCCTTACTACAGTTCGTTACCACAAACTGTTTGAAAAAACTCGTGTTTTTTATTGAATCGCAAAATTTAATACAGTCCCAAAAATTGTAGGAAATAAAATTCTTGCTTCTTAAGAGCAACAATTTTCTTACAGCAAAAAAAGCTGTTTTTATGTCGAGTTTAAATTCACCGGATTTACTTATATCTATTTTGGAATAAACACTAGAAAAGTGAGACATTGAATTGAATTGAATTTACTGAAAAGAACAAGAAATGGTAAATAACAAAATACACCGTATTTTACATACAAAATTAAAAAAAAAATACTTCAACTTAGTCTCCCTCGTAAGGCTCTATAGCCAGAAAAACACAGGGGAGAAATAAAATGAAAAATTAAACAAATATATCCATCAAAAATTTTTAAATAATATACTCACATCACCAACCCAAGATCCCCCCAAAACCAAATCCAAGCTAAGTAGGGGAGTTGTACATGATTCCACATACACGCATAATACTATTTCAAAAAACACTGATAGACATTTATCACTTTTTGCCATACAGCTTTTTGTGAAAAGCTACATGAAATTGAAGCTGTTTCACTTTTTGTGTAAATAAATCCGTCAGCTTTTCTCTAATATGTTTTAAGAATACTTTTTCCACGAAAGAAGCCTTTTGAAGAAAAGTAAAGAGTAGCACTGCACTTAAAACGAGCAGAATCCACAAAAAAGTTTCTCCAAGAAAGTATAAAGAAAAAAAATATATTAAACCAAAGATGAGCAGAAAAAAAGTTAAATAATACTTCAAGAAGAAATTAATCATAAATCATTATCAGTAAATAAATGAAATCCAAAAGAAACCTAAATTGCAATAAAAAGTCAATTCAAACTTAAAACGAGCAGAAACTACCTCAGCGGGAAATAGGGCTAAGTCTTCTAAAAACCAGAACGTTATTTCCGCTTTACTGAAGCAATATTCATTTAGAGCTATGTATTGCTATTTCTCATAACATAAAAAAAAATCCTTGCATAAATCACTATAAAAGGCAAGATTATCGAAAATAACAAACAAATGTGGGTCGAAAGTCTAATATATAGTGACATTCCTGAATGTCTCAACAGTTTGGATATACAAAGGTTATACAAGAGAAAAAGGTTTAAACGTATCTTGTTTAGATCCAAGTGCAAATTACGTTCTCGTCTTTAGAAAGCAAAGGGGGAGTTAGCCGTATATCTCTTGGTGATAATTTCTACTCGTTGCAAGTTTGACTTGGTTATATAACGCAATTCTTTTACTTTTGGTTTTCATTTGATACAATAGTGATTTACGGTCGTTTCACGCTTAACATATTATTTGACTTTATTTCTGCTCATCTTTGGCTTAATAGAGCTCTTTATTTAAAAAGAAAAATTTCTTATGGAAATGGTCTCTTAAAATTAATTTCCGATCGTTCTTATTTGAAAAGTCCTTTTAGTTAGTTAACATAAGAATATTTCGAATCTTTTTGGTTTTTCGTCAAACCGTATGCTGTACGATTCCCGCTTTATATGGCTATAAGGAAAGAAAGCTTGGGGTGGCCAGGGTACGTTTTGCGAATGAATGATGACAGGTTGCCGGAGATTGTCCTTTTTGGCCAACCGTCAAGGGCTAAACGGAAAGCCGGTCATCCTTGTCTGGGTCGGGAAGATGTCATATTGAAAGATTTAAAGGAAATGGGAAATTCCTGGGAGGGTGTAACGAAGGAGGCTTTAAACGGATTGGGATTGGAGGTGGGGCTTGCGTAGCTGTGTTGGCCTCAGGTGGCTTGGTGCTGTGGTGAATTTTTAGTAGTAGTAGATGAAATTTATACTTTAGCTTGCTATTTATGTGTGGTAGAGATTTTTTTAAAACAATCTTTAACAATAGCTATAGAATAGTTTTTTGGATGGACGGGTGCGGGGAATGATATCCAAATAAACTGCTTGAAAATCTGCTTAATCTCTTAGGGCTCTATAGGCATGATGGGTATCTATTCCCCATCATGTTATAACCCTGAATATATACAGCATTAATCAGGCATTCTCTTTCGTAGACCCTGAAAATTCCAACTAAATCCACTAATGTTTTTTTTTTTGAGATATCGCACATTCGCGCTTTTCACATCCATGGTTGCACATAGAGTGTTTTGATCTAGTTCAAATTCCCAATCAAAATGTCTTCACAGTTTTAATTTAATAGCCTTAGCCGTTCTCAAGTTATCGGAGATATGCCCTTTTGACAGCATTAGATGCATATTTTCCTTTGATTTAGTTTAAGATCCTCAATAACAATAAGGCCTGACGTTCCAGAGTAATACCCTTAGTTTTTCCGGGGGTATTGCACAGACAACCAATGGACGATCTGCATACACATAGTTTCTTTTGATCTAGTTTTAAATCCCCTTTAGTTTTCACTGAAAGTTTCAACTCAACAACCTGTTTCGTTCCTGAGATATTGCATCTGTGGGATTTTGACAACCTAAACATACTTTAACTCTTTTCATTTAGCTCAATAGTATTAGCAGTGTAAGTACTAGCGGTAGTGGTAGTAGTAGTAGTAGTAGTAGTAGTGGTATTAATAGTAATAGTAGTAATAATAGCGGTAGTAGTTGTAGAAATAGTAACAATCAAAGTTAAACCTTCAGAAGAAATAAAAAAAAACATCTAAAATTCCTCAAATAGCTAGAAGTCATCAAAAAAATGTTTGCTGTTTTATTAGCCATGGGATACAGTTTAATAAAATATATCCATTTTAGATTTTTTTTTTTCGTCTCTGCAGTCACAAGAAATATTTAAAATTGACTCAACTTTATTAAAAACTAGTTGTCTGATTAAATTTTCAAGTTTGTAGAAATGTATACTAATTCAAGTGAGGACGAAAGACACTAAGTAAGACGGATTTAAGAAAAACATAGTATTTGAAGATCATATCGACCCAGTAGTCCTAGAATATTGCGAGAGGGCTTATTCGAAACTAAATTAAAAGTTCTAGTGCCCTTTTAAAGTGACTAATTACATTGGAGGGAAACTAGCCCCCTTCCCCACTCATTATTGCCCAAAGCCACCTGATCAAAATTTTGAGATATCCATTTTGTTCAGCATAGTCGGAAAATCTATTAACTAAGTCTTTGAGGATGACTTAATGCCCACAGTCCCTGGTAGGATGGCTGCAAGCTATGAGCTTTGCCCATTTTTTACATATAGTATTGGTTATTGGGAAGTATACAGACGTTTCAGTGGGAATTTTTCTGGTGACCGGGGGGGTTGGGGGTTGGGAAGGGATTATGTGGGAGGATCTTCCCATGGATGATTTTTTCATGGGGGATGGTATGAAAGGGGTGCCAGATTTCCCAGCATTATTCAGAAAACGGTCAGAAATTAAATAACAAAACAAGTTTTTTCAACTGAATGTAAGGAGCAACATTAAAATTTAAAACGAAGACAAATTATTAAGAATATGAGGAGGTTCGCCCCTTCGTAAATACCTCGCTCTTTACGCTTGAGCTTTTTTTTAGTACTTTCAATTGAGCTATGTATTGTAATTAAACGGCCTTTTTGATTCAGGAGGTCATTCTTAAAGAATTGGAACAAAATTCAAACTTTAGTGTGATAGTTAGGGCGCCAGATTCCTTATCATGCACCCACCCAAGCTGGAAGGTAAAAAAAAAAATGCTGAGGACGGATCCTAGGGTAGTCAACCATGCTGAAAACCAAATTCGTAGGACGTATGTTCGCCGTTGGGGTATTTCTGAGATATAGGCCAAAAACGCCAAATTTAGGTTATAACTAAGTGTGACAATTTAAGAATTTTTTTGCAAGTTACTGGGTTGAAGAATCCGGTGTAACATTATATCAGTCGAAAGAAGAGGTCTAGATCTAAGGAATATGATTTTTAAATTGAAAAAAAAACACCACGTTTTTTTCTATTTACTTGAGTTTCAAAATAAGTGCTGTAAAATCCGACAAATATCTCAAAGAAAGGCTAAAAACTCAAAATTTCTTTAAGGTAACAAGCTTCTTTTCATATTAGAAAATAAAGTTCATTCAGCTCCGTACGATTTGACATAAGAAATATAAACTATTTTTATTATTAAAAAGTCTGCGATTTTTTTGTTGTGTCACTGAAATGATCACTAGCCGTATCGTGAAAAGGGACATAGTTTTTTTCTTCAGAAGGTAGGAATACTTCAGATTTCCTAACTGTTTAAAATTTTTACTTTTACTTAAATATAAAGATAGGTTTAAAAAGAAATATTTACTAAAAAGGTGATTTTTTTTAGAATAGACGAATATGTTTTCTGGTGTGCTAAGGGGTCTGCAATTACCATTTTGGGACCTGATTTGCCACTGATACGACTGAGCTATTTACTACAAGAAAGAATTCTGCTTCACAAATGGATTCAATTGACGCACTGGAGTTGTCTTACTCGGCTGACCCGTAAAATTGGTTAATAGTAACTTATTAGGGACCTGCTGTAATTAAAAGTAAAAGGTCTCAAATAAAACTTTCAAAGATATTCCTCATTTTCTTCTTCCGAGAATTCTGATGGAGCAGGGTCAGACTCCCTGCATTCCCTCCTCGTTCCACGGAAGGAGCATAAGCTGCAGCATCCTTTCATTTTTGAGCAGCTACAGTCTTTCCTCCATCTTCCGCTTTTGCATCTGCAGTAAGCTTCCCGGCTTGATGCTTCTTTACTGCTTGAGACGACCACATCTACTCCCCCTTCAGCCATCTTCCGCCCATGGAGGCTTTGATCTGGAAGGCTCAGCCGAGCCTTTACTGACGACAAAATTATCCATGTAGCGAATAAGGCTCTTCGTATGCATGGCTTGAAGGTGTGGTCAGAAGGTGGTAGTCTTCTCACATCTTGTATCTGGCACCAAATGTGAGCCCTTACATTTGCCAGTTAATTGAGTTCGGCCTGTTTACCGTACATTACACCGACCAGGGATTTTGATAGGTCGTAAGCTTTTCTAAGCGAGTCGGCCGAAATATTCCCTTCTGCATCCTTGTTCCGAACCATTTTTTACGCAAAAGTTGGAGACGCCGCAGTATTTAAGACGGAAGCTTTCCTGCCACCAAAGAAAAAGTTCGTTGTGTCATATCCTGATAGACAATGCACGAACGGTAACATAATCCGCCTTCTTTGGACAAGTGGACTCCATCTGCCAGCTCGTGTACTGGGATAATGTAAGACGGGAACTTCAAGAAAAGTTCGCTCAGTCCCTATTCTTGAAGCTCTTCAGAGACAATTAACACAGGATGCTGCCACGTCTGTGTCGTTGGCATGCACAACAATGCTATAAGTGTAATGGCTAACGTACTTAGCATGCATCATAAAGCATTAGTCAGCCTCTTCGTGGATGGAGGACAAGCATTCCTTGTAGTCACAGTATTCTGGTTAAGGTGGATTGCAGCCACACTTGACCAGAGACACTTAGAACCTCTCCTTGAACCCACTCGAGAGAAAAAGGTTGAGTGTGCTCGTAAGCAGGTTTCATACAAAATTTCGTGGAGCTGGCTTTTAGATGCTAAGCTTGCAAATACAGCATCCCCTTCTTCAATTTTGCTATGAGTGGAAATCTGGAGGTTTTTTCCTTTCCCTCGTCGGAGTCTGTATGCTGATTTCAAGGTGATCGGCTCTCCGGTGTCTGTGAGCTTTCCAAACAGCCCGTCGTATCCATCTGCGACAGCGTGGACTTCAGGAATACCCACTGGAAGATCATTCAGCAACGATAGAAGCAATCTTTCTGCGAAGGATTCTCAGGAGATCGGTTCTAGGGACACCCTTCACTTTCTGAGTTTTTCTCCCTGAAGGGAAAGTTCGAAGTCCAAACTTTTTCACATCTACTTTCCAGTTGCACATAAAGTCTTTAAACACCTCTTTTCCTTTTGTGGCTACCCAAGTAATATCAGGAACAATCTTCTCATCGTCTGCAACTTCTGACGTCACAATATTTACTTAGTCAAAGTCCACTCTTCAAAACAGATTGCCGCATTCAGGGAAAATGTCTTGAACTCTATCTCACGAAAGTTGTAATCGACTTGTCGTCCACTGATTGTCCTCGTGATGTTTCAGTGTCACTGTGGATACGTTGACTACTTGTAGGAAACCCTTGCTGATGGCAGCGGAAACTGGTAATATAAGAATCCAACCTTCATTCCGTCTCTCATCCATTTGTTCTCGTATTATTCCGGCCATCGTCTTTGCATCCTTGTTCACTGTACATTCCAGTGACTGATAGGACCAGGTGGCCGTGAACATGGTGTGCACTCTCCTCACTGCAAAGTATGCAAAGTGTCTTCTAGTTCGTCTAATCGTCAATCGTCTATTTGTTCAGCCCTGAATAGAGCATCCAACAGAATCTATAAAATCTTGCTATTCTACCGTGAGATATGGAAACTACCTATTTTACTACCTATTACAAACTACCTATTGCAAAGTACTATTTTATAACTATTTATTGCAAATTACTATTTATTAGTTAGGCACAAATTACCTAAACTACAGATTGCTAATTCTACCTATTTTTTATTGTTTCTGGGCCAGTAAATGCCACAGTCCCGAAAGAGTTAAAATATTTCGTTTGACTGTGGAGTTTCAACTTCATTTTTTTTTGTCAATCCTGGCTATTGCTCGCGCCTCCCCATAGACTAGCCCATGCCTCCCTGGGAAGGTGTGCCTCCCAGTTTGGAAAGCGCTGCCCTAGTCGATGTGTTGTGCCATAGTCCTAACAAACTGATCATGTCCCATGAAATAACTGTTTGTCTGCCTAAATAATACTAATTAACTGGTGTTTACCTTTACTTTGACAGTACTGCATCCTCACTTCGTGATCATTGACTTTCTATCTGTCCAGGAATGATTATATCAACCCGCTGTCACGCGATGAAAAAAAACTTTTGGCTTGGTGGCGGGCTACTAAAAAATTCCTATTATTGGGTACACTCGGTAAAAACGTTGCAGACCCCTAGGGCATAATAATGTAAACTTTTTATTCTTAGCTCAATGTGTTCGGAATTAAACGGGCTTTCTATTTTAATATAAAGAATTACTTTGTCTTGAAAAGTTTTTCACTTTTCCGTTAGAAATCTGTTGACAAAAATCTGAATTTTTTTAAACTGTAGTAAAAAGTGTACTTTTTTTTTTGCAAAGTCATATTCGTGTAGCCCCAAGTCTCTTCTGTCGATTGATGTAAGATTACGCTGATTTGACCAGTCTTATCTGTACAAAAAATTAGAATCATCGAACCTCATTGTAGGCCGAATTTGGTGTTTTTGGCCTATTTATCAGAACCACCCCAACGGCGAACATGTGCCAAACGATGTTCGTTTTCAGCATAGTCGACTACCTCGGGATCTACCCTTAACATTTTTGTACCTTCCGGCATGGGTACTAATCAAAATAAGCGAGATACAGAATCTGGAGCTCTGACTATGAAGAATGAGGTATTGAGTAGGGGACGAACCCCCTCATATACATAATAATTTCTGTTCTAATGTTGCTCCTTGTTTTCAGTTGAAAAAAATGTTTTTTCATTTAATATCATAGGTAGCGCAACAGTACTGCCTAAGTAAACAGCGAAGTGGGCCACTTGTGTTATTATTATATTTTTTTTCACCAAAAGCCACATCATATGGAGTTGTCATAGAAACTTCGGAGGGGGCTTAGTCGATTGGACACTGAAAGTTTTACTGTCCTTTTTAGGAGTCAAAATTGATTGCAGGGAAACATGCCCTCCTCCCACGCCTTTTTCGCTACTCTCCTGTCGAAGACATCCAATAAGAATTTTGAGATTTGCATTTTGTTCAGCGAAGTTAAAAAGTTAAATAACTATGTCTCTCAGGATGACATGAACACCCCTAAAGTTCTTGAAACAAGGACTGTAGGTTATGCGAATTGCCATTGTTTATATGCAGTATTTGTTCTTGGAAAAAGGAGGAGTGTTTGGTTCTGGGTCTCCAAAAAGGTGAAGGGTATTAAGATGAAGCTTTCATGGAATGTTGATGGAAGTGTTAAAATAGACCAGAGCACACTATGTGCATTCAAGTGGTCAAAAGGAGGTAACAGCAATATTTCAGGACCGTCTCAGAGTTTTAAGTTAAAACTTTAGGGTATGATGAGGAGGATGCTCAACTGACCAAAAAGGCAATATTTGCATGCCGCTACTGCTATTATGACTACTTCTATAGCTAAGGGTCTTGAGGTAAAAATTTTAGGTAATGTTGAGGAGAAAATTAAACTAAATCAAAACAAACTGTGTGCATGCACTTTTTGAAAAGGTCGTATCAGCAGTATCAGAAACGACTCAGAGCATGAATTTGAAAATTACAGGATCTGGTAAGAGGGATACTGAACTAACCGAAGGAAGCTATGTGCATACTACTGCTACTACTACTTCCACTGCTACTACCGCAAATGTTACTAATACTACTACTACAACTGCTACTGCAATAACTATTGCTACTGCTGCTACTACCACTAAACATCAGAAACAAGAAGAACCATAGGGAATTCCTTTTGTAAGACAGTGGATATCTAATTTGAATGAATATTTCGGCCCTATGTCCAAGGGCTGTCCTCAGCAAAACATCTATATATATATATATATATATATATATATATATATATATATATATATATATATATATATATATATATATATATATATATATATATATATATATATAGTTGTAAATATATAAGAGACGAAAAACTTACAACAGCATACGATCACTAAAACTAAATGATTTTTTCTAAGTGAATTTTCTTCCCAGCATCCTTACTTCAGTGAAGTTCAACCATGACTCTTTGAAGGAATATTTCGGCTCTATGTCCAAGGGCTGTCCTCTGCAAAATATAAATATGTAAAAGAAGAAAAACTTGTAACAATATACGATCAAAAAAAACTAAATAAACTATTTTTTTCAAATAGTCCCAGCACCAGTATCCTTACTTCAGCGAAGTTCCACCAGGAGTCAATTTTCAATTTTTGTGATGGAAAGGCCATGTGGTCTTCGTTGCTATTTGCTACTACCACTACTAAAACGTAAGGTATTAAAGTGAAAATTTTCGGGGATTTTAAGGAACGCTATACTAAATCAAAATATGTTATGTGCATACATGTTGTCGGAAACTTGCATCAGCAATATCTCAGGAACAGCTTCAAGGCAGGTTGGGGAGGATGTCTAGCCAACCAAAAGGCACGATGTGTGTACTTCTACTACTACTACTTTTGAGAATTTTTTTTTATCAAGTGTAACACGCAAATAATTTAAGTTATGTCAGTGTCTGATATTCACACCGTCTCGATGAAATAGAGCTACTTACAATACATTAAGCTGAACTAAGCTTACTAGGTTGCAGTAGTAGCTGCAAACTTAGTAAAGAGTGAACATCGGAAAATAGTAAATAAAAATTGAAAAAAAAGTGTTATCAAATAACTTATAGTATGGGAAAATTTCAAATAATCACTGAACTAATAATGCACCATTGTAATCGCCAGTACTGAAAACTTGCAACCACTAAGGCTAAAAAAACTGCATCTTGAAAGCCCGGAAAAATTATCGGTTTGTATGGGTAGTACTGTTGTGTCTGGGTAGCACTGTTGTGTATTTTTTTTTTTTTCCAGGGGACGTTCATATCCAACCCATTGTAATAGAATGTCCAGAGACGATTCATCTGATTGGACAGTTAAAGTGGTAATTCTATTTTTAAGTAACTAAAGAGATCATGGCACAAGCAATTGCTTATTCCTGGCACTGTATGCCACAGAATAATAATTTTGACTCAAATATGGCAAACAGCCCAATGACTTACATTGGATATATGCATGAAGCTACACTGTCAACTGGAACTCTGGCATGGAACCAAGACTTATTTTATGAGATACGATTAATCAGCTTTAATGGTAGAGCACTCACCTAGCATGCAAGTGATACAGGGATCGGATCCTTTGCGTCTGTCTTTTCCCAAAGAGAAGAATGTGGAATCAAAATCCTGATTGTTGGAACGTATTAATCGGTATTTTTTTTTTTTTTTTAATTCAGTTGGAGTAACATGAAATGTATTTTTTCCTCGATAAATAAATTAATAGTCATTCAAAACGGTACAACTATAATCATAGTAAATAAAAAAAAAACAAGCTTTGCCAACAGGAAGTCAGGAGCAACATTGAAAATTAGAAAAAAACATAATTCCGATTGTGGGGTGGGGCTACTCCTCAATACATCACTCTTTACGCTAATTTTTTTTAATAACTTTAAATAATATTTCTTATTTTAAATAAACGACTCTTTTGTTTCGAGAGTCATTCTTAAAGGATTGGAAGAAAAGTCAAACTTTAACTGTGATGAGCGAGTTAATGAGGAGTGGGTCACCCCTCACATACAGAATAATTTCAGTTTGTCTTATGTGTTAATGTTTCTTCTTAATTTACGTTGAAAAACTTTTTTTTTCATTTTATTTCTGACTGTTTTTTATAACATGCCTGAAATTCCTTTCTCTCTCCCCGTGTAAAATTTATCTTGGAAAATTCCCTCGTAAGCCTTCCTCACAAACAGAAGGAAAATCGTTCCCCTCCACCAAAAATTACCCAAAAAATTTTCTATATAATTCCTAATAACAAATACAATATGTGAAAAAATCCAATTTTGCAAATTGCGCAACTTACAGCCCTTTCCCCATGAAATATGGAGGGTCATGTTGTCACCAAGAGTATATTTGTTGGACTTTTTAGCTATGCTGAAATAAATTATTATATTTAAATTTTGATCGGATGTCTTTGGGAGAAAGGGGGGCGTTGGGGGGGGGGCTTTTGCTCTCCATTCTTTTCGGTTACTTACGAAGGACACCAGAACTTTTGATTTCCGTACGAGTGAGCTCTCTAGAGATCTTCTAGTAGCTTTGGCTGGATACGACCGCACCTGTGGGGTGGGGGTGAAAACGCATCCGTGATCTTTCTTCAGCCAAAAAGATAAAATACCGTATTTTTTTTATAAGAGCTTGAAACCCCAATAGTATGGCTTTCTGATATGCTGACTCTGATGGCGTGATTATTACTAGGATCGCTTGATCTGTCGAGGCTGTTTACTCTGTTTTAGACAATCAGGAAAATGTTCTTAGGATAATAGCTTTTGAGGGATAACATTAAACTGAATCAACTTTATATATTTGGAATCAGCATAAAATGCCAATTCTTTTTATGTATCTATTCTTGTCAAAGTTCAGCTTTTTAGATTTGTATTTTAGAAAAAACTCTAATTATCCTCTCTATAAAAAAGGTGATAGCAGTGAGTGTAGCAATTGTAGTCATTGGCCTGGTTTCTGAAGATAGCAAATTACTTACTATGATGATACATTTTTGACTTTAAGATATTGTAGATACAATTTTAAGAGACGAATAGTGTGGTTTTAGGAAGGATAGAGGATGTGTCGACCAAATTTTCACTCTAAGATTAACAATTGTATATTACAATTTATATTGTATAACAATTGTAACATTGTATGATTAACGATTTATAGATTATGAGCAAGGATTTGATGCAGCTGATAAAGGAGCTTTAGGAATGCATTATCCTTGTATGGTGTATCAAACAAATACATTAATGTGATTAGTGCTATGTAAAAGAATAATATTGCTAGCTGGGTTACGTTCTATCCCCCTGTATATGGATCATTTTGATGGACCTTGATTTAAAGAACAAAAGAAAGGCAATGGGAGAATACAAAATCAATGGGGAAATAAAACTTTCCCGGACTTAGATTTTGCTGATGGTTTAAGCATCCTAGAAGAAAGTGTTGGCAAAATAAATGAACTTTTAGAGGTTTTGCGATTTCAGGAAACAAGAACAGGTCTGAAAATCGTTGAAGAAGATTCAGTCACTAAGGCTAGGATAAGTGGAGATGAAAAAGTAATGTTTGGTAAGGAGAAGATTGGCCAAGTGGACAGCTGCATTTACCTAGTTAGTATTAGTAGTAAAGGCAGTGGGATGCAGTGAAGGTGTTATAGGAAGAATAGCTAAGGTCCAGGGTGTTCTTTCACAGTTGAAAAAAGCTTGGGATAATAGGAAGATAAGATTGCTATCCAAGATTAGAATATTGGAAGTTTCAGTGTTGGCAGCGGTCGATTATGGTTACGAAGTGCAGAAACTCCGAAAAACAGAGGATGATTCGCTTGATTTTTTTTTCAGATAAATTACTTACAGATTTTTTTGGGTATCCGATTGACTGACCGTATCTCAATAGCCGGCTGTACCAATAGTATGGTTAAAGCAAAGAAAAAGCAGGTTTTTGTTTTCTACATGCTATTTAAGGATTTTCTGCTCCTAGTCTTGTTTTGCTGCGTCAGTTTTGAGTTTTCTGTAGAGCGCTAGTTTTGCAAGATCCTAAAAGCATGGACAAATCATTAGTTGATTTATTTAAACTAATTTATTGATGTCACATCTTTTTGCTCCTTTTAAATTTCAACTTCGCTATTTACTTCCAGTAGAAAAAACTATGCTTTTTAATTAATCCTGGCCCGTTCTTAATTAAGAAAAGATATCACCCAAAAACACGGTCAAATATACACTCCATTTCCTTTGCATGGTCCGCATTGATGTGTATGCAAATATTCCACCTTGGAAACTTCCGTTTCATTTAGTCTAGGAACTTGAACGGAATAACCCATAACTGCTCACATCACTGTATCAATTAAGTTCTAAAAAAAAGTGTAAACTGCAAAACAGGTCAACATAACATCTGCGCTGGTGGAAATAATAAGCAAACCAATAAGAATGTGACATAAAAGACTGATTATTTATGCTATTGACGTTTTTTTTCCGTTTAGAATTGCTCCTGGACGTGGGGCCGAAATATTCAGAACATTTTTTTAAAATTAAAGTGTTATTTTGTTTTTATTTTTTGTTCACTGCTTTGTGGAAATTAAAACCCTTTTTAGTTCCTCATACGTACACTCTGAGGAGTGGCGCCCCTTGAGGAAACTAAAGCCTAGTAAACGACACAGCTTTCGCGCGGGATTTTTATGAATGGATTTTTTTCTGGGTTTGATTTGTTCTGGTGGGTGTTTCCTGGCTGAAAAACCTCTTTCTAGCTAAATATCTACTAAATATTTGTAGGCATAAATATATAACGAGTCGGCACAAATTAGCGAAACCATTTGAGGAATTAGTGTATCGTCTGCTTTAATTAAGGACAGGTACATACTGTAATCTTGATGGATTTTATGATTAAAATTTAACCATATAGGAAAATTCCCAAATAATCCTAGAAGGAAAATAAGTTGTAATAGGCACAATAGTTTATTTATGTGATGTTGGGGGGGGGGTAAGGTGTAGCATATTCTGCAGTAGGCACAAATACTTCACTTCGGATTTTCTAATCTGGCAAATTGAAAATCCCTGTATGATTTTAGTTTAAGCAAATTGTTGCTTTTCAACTTTTCTGATGAAAGTTATCTATGAAGCCTTACTTTTATTTTGTCTTTTCTCTAGCATGGAGCTGTTACCCCTAAGGCTACACGGAAAATTTCACACTCAGAGATCCTGTTTTGACCTTTTTACCGTTCTGGCTATTTTCAAATTCTGATCCGACGTCACAGGGGCACATGGAGGTTGAAATAGCGGCATGCACAAAACCACCCCATTTTCAATCAATTCAAATTGATAATAGAGGCACTAAAATCTTAGCTTTCTATCGATTTTGCCCTCCTTCTCCTCTCCAAGATTATACGACTATCCTCTGTATGTTTTGTCTTCTGGAAAAAATATTTGGGAAACACATCGTTAATGATTTTTCGTTTTTATACCTTTCTTAACGTTCTCCAAAGTTCATTATATTCAGATTTTAATAAAAATTTTGAACGATATATAGAGAGTTCAGAGCGGTTTCCAGGAGATGTACAAAGATCGTTTCGTCTTTAGTTAATGAGAACGGGGCAATGCCTGTTAAAAGGAGACTTGAGTCAGTTTCAGGGTCATCGTTAGCACTTGGAAATGACAGCGAATTTCTCAGAACTTCTAAGAGAGGAGGATACGATTCCCAAGTTTTAATTAAAGCCGCTTTCATGCCGTAGCTAAAATGACAATTAAGGATAGGCTCTATCCGATTGGTTGATTTTCGTACTTCGAAAATTATGCTGGAAATTTCGGAAAGATAGAGAGAGAAAGGGAACTTTATACTTCTAAATTAAAAATGGTGGCATACAAGGAAGAAATAGCGCTTTAGATGAACTAACTTTCTAACTGGAGGACTAGAGAATAACTTACTAAAATATTTAACGTCTCGGAAACTTTGTAATATGCAGGTGATTTGATTCAATTCTCTAGAAATATACAATAATTTTCAAACTAGCCAACTTCACTATTATTAAACTAGTATGCAATACAATGTTGTTGTTGTTTTTTTTTTGTGTGTGTGTACGTGTGTCAAGTTTCATTGGCCTGTAGAGGATAAAAATTACTTGAGCTGGGCACTTTCAGAAACAAAATATTAACTGAGCTTGAAAAACATTTAAATCAAAAGAAAATTAAGACTGAAGAAAAATTTTATACAAATAGCAAATAGATTCTTAAGAATAATACGACTCCGTAAGTTTGCTTGAATTTCACTGGAAGAATAAGCCAAGTTTGAACAAAAAAGGGGGGGGGGGTTCTGTTAAAAAAATTAAAATATGGAGGAAAGAAGGAGCATTGTGAGATTTCTGGGGATAGGTCCCAGGATCTGTACTCTCTTTCAACCTACCTGGGCAAGACCCCCAGCTTTTAAAGACTCTTTTGTACAGGTTTTTTTTTGGGGGGGACTTCATTGTTACTAATTACTAGTTTCGGCGCAATGGTTCTCCTGTCCTCTTGTGTTTAAAATTTTTCGAAGTTATTCCATTATTCATTCATTTCAATTTTTTGTTAATTAAAAGAGGGCCTTTCCGAAGCCAAGAGCTGGGGGTTAGCAAAAAAACAAAAAACCTGTACAAAAGAGTCTTTAAAAGCTGGGGGTTTGGGGGGCGGCAGCCCCCCAACTGCCTCTTCTAATTCCTGTACGTTTTAAGGTTCGACTTTGGGACGCAGCCTCTTTAACTCTTTAAGAAAACGAAGTTTTTTTCATATTATTTCTGTACGTTTTTCTACAATCCATGGTGGATGTAATTTAATAATTCCTGTACTCCTCGTACAGGAATTAGGAGAGGAACTTGGGTGGCTGCCGCCCCCCCCCCCGCTTTTAAATCATTGTATAAAATAGAAAAAAAATAGATAGAATGACCGAAATGTTTCTTTTGCTCATAAGAAGCTAATATTCTGTTATCTCTCAAATGATAAGCTGTCCAGGTGTTATCAAAAATTTTTCTGGAATGGAGCTGGATTTTTATGATGCTTGCAGTCATTCTCGCCGTGCCGAGCTGATTATTTTGATGTACTTGAATGTTGATATTCGTAACTTTTAAGAATTTCAAAAATTAACATGAGACTATTAGACTATTAGGACTATAAGAAGACTATTAGGAGAGGCAAACCCCCCGCTTTTAAAGACTCTTTTGTACAGGTTTAATTTTTTTCATATTAATTCTGTACGTTTTTCTACAATCCATGGTGGATGTAATTTAATAATTCCTGTACTCCTCGTACAGGAATTAGGAGAGGAACCCCCCCCCCGCTTTTAAATCATTGTATAAAATAGAAAAAAAATAGATAGAATGACCGAAATGTTTCTTTTGCTCATAAGAAGCTAATATTCTGTTATCTCTCAAATGATAAGCTGTCCAGGTGTTATCAAAATTTTTTTGATGTTGTGAAAAAAAACCGCCCGTAAGGGACTTGAACCCTTGACCCGAGGATTAAAAGTCTCACGCTCTAACAACTGATCTAATAACTTGCATGTGTGTAAATATAACTTCTCAATAGCTTTTAAAAATTTCAAATTAACATGGGCTCTTATGGAGAGAAATCCGTTAATTTAAATAGCTAATGGGTGGTTTCTGGAAAACAGGGAAGGAGTTATCGGATCAAGCTGAAATTTCGCGGATAAGCTCCTGGGCCGTAGGGGACCTTAACTTGTGAATTTCAGCCCGATCGGACAACGTTAAAAGGGGTGGGGGGAGTTGGAGGGTCGAAACTTTCGGGGGGTTAAGATTTTCCTACGAAACTTTCATGGGAACTTACTCGGAGAATTCCGCATCGAATGAGTCTTCGTACACCCAGATCCGATGTCGGATGTGACCTGTAGGCGTGGCGAAAAAGAAAGTAAATGAATTTTAAGTGGCTATGCGTGGTTTCTTGAAAACAGGGAAGGAGTTATCGGATCAAGCTGAAATTTCGCGGATAAGCTCCTGGGCCCTAGGGGACCTTAACTTGTGAATTTCAGCCCGATCGCACAACGTTAAAGGGGGGCTTGGGTTGACAGGTCGAAACTTTCGGCCAGATTTTCCCCATGAAGAAAAAGTTGGAGGGGGATGAAATTTTGCAGGTTTCTTAGTTGGAGCTCGGGCTACGAAATGCATCCCTCTCCATCCGTCTGCGACCACTGGAACGGAAGATCGCTTAACATTGTCGTGTGTCGCCTCTTTATAGAGGCACGAGTGTGCCTCCTTGATAAAGGATATAAAAAGGTTTCTTTGGGTCAGAATTAAGTTCTTCTAACAATTTCGGATTGTTTTAACTGACTTCATAAAGAATGAAGTGCCTCGTATATATTATTTTTTCTGTCACCTTTGCTTAGAAAAATGCATGAGAGAAATTTCAAAAGGACTTACTTGACTAAAAAAAAAATATTTTTAGAGCCTCTTTTAAGGGTTGAAAGTAAATGAAGGCAGTTAGTTCACATCGAATGCCCTTTTCCCCCGGGACACCCTGTAACCACTCAGACTGTTAGACCGAAACTTCCTAACATTATTTGTCTCAGATTAGCCAAAGGTTTGAAAAATATTCCTACAAGGGTGAAATGACCCGCTCAACCTTACGGGTAGGGCTCTAAATTACGCCAATTGCTTATTGTTTCATTGTTACATAGTTAATTTAAAAACTAAGTTTTTCCGAAGGAAGTAAAGAGCGAAGTTGTAGCTTAAAACGGACAGAAACTATTAATTCACAGCCTATTTAATATACATAAATAAAACTAGTACAAATAAACCGAATAATTATATTTTCCAATTATTTTAGGATTACAGAAAACTAGCGCATTACTGAAAACACAAAAGTCAAGTATAAAAAACAGTAATTTTCATTCGTGAGTCAAAAGTGAGTATGTAGCCTGACAACAAGAAACAAATCTATAAGGCTTTTCATAGTCTTACACCAGTTGTGACATCAGTAACTTTCAGTATACAATTAAAATTATCTTAAAAACATAAGCATAAATTTAGTTTTTTTTTAATAACCGTGAAGTAATAGACAACATACAGAGATATTGGATTGATTTATCAGGTAGCATTTTGGTCGCACCAGCTACAATACAGTAATATACAGTCTTAAATTGTAAGAAATATTCTTTAGTATTACTTGAAATGAAGATAAAATAAGATGTAATATGAATTCTGGAAATCCGATTATTTCTGTCTATACAATAGTGAATTTCAAGCTATGACACAAATATCAAAGCTAGTCTCTAGTTATAATATTACCAAGATGGCTTTATTTCGAACTTGTGTACAAGCTAATCATGACGTGTCGTTTTCAGAACAAAAAAGAGAGCCAGTAACTGAACTGAGCAGAACTGAATTGAACTGAACTGTACAGAAGTGATACCAAATTACATGTAATAAAAATAAAGCAACAATCTGAAAATGGATTGTTGCTTTATCTTAAAAGGGATTGCTAATACTTTTATTCCGTAAAAAGTGTCCCTCATTAGTTTGCTTTTACTGTACCAAATTTCCTTTATTTTTTTGTGTTTTCTGTAAACTGCTAGTTTTTATAATCATAAAAGCATAAGAAAACATCATTAGTTGGTTTCTTTGTACTAGTTTTACTGATATATATTCGATAGACTGGGAAGCACTAAATTTTGTCAGTTTTAAGTTTCAACTTTGCTCTTTACTTCCCTCGAGAAAACTTAGTCTTTTTAAATTAATCTTTGTTCGTTTTTTATTATAAATTAATGCAGAAACAACATTTGACATGATCTTTTTCATTAATATGGAATAACGTATATTCGTTTTAAGTTTTAATGTACTCCTTATTTTCAGATGAAAACTTATTTTTAATATAATTTCTAATCATCACCAATCTAGGGGAGATAAGACGCCTCTAGAAAATACTGCTGACAACAGTGACGGCAAAAAAAAACTGTCAGTCTATACTACTACTACTGCTACTACTGCTACTACTGCTACTAATAACTCACTTCAGCACCAAGCTGCCTGAGGCCAACATAGCTACGCACCCTCCTCCTCCAACCTAATCTATTTTAGGCCTCCCTCTTTACACCCTCCCAGGAAGTTCCAATTTCCTTTAAATCTTTATTTGTGACATCTTCCCAACCAAGACAAGGACGACGACCTGCTTTTAGTGTAGCCCCAGATGGTTGGTCGAAAAGGACAATCTTCGGCAATCTGTCATCCTTCATCCACAGAATGTGGCCTAGCCATCTCAACCTTTCTTTCATTATAGCCCTAGAAAGCGGAATTGAACCACGTTTTTTGTACAATCTTCTGTTTGAAATACGATCAGTCAGAACAAAACCCAAAACAATCAGTAGGCAATTTCTCTTGAAAATGTCTAGTAAATTGTCACCTGCTTTTCGGAGCGCCCATGCTTCAGAGCCATATTTGACAACTGTCATCACTGTAGCTTCCAATATTCTAATCTTGGTTTAGAGACTTATCTTTTTATTCTTCCAAACTTTTTTTTTTAACTGTGAAAAAACACCCTGAGCATTAACTATTCTACTTTTAACATCTTCACTGCTCCCACCGTTTTCACTAATAATACTACCAAGATAAGTGAAGCTGCCAACCTGATCAATCTATTCGTTACCCAACGTCGCCTTTTCATCTTCACTTATTCCTAGCCTTAGTGACTTAGTCTTCTTCACATTAATTCTCATGCCTATTCTAGCACCCTGAACTCGCAAAACTTCTAAACTTTCATACATTTTGCTCACACTTTCATCTAATATACTTAAATCATCAGCATAATCTAAGTCCAGGGGTATTTTTCCTCCCCGTTTGATTCCGTGGTCTCCAATAGCCTTTCCTGTGCTCCTTAAGACGAAGCCCATCAAAATGAACCATGTAAAGGGGGATACAACACAACCCTGCTTAACTCCTGATTATATACAAAACCAGTTGCTAACCTCATTTCCTACCTTAACCGCAGCAGTATTATTCTGGTACATAGCAAAAATCACTTTAATTTATTTTTCTGGTATACCTTATAAGACCTTTGCTAACGCTCTTCTATTAACAGAATCGAAAGCTTGCTCATAATCGATCAAATTGAGGACCAAAGGTGTTTGACAACGAAGGGACTTCTCAACTATTAATCTAAGAGTGAAAACTTGGTCGACACATCCTCTACCTTTTCTAAAACCGCACTGTTGTTCCCTTCAAACTTTGTCTACAGCATCTCTCAGTCTAAAAAGTATCATATTATTAATTAATTTGCTACCTACAGAGCCCAGACTATTGCCTCGATAACTACGACACTCACTCTTGTCACTTTTCTTAAACAATAGTTTAATTAACGTTTTCCTAAAATCATGAGGTTCCCCTTTTCAAAAATCATATTCATAATCTTCAGCATGTTACTCCTAACCTCAGTGCCACCATATTAAAAAAACTCATTTATCACACTATCAGCACATGGAGCCTTATTATTTTTTAATCCTTTTAATACTATCGCTAATTCTTCCTCACTAAACAAATCTTCCTTCACATCCAAGGTATCACAAACTTTTTCATTTTCATCTATATCTTTTCCCACAACTGTATCTAGGTTTAGCACATTCTCAAAATGTCTCACCCATCTTTCTTTAACTTTTGCCTTAACACTAAATCTGGCCCCATTTTTATCCTTAACTGGGACTAGTCCGGGTTGAAAACTCCCTTTCAATTTATTAATATGCCAGTATAATATTTTACTATTATGCCGTCTAGCTGCATCTTCCAGATCCTCAGCAACTTTATCCATGGCCTCCACTTCACATCTCCTTAGTTCATATTTTAATGCATTCTCCACTTTCTTTACATTCCTTCTGTTTTCATACGACCTATCACTCAGATAATTCTTGTACAAACCCCTTCTACTCTCTATTAAACCTAAAGCCTTTTCACTAATATTCCTAGTTGTAGTCTTAGCGCTCTTGCCTAAGACACCATCAGCAACTTCAGAAATTGTTTTTTCTGAAATAATTCCATCCATCTTCCACATAGTAAAATTTTAAACTCTCAAGTTTAGTATTCAACTGTTCCTGGATTGTTTCTCTCAATTTTCATCCTGGAGTCTACTAATATCATAACTTTCCGGGAGGTGGCTACCCTTCCAAAATTTCAGATTTAAATTAACTTTAGACACTACTAGATGATGATCTTTACTTTTAACATCAATAGCAGCACTCCTATACAACTCTAGTATCTTGTATTGATCCTGCTAGTCTTCAGTTTACAATAGAATAATCAATAAGGTTTGCTGTCTTACCATCACGTGAATATCATGTCAACTTATGGGCCATTTTTTGACCAAACACCGTATTGGTTATAACTAGGTTGTTTAACCTACAAAATTGCAAAAATCTATAGCCATTACTGTTTTCTTTTCCTACACCAAATTTACCTAGGCTAGGATACAACCTATTCCTATTTTTACTTGCCTGGGCGTTAAAATCTCCTAGCAAAAACACCATATTTCTACCTGGTACCCTGTCTATTTGCTCCTGTAACTGTAAGTAAAATTCATATGAGTCACTAGTATCTCCATCAATTGGTTCAACAGGGGTATATACTACTATAACTGATATCCTGAACTTTCTAGTCATAAAATAAGCAATTAGTATTTATTATTAATACTTTTCCGGCCTAAACAAGACTTAGCAGCTTCCTTATTCATCATGAGCCCTACTCTTTGAATATGTACCCTATCCTTCCTGGCTGAGTAAACAAATTCTATGTCACCTAATTTCATGCTTCCTACCCCTGGGATATAAGTTTCTGAAACTCCTAATAAATACAGTTCAAACCCTCTGAATTCGTCAGCCAAAACGGATTCGATCGTCATTTTTTAACGTCGTAACATTCCAAGTTTCAATTTTCGTGTTCTTTAAATCTTTGAATCTATTTTGGCCTCAGAAAAAGCAATGATCCCAGATACCAGTGCAGGATGGGGACCAACATATATGCTCAAGTCTACATCTGTTGTCCTCTACCAAAACCTAGGATGATTATCTAATAATTAACTAACTAATGCAACTAATAAATAGTTGCAGTAAATTGCAACTTTACTTTTTAGACTATAAAATAAAAGATAAAAATAACACATGCAAGCCCTGCTGTACTCTGCTAAAACCTAGCATGCAAACTAATCATTAACTAACTAATGCAACTAATTAACAGTTGTAATAAATTGTAACTTTCCTTTTAATTTATACCCTAAAATAAAGAAAAGAGAAAACACTAAAAAGCTCTATTGTCCTCTACCAAACCTAGCATGTTAACTAATAATTAACTAATAAATAGCCAATTTGGTCTAATTGAAACACCTCACAAGCCACACCTTATAAAAAAAAAGAAAAAAAGAAAAAATATATAATTTAAATTAAGAAGAATACTTATTAGAAACAATACTATTAATACAGAAGTAGACCTAAATAGCCAATTTGGCCTGTTTGAAACATCTCACAAGCCACACCTTATAGAAAACACATTAGACAATTTAAATTATGAAAAATACTTATTAGAAACAATGATAGGGATACAGAAGTAGACCTAGATAGCCAATTTGGCCTGTTTGAAACATTTCACGAGCCACAACTTATAGAAAGCACCTTAGAGAATTTAAATTAAGAAGAATACTTATTAGAAACAATGCTAGATAATGAAGACAGGGCTTTTATATATCACCTACTGATCATCAAAAGCTAGAAGGCTACTTTAACAAAAGAGAGCTGTATAAGTGCTCATTTAAAAATCTGTATTTATACCTAATCGCTTTTTATGAATTTGACTTGATTGTACATTCCCACAAAGTGCATTTTCAGTTGTTTCTCCCTTTTTTTAAATGAAAAAAGTGCCTATTTCAATAAAATAACCAAAAAAATGGTGCTTTTTAAAACCTAGGCTGGAGCAAAAACTTACGGGCAAGGACGCCTCTTCCTCAATTACCGCCGTTAAAACTAGCACACAGGCTTCATCGCAGAGTGAAGTTTGAAGGCTCAATTCAAAACTGTTGATCATTCAAGCTTAATTCTTGGTAGATTTTAATTGAAAAAATTTCAAAACTTTTGATCGATCATTCAAGCTTAATTCTTGGTAGATTTTAATTGAAAAAATTTAGTTTTAGTTAACATGTTTTTCGCAATAATCATTTACTCTTAAGATGAGTAATTGATTTATGGAACTTACTAAGAGGGTCTGGAGGGGGAGTATATGTGAGCGATTCTTATAAACCTCTAGTTAAGGGATTTGGACCATAATAATTGCTGTGGTACCTGTTTACACTTTCTGACTCTTCTACTTAAGAAGTGGCATCAAAAGTGCCTTTTTTTTAGTGCTATATGGAACTTATGGATGTTAAAATTGATAAAAACACGTAGATATGACTAATAGATTTATAATGAGCCTTCCCACGATATGCTTTTAAAAATGAGCGAATCACATTTGCAAAAAAAGAGGATTATCTGAAAAGTATTTATAAGAGAGGATAAACCATCATTTAAATAAAAAAAAATCCAAAATGGAATCGAACGCATGATAATTCAATTTCAAGTCCAGCACTGTACTAATAGAACCACGTCTCTAATAATGCAATATAATATATCGGTGTTTGTAGGACTTTAATTGCGTAGCTTATTAAGGGGAACTAGAGGAGGAACATGCGGGAGGGATTCTTGCAAATCTCCTGTTTAGGATTTTGGATCATAATTATTACAATGACACCGCTCTATACTTCCAAGATTTGCCACCTAAGTAGTGACACCAAAAGTGTTCTTCTGGTAACAATTACAAAATTAATCATTTTTGTAGAGAAAGCCTGAAAACCTTTACAATGGGGTTCTTTTACGCGTTGAGTTTAATGGTACGATTTTCAGTAAGATTTCTTGGAGTCCATTTAACCCCATTTTTTTCGAGAACTGCTCATTTGTTCTCTTGCTCATAGCTTTAGAGGAGTAATATTGAACTGCTTTTCGGTTACTATTCTCGATTACTATTGAGCCGAGTCGCTCCTTACTTACAATTTGTCATCATGAACTTCTTGAAAATCATTGACTTGTGGTGCAAAATTGTTGAAATGTTCAAATGGTGTGGCACAGTCTTTACTGTGTAAGTAAAGAGCTATATGTGTTATTGTTTATTTTTTTGACATTTTTCCCAGGGGTTATCTGTCAAAGCAATGGCCGTAGAAATTTCAGAAAAGGCTCAATCAACTGAAATTTGAAATTCTAGGGTCCTTTCTAAGGCTCAAAAGTGACTGGAGGGTAAACAGTCCCCCTACCACACCCCTTTTAGATTCCTTTCCCCCCAAATACACTGTCACAAAAGATTGAAAGCTATTTTGTTCTAAATGGATGAAAAAACGATTAACTATGCCTATGGGAATGACATACCTCCCTCAGCCTTCGGGGGATGTGCTGTAATTTATGCAAGTTGCTGGGTTTTTTTTTTTATATAAAGGTATTGAAAATTGGAAAGTGGAGTATGTTTCACGCTGGAATTCAAAAAAAGGCCAAGGGTATTAATGTGGAACTCCTAGGGAATGTCGAAGGAGATGTCGAATTAAATGAAAACACATTATGAGCGTGCAAGTTGTCAAAAGAATCTATCAGCAATATCTCAACGCTATCAGCAATAATTCCTACGATTACTGGTACTGCTACTGCTACTACAAATACTTCTCCTACTACTATTACTACTACTACTACTATTACTAAGACTGCTACTACCACTACTACTACTACTACTTTTACCACTGGTGCTACTACCACTACTAATTCTAATATTAATACTACCGTTGCTACTACTACTACTGACTATCACTGCTTCTACTGCTAGTACTGCTACTATTACTACTTCTATAGCTACTATTAATACTACTCCTGCTACTACCACTATTTCTACTACTACTTATATTGCTACTTCTACTACCACTACTACCACTAATACTAATACTACTGCTAATACTATTACTACTGATACTGCTACAACTACTAATACTATTGCTTCGACTGCCACACCTACTGCTACTGCTACTACAACTGCTACTACTACTAGTAATAGTGCTCGTAATACTACTGAGGCTTAGAGTATAAAGCAAAACTTTCAGGGAATATTCAGGGGGTTTTTGAACTAAATCCGAAGCAGTATGTTTGTGTGGTTTGTCAGAAGTGCGTGTCAACAATTTCACTGGAACTGCTTAAGGCTTCAAGTTGAAACTCTCAAATTATGTTTAGGGGGATATTGGACTAACCAAAAGACAATATGGGTGTCCTACTATTACTATTTCAACTGCTAGTCTACTACTTCTACTAAGGGCATGGAAATTCCAATGAAATTTTCAGGAAGTGCTTAGGGGATGTTGAAATAAATCAAAAGACATTATGTACGAGCACGTTGTCAAAAGGGCGTATCAGCACTAGTTCAGGGGTGACTTATAGTATTAAGTTGACACATTCAGGGCATGTGGGTAGGGACGTCATTTGGGGGGGGGGCAAGAGGAGGAAAGTGGCCCCGCCACAATGTGGGGTAAAAATTACTATACATCCCATGCCCCTTGACTAACTGGTTACGGACCCCTCTTGGCCCTGAATAAAAAAGCTGGAGATTTGCTCTTGGTTGAGGGAATGTTGTAATCTTTTGGGAAATGTAGAACTAAATTGAAACATGCAATGTCGATACAGATTATCGAAAGGGTGTATCAGCAGTAATACATGAACGGCTTAGAGTATTGAAACGTTCAGGGAATATTGAGTGAGATGTTGAAGCAGCCAAAACCCAATATGAATGCTACTACTACTACTTCTACTGCTAATACCACTATTGCCACAACTACTACAATTAAGGCAAAGAAAGATATGTATTGAATTTCCAGGAAATACAGAGAGAATGTTTAACTAAATGAGAACGTTTTATGCGTTGGTAGGTTGTCAAAAGGGTAGATCAGCAATATCGTAGGAACGACTTAGAGTATTAATTTAGTGCATTAACGCAAGGTACGTTGAAGGGAATTTTGAATAATTAGAAGGCACTATGCGCATACTACTACTACAGCTGATGCTGGTACTACTGCTACTGTAACTACTACTGATACCACTATTGCTAAGGCTAAGGGTATTCAGGTGAATATTTCAGAGATAAACCAGGGGGATATTGAACTGAATCAAAAAACGATATGTGCATGCAGCTTGTCAAAAAGGCGTCTCTTCAATATCTAAGAAACGACTTAGAGTGTTAAGTTAAAACTTTCAGGGCATGTTGAAAGGAATTTTAAGCTAGCCAAAAGGCTGTATGTTAACACTAATTCTCCAGCTATTACTCCTGCTGCTGCTCTTCGTGAGTGTTGAGAGGAATGTTGAAGGCTAGGGACATAAGGTGGAACTTTTACAGAATTTTAAGGGGGTATTAAACTAAATCAAAGCACGCTATGTTTATACAGCTAATCAAAAGGGCGTATCGGTAATATTTCAGGAACAGCTAAGAGTATGAAGTTAGAGCTATTATCTCATGTTAAGGGATATATTGAAAAAACAAAAAGACACTGTGTGAATACTGTTTTTGCTACTATTATTACTTCTTCTTCTACTGCAACACTACTATCACAATTACCACTCCCACTGCGGCTACTATTGCTATTGCTGCTACTACTACTTCTATTGCTAAGGTTAAGGGTGCAAAGTTAAAACTTTCAAAAAGGGCGTATTAACAGTATTTCAGGAACTGCTAAGAGTGTTTAGTCGAAACATTCAGGGCGTTTTGAGGTGTGTGTTGGACTAGATCGAAACACTCTGAGCATGCAGGTTGTCAAAAGGCTGTATCAGCAATATTCTATCAATGCCTAGAGTATTAAACAAAAGTTTTCTGGGCTACTAGTTTATTAGTACTATTACCAATACTACTACTTCTGAAACTGCCACTGCCGCTTTTACTGCTACTATTGCACGAAATAAAGTCGATTTAAGTACATCTAGTTTGTCAAAATAGCATAGGTGGTAAATCTCAGCACTGGAACAGGGCATTAAGTTGAAACTGCCAGGGAAAGTTGACATAGAGATAGACTTAAATCAAAATCCACTATATGTATCCAGGCTCTTAGAAGGGTGTATCAGAAATATTCCAGGAATGACTGAGGTTCTTAAGTTGAAATTCTCCGGGCTACTACTACTACCACTACTGTTACTACTGGTGGACTAATCAAAAGAGTTTAAGTGCATTCGGGATGTCAAAATGGCGTATATGCAATATATCAGGCACTGAATAATGTATTAAGTTGAAAATTTCAGGGGAAGTTATGGGGTATGTAAAATAAAATGAAAAGGCCGTTGGTGCATACTGGTTGTTGAAAGGACGGATCCGCAATATCTCAGGAACGACTGAGGGTATTAATTTGAAACTTTCGAGACTACTACTAATACCAATACTGATTCTACTAATACCATGGAACTAAATCAAGAGGGTTTAAATATACCCAGGTTGTCAAAATGGTCCAAATACAATATCTAAAGTGCAGAATAGGGTATTAAAAGGTACTTATAATAGTAGTATTAACATTTGATATAAGAGTATATAAAGGGGTACATAAATAGGTACATAAAGGGATATTCTGATTTTTAGCCAACAAATCAATATAAAAAAGGGTGAATTTCCCTAAATTTATGTTTAAGGCAATACAAGGAAAGAATGGTTATTTTTGATTATAGGATAGAAATAATGTCTAAATAATAAAGTTTTTCAATCCACTATTCAATGCTCTTTTAAGATATAATAATAACTTTCAGGATGGAATGTATGAATTACTCTTTACTGAAAACAATATCCTTTTAAAATATTTTCTTCTTAAGTAATAAATCCAAAATTATTGAAGCTTTCAGAGATGAGTGTCAATAGCCTATATATTAAACCCTCTATACACATTCATTTTTTCTTTTCATCAATTTTGCTTTTGTAGTTGTTTTTTTTTTTTGTTTTTTTGCTTTGAATGAATGAATGAACTTTATTACCCGTAAAAGTATAAAAACACAAAGCACGTAGCATTATCAATAAACAAAAACAAAAACGTTAAACAGCGAAGAAAAAAAAAAATTCAAACTAACAAAAGACAACATGGACTAATTAACCAGTATCAATATGGAAAAAAAACTGCAGAGGGTCATAAACATGAATAAACTTGATAGTCTTTTTATATAAATCATCACTAGAAGACCGAATCCGAGAAGGCACATCTATTAAACCAAATCGAGCAATTATTTGTTTATTTCGGTGCCATCTAGGAAGCCGGAGGAGGAATTTGCAATATCTGAAATAAGCCGTATTTAGAGAATGTACATCTTTCTTACGAAACAGACGAGCCATGCCTGATAAAAACAAAAGCACAGGGGCGCAATAAGCGTTATAAATCATGCACAAACTGTTGCGGTTGTAACGGCTTTTACGGCTAGAAATGAAAGTATTTAACTTGAAATATTAAATGCTGGTCGTTAGAAGACATCATCCTTCTGATAATTTCTATTTATTTTAATTTGTAGCTTGATTATTTATTGCAATTAAATAAAAAAACAAGTTTTTTTTTTAATGAAAGTAAGGAGCGACATTAAAACTTAAAACAAACAGAAATTACTCCTTATATGAAAGGGGCTTTCTCTCCCCAATGCCCAGTTCTTTACGCTAAAGTTTGACTCCTTCTCTTAACTATTCTTTGTAAAACAGTAAAACAAAACTTGAGTAAAAAATGAGGCAAATTTTCTCAGGCTCGTGACTTTTGATGGGTAAGACTAATCTTGATGAAACTTATATGTTTAAAATCTGCATTAAAATGCGATTTTTTTGTGTAACTATTGGTATCAAAATTTCATTTTTAAAGTTTTGGTTACTATTAAGCCGGGTCGCTCCTTGCTATAGTTCGAGTTTCCTTTATTTACTGATGGTGATTTAAAGTCGTTTTGTGCTTGAAATATTATTTGACTCTACTTTACTTTTCGTAGGTCCTCACATTCCCTTGAAAAATTTCCTCTGTGGGAATAGTTTTCTTAAATTAATTTCTTACAAAAGACACCTGAGCTAACAATGCATAAGCTTACAAGTCTTTGTTTGACATTTTACTACACAGTTTTTGATGTGAACAATCCTTGTAAAAAACAAAATAAAAACGAATTAACACGCTATCTTGACCCTCAAACTTGTAATTGTTCAGAAAATCGTATTTTATGGAGAGAAGCTTGAAACCACCATTATATGGCTCAAATACCTTCTGAAGTGGATATAATTCTAATTTTCGTTGCATCCCTTTTGGAAGTATTATTTCTCTTTTTCTAAATTTAATAAAAGTTTTCATGTCAGTTACTTTTGAACGAATTGTTAAGAAACCTGCTGGTTTTAAGAATTTTTATTGCTAGTGGTAAAGGTTGCTCCTTACTTGCCGTCCTTTACCATGAATTAAATAAAAAAAGAACAAGTTTTTTTAGATGAAAGTAAAAAGTGACATTAAAACTTAAAACGAACAGAAATTACTCCGTATATCAAAGGGGATTTTCCTCCTCAACGCCCCGCTCTTTACACTAAAGTTTGACATTTTCTCTTAACTCTACTTCTTAAAACAGTAAAAAACTTTAGCGTAAAGAGCGGGGTGTTGAGGAGGAAAAGCCCTTTTCATATACGGAGTAGTTTCTCTTCGTTTTAAATTTTAATGTCGCTTACCTCGAACTGTTTGATCGTGTAACTTGGAAGAAAGAGAAAAGTTGTTTTGCTAGTTTCAATATAAAGGAGCCACAAATTAAATTTCTCGAGTATGTAGCTTGAGAAATTCAACTATCCCAGACTTTACAGTTTCTAAACCAAGTTAGACTTACAACTACTATTTAGGAGCCAAGATCTTAGAAAGTCCTAGGTAAACTAGACCAAGATTTAGAATTTATATCCAAAGGTTTTTAGCAAACTTAGAAATTCCATGAAACGTTAGAAATTCGGAAGTTAGCTTGAGGGCAAGTAACCACTCCTTAAGTTATGGAAAGAAGGATCCTTCTTCGTCGAGACCCAGCAAGAAATGTTCCTTGAAAGTTCTTAGAAACGCGATTAATACAGAAGTTTCAGGTTCCCTCGGTTCATTCTTGGCTCTGAACAAAGAGGAGGGAATTATTCGGAGAGAATTTCAAAGCCATAGAAAGTACCTCTTTAGTCAACAGAATTAAATTGAAACAAGGCGGAATTACAGTCTCTGGTAAAATGATGATAAGAAATTTTATCTCAGTTAGATTTTCAGTCTAGCTTGCTATGGGAAATTACGATAGAACATGCCCACAAAGACACTGGAAATTTCCTCTTCTTAGAACTTCGTCAGAAAGCGGAAATATAATTCGTTAGTTTGAGAATCCCTTTCCAGGTCATGCTATTTTCCAAGTTTTGGGTTTTTTGTACAAGTTTAAATCAACAAACTCAAATTAGAAGGCCTTTTCTAAAAGAAGGACATAACTTAACCATTTAAAATGAAAGAAATTCTGAAATTTTTTGATTTGTTAAAAAATAAAACTAGTTGTTTAAATGAAAGTAAAAGTACAATAAGACTCAGGGCGAAAATATATATCCTTTCTTGAGGTGGGGTGCCATCCTCTCGGTCACCTACTCTTGATGATAATGTGATGGCAGGTCCCGCGCCAATTGCAGCTGGACTTTACACTAATATTTAGCTTTTGCGTTATAATGCTTCGAAAATGAAAATCACCCTAGGAAATATGACCCCTTCTATAAGCGAGGAATGAGATGCCAAAGTGAAATTAGAGAATAGGTGGGAAAACCTTTCCTCCTAAGAAACACCCCTCTTGCATCTTCGTTCAGGTATGTATATGATATGTCGGACTGTTGCAACATACTAAATAAGGACAAATAATTACCAAATAAATATTTTATCAGTATAAACACATTTACATAAAAACAGCCTACAGTAATCGGCAATTTCCAATGTACCCTATACTTATCACAAGGAGTATCCTGAACTCCTTAATAGTACAATATGATAGTAAATTTACTTCACGCGGAACAAATTTCTGTAATTATAGGGGGCCAGTCTTCCCGCAGTATGCTTATATTTATACATGTCCGAGTATATTATTCTAACTCAAGGGAGGCCAGACATCCCCTCTCCACACAGAAGAGCCTTTCATTCTAACTCAAGGGAGGCCAGAAGAGCCTGTTGCGAAAAAATAGATATTTTGTCACTGAAAATTTATTTTTTAGTGGTTTGGACACCTCTTTCCTTTATACACACAAAGTAACCACTGGTCTTGCACCCTAACCAAATAACTGATGTACATTAATAGAACAGGGGACTTTCTACAACAACGTATTAAGATAAGCGGGGCGTCCTACAACATTCTGTAAAGATAGACCCTTCTACACTGTAGTGCAGAGACATAGAGGAATGCCTAAAACGAATCCTTGAGCTACTACTCGTGCTCTTATTATTAAAGTTACTCTCTACCCTCCCCCTGCTCTGGAGGAGAAGGACCATATAGCCTAAATTCAAGGGAAAGGTTATTTTTGTATTAGCAGCAAGAATTTAGAAAACCTTCCTATGCTGCATTGTGGGTTAAAATGTCTGGGTCCCTCTCCCCCACTCTCAAATAGACGGCCATAATTACTCCAAGATTTTCCGTCTAGGAGCCCTCTAACAAAGAGGCAATCTAACAGATTGGTTAATTTTCAGTTACCCTATAGCGCCAATTGAACGCCAATACAAACTGAATATTTATTTCTTATCCACGGCCTAGTTTTTCCCTAATATCTAGTTACCTGAATTAACCTTTACCACCATAACATGTGATGGAGTGAGAGTAGGTTTTTCAGAAAATTTATTCGCTACATAAGATCAACATCAACATCAGCACATTCAAATTTTTTATAAACGTTCAAGGGGTGAAGAATCAACGTTATACATCATTTTACATTTTCAATAATATAACTGTTAAACAAAATACACTTGTAAATATAATAACACAGTTGTAAAACATATATTTACGCACTCTCAAAAGAAAAAACAACCCGAGCTTTCTACAAAGACTGTTTGAAACGGCGTTCGACTACACCTAAGAGAGGTAAAAATTAAGTTTTAAATTCTCACCGTGGGATGTATCTGGGCAACAACCCAAGTTTTACACATAATATCAAACAGTTCGGGGTAACAAACTGTAGTAAGGAGCGACCCGGCTCAATAGTAACCGCGACCCGGCTCAATAGTAACCGAAACTCTAAAAAATGGAATTTTGATACCAATAGTTACATCAAAAGAATCGCATTTTAATGCTTATTTTTGATATATAAAATTCATCAAGCTTAGTTTTACCCATCAAAAGTTACGATCCTGAGAAAATGTGCCTCATTTTCGAAAATAGGGAGAAACACCCCCTAAAGGTCATACACTCTTAACAAAAATCACACCATCAGATTCAGCGTATCAGAGAACCGTATTGAAGAAGTTTCGAGCTCCTATCTACACAAATATGGAATTTCGCATTTTTGCCAGAAGACAAATCACGGATGCGTGTTTATTTGTTTTTTTGTTTTTTTTCTCAGGGGTGATTGTATCGACTCCTTGGTCCTAAAATGTCGCGAGAGGTCTCATTTTAACAGAAATTAAAAGTTCTAGTGACCAAAAAAATTGGAGGGCCCCTTGGCCCCCTCCCACGCTCATTTTTTCTCCAAAGTCACCGGATCAAAATTCTGAGATAGCCATTTTATTCATCATAGTCAAAAACCCTATGTCTTTGGGGAAACAATAACTATAACTATGTCTTTGGGGAAGACTTACTCCCCTGCAGTCCCCATGGGAGGGGCTGCAAGTTACAAACTTTGACCTGTGTTTACATATAGTAATGGTTCCTGGGAGGTGTACAGAAGTTTTCAGGGGGATTTTTTGGGTAGGATATTTCCGCGGAGGAACTTCTCATGGGGGAATAGAATTTCAATGAAGGAGGCGCAGGATTTTCTAGCATTATTTGAAAAAACAATGAAAAAATAAATGTGAAAAATATTTTCTACTGAAAGTAAGGAGCAGCATCAAAATTTGAAACGACCAGAAATTATTACGAATATGAGGGGTTTACCTCCTCGTAATACCTCACTCTTTACGCTAAAGTATTCTTAGTAATTTCAACTATTTATTCTACGGCCTTTATGATTCAGAGGTTATTCGTAAAGAACTGGGACAAAATTTAAGCTTTAGTGGAAAGAGCAAGGTATCGATGAGGGGTGAAACCCTCATCTACGCAAGAAAAACGTACGAATATAGAAGTTTGTTACATAAGTTAATTCGTAAGTTACGTATTTTTTTTACTTACGAATACGTTCGTAAAAAATTAAAGGTTCTAGTTGCCTTTTTAAGTAATCGAAAAATTGGAGGGCATCTAGGCCTCCTCCCTCTCTCCTTTTTTCTCAAAATCTTCCGATTAAAACTATAAGAAAGCCATTTAGCCAAAAAAAAAGATACAAATTTCGTTTTAATGTCTAACTATATCTATGTCTATGTCTATGTCTATTTCCTTTGTCTAGGTTATATATCTTTTGCCAGAAGGCAGATCACGGTTCCGTCTTTATTTGTTTGTTTGTTTTTTGTTTTTTTCTCCAGGGGTGATCGTATCGACCAGTGATCCTAGAATTTTGCGAGAGGGCTCATTCTAACGGAAATAAAAAATTTTAGTGCCCTTTTTAAGTGACCAAAAAACTGGAGGGCACCTAGGCCCCCTCCCACGCTAATTATTTTCCCAAAGTCACGGATCAAAATTCTGGGATAGCCATTTTATTCAGCGTAGTCACAAAAACTTATGACTATGTCTTTGAGGACGACTTTCTCCTCCACAGTCCCTGTGGGAGGGGCTACAAGTCAAAAACTTTGACCAGTCCTTACATATAGTAATGGTTATTTGGAAGTGTACAGACGTTTTCGGAGGGATTTTTAGGTGGGGGAGGGGTTGAGAAGAGGGGGATATGCTGGGGGGAGCTTTCCTTGGAGGAATTTGTCATGGGAGAAGAAAATTTTAACGAAGGGAACGTAGTATTTTCTAGTATTATTTAAAAAAAAAACACTGAAAAAATAAATATGAAAAAGTTCTATCAACTGAAAGTAAGGAGAAGCATTAAAACTTAAAATGAACCGAAATTATTACGCATATGATGAGCTCACCTCCTCCTAATACCTCGCTCCTTACGCTAAAGTATTTTTAGTAATTTCAGCTATTTATTCTACGGCTTTTGTGCTTCAGGGGTCATTCTTAAGAAATTGGGACAAAATTTAAGCTTTAGTGTAAAGAGCGAGGTACTGACGAGGGGGTGAACCCCCTCATGTACGTAATAATAACATGAGAATACAGAAGTTCGTTGCGTAAGCTATTTTCTAAGTTACGTATATATTTTACTAATAAAACCACTCGTAAGAAATTAGAGTTCTAGTTGCCTTTTTAAGTAACCAAAAAACGGATGGCAACTAGGCCTCCTCCCACGCTCCATTTTTCACAAAATTATTTGATCATAAATATGAGAAAGGTATTTAGCCAAAAAAAAAAAAAAATGAATTTGCAAATGTCGTTTTAATTATTCATCTGCGGAGATCAAAAATCAAAACATGCATTGATTCAAAAACGTTCAGAAATTAAATTAAAAAAAACAAGTTTTTTTAACGGAAAGTAAGGAGCGACAATAAAACTTAAAACGAACAGAAATTACTTTGTATATTACATTGTTACTTTGGAAGGAGGTGCGAAAGCACAGGATGGCTGGCCCCCAACCCCCCATTGCACTTCCTGGCTGAAGGGCCAAGAAACGGAGATCAGCACCGCCGGTACGGACTGTAAAGTCTAATGCCGTATCCTTTACCTTTTTTTTTACTTTGTATATTAAAGGGGCTTCTTCCTCATCAACGCCCCGCTCTTTACGCTAAATTTTTTTGCTGTTTTAAAAAATAGAGTCAAACTTTAGCGTAAAGAGCGGGGCGTTGATGAGGAAGCAGCCCCTTTCATATACGAAGTAGTTTCTGTTCGTTTTAATTTTTATTGTCACTCCTTACTTTCCGTTAAAAAAACTTATTTTTTTTCATTTATTGTTATATTAAAGACAATAAGACAGTTGAGTCCTTCTTGAAATATCTTTGCATATCTCTTATTTACGGCTTTTTCTAATTTTCTTAAGAAACTGGATGGTTTTTAATTCTTCTAACTAACTTTCTTAGCTTGTATTTTGTCAAACAACCCAAGCGTTGCTTATTTTTTCGTTTAAGCCTGATTTTATTGAGCGATCTAGACTACCTTTTTTCCCATTTTGTCGCCCTGACAATTTCACATATGAATTCCTTTATTTCTCTGAAAATTTCTTGCTGTAACACATTCCAAGATTTAAGTCTTACAGATTACTATGTCTAATCCATCAAACTGTTCGTGGTAACGAACCGTAAGTAAGTAGCGAGGCACGGATCAATAGTAACCGAAACTCTAAAGCACGGATCTGTGGTATAAATAAATATATTACTGATTCTAAATATATAAGATTTATTAAGCTTAGTTTTACCCATAAAAGGCTACGAGCTTGAGAAAATTTACCTGATTTCCAAAAAAGGGCGAAACACACCCTAAAAGTCAAACAATTTGCATGGAAATCACACTATCAAATTCAGTGTATTAGAAAACCCCACTATATAAGTTTCAAGCTCCTAAATTAAAAATGTGGCATTTTGTATTTTTTTGCCAGAATAAACATCATAGATATGTATTTATTTTAATTGTTTTTTTTTCCTTTCCTCAGGGCTATTGTATCGAACCAATGACTCTAGAACATCAGGAGAGGGCTCATTAGAACCTAAATTAAAAGTTCTAGTACTCTTTTGAAGTGACAAAAAATTGGGCGGTTACTAGCCCCCGTCCCACGTCTGTTTTTCGTCAAAATCGTTGGACCAAAATTTGGAGGTAGTCATTTTGTTAACAACAGTTCGAAGGTCTCAAAACTACGTCTTTGGAGATAACAGCCCCGCCCCGCCCTTGGGGATATATCTTTAAGTTATCAAATTTGCTAATTGCGTACGTATAGTATTTGCTATTGGGAAGCATGCGAATATTTTTTGGAGGGATGTGGGAATTTTGTGTTTGCGGTGGATTTCCATGGGGATAGTTTTCCGTGAAGAGGGAAATTTCCAGGGATGAACTTTCTAGGGAAAATTTTACTCTGGAAAAATTTGAAAGAACTCCTATACGTAATTCTTTTTGTTTGTATTACTTTCTCTTTGCCTACTCAATTTTGCATGTGGAGATGTTCCCGGGCTAATTTTCCAGGGGAAATTTTCAGCGTGTTTTAATTTTGAGGAAAAACTTCCAAGGAAGGAGGGATTTCCGGGGTGATCAGAAAAACGATCAGAGCTTAAGGTATTTTTTTAAATGAAGTATGTTAAGAATAATGTTTCAGTTTAAATCGTCCGTAAGAAATTTTAGAAAGGAAGCTTTTTTAAAAGTAAAAAAGTACTCAAAACTTTTGCAATTTGCATTTTTGCCAGGATAAAAATCATGGATTTATGCTTAATTTTCATGTGTACAGTGAGCCCAATTCTACCGACATTAACGATCAGAAATTAAATTTTTTTTTAAACTAAATTTTTCAACTGAAAGTAGGGAGCCACTTTAAAACTTAAAACGAACAGAAACTATTCCGTGTATAAAAGGGGCTGTCCCCTCCTCAACACCTTCCTCTTTACGCGAAAGCTTGACTTTTTGTTCCAATTATTTAAGAATGGCTCCTGATACCCAAGGGAGATTTAATTACAGCAATAAAAAGCTTTTTTAAAAGTACAAAAAACTTTAGAGTAAAGAGCAGGGTGTTGAGGGTGTGGATCAGTCCCTTTCATATGCTGAATAATTTTTGTTTGGCTATATATATTTGGTCCCGGCTACTGAAAAAAAAAATCTAAAAAAACAAAAATAAATTAAAAAAAGAAAAACTAAAAGACTAAAAAATCAAAAAACTAAAAAAAAGAAAAAAGAAAAAAAACTAAAAAGAAAAAACTAAAAAAGAAAAAAACTAAAAAATAAAAAAATAAAAAAGACAAATACTAAAGAAGAAGAAAGAAAAAATAAAAAACAAAAAAAAAAACAAAAAAAATAAAAAAAAAAAAACTTTTGAATAATAAGTATTCAAAAAAATTGAAGCTCTTTCAATTTTGTGAAATTGTTTAAATGTAAAACATTGGGAATTGCACAAATATCTTAATATATTTTGACAATAGATTAAAGTAATTCGAAAACCTTAAAACAGATACCCAAAAGTTTGAGGTTTATTATAAATTGTTGAACTTTACCATACTTGGCACGTAAAGATTTTTCCATGTGTCAATGTTTGAATGAACATTGACAAATTGTAAAACATTGAAAAAGATGGTACCAAATGTTACCAAAAAGCAAAACCAGGTTTGCGGTTCAAAGAGAAAGGGCCAGATTAGGAATGTGCAATTTACGTCAACGAAGGCGTGTCGAGGATCTACCAGAGCAACACGTAACCAGACTTGCTGCTGAAAGAGAAAGTAAAAAAAGAAGGTGTGTCGAGGAATCACAAGAGCAACGTGAAAACAGGCTTGCGGCTTTAAGAGATAATTCCAAAAGAAAGCGTGCCGAGGAATCATAAGAGCAACGTGAAAATTATCGCCTGGCATTCAGGTACAGCCCAGTTGATGATTATAGCTTGAGTAGATGTGTTCAAGTGAGTAGATGTAGAAACGACTACATGATTCCGGTACCACCGAGGAAGACGCAGCAAATACTTGCAATACTTAAAACATCCTGAGCGTATTTTCTTTGTATCCTTCTTGCGACGGAGGAAAGCAAAACCAGAAAAATAAAAAACAGCAGGGGCACAAAAACTATAATAAAGACGGGAATGTGCAATTTACGTCAATGAATGCGTGTCGAGGAACTAACTACCAGAGCAACGCGAAACCAGATTTGCTGCTGAAAGAGAAAGTAAAAAAGAAGGCGTGTCGAGGAATCACAAGAGCAACATGAAGGCTTGCGGCTTTAAGAGATAATTCCAAAAGAAAGCGTGCCGAGATCAACACACTCTATTTTTCTTCTGAAAACCAAACTGGTATGGCGGAACCCTATATATGCTTTAATTCATCTACAAAAAGTAGTTCAAACAGTTTGCAGAATGTAGCAGATATTGTTGTAGGCCTAAAGGTCGAACACTGAATGTTAGATTTGCCTTTCTTGGGGATAGGAATGAGATCACCAATGCAAAAAGACGACGGTAATGTAAAAGTGTCAAAAATCATCTGCATGAGCAAAGGGGTTCCATGGATAACATGATATGCACTAATATTATCTATTCCAGAAGAAGCTCTCCGTTTGAGCTCGGAGACTGTCGTTATTATGGCTTGCATTGTAACAACATAGTTAGATTCTGGGTATAGAGATAGAAATTCATCAAGTTCGTATTCATATTTAGACTAAAGTTGGATCTGGCGCGGCCAATTAATACGAATAATGTGTTTTCCACTTTGATAGGGGGATATCAGAAGCTTTAGGAGTATTCAAGGATGTGGTGTTTGGGGGAGCAAGGTATTTATAAATAGAATTGGGCGAAGCAGAAACTCTAAGCGAATATGAATCAACAATGCCTGCAGCAGCTTACCTTCCAATACTGATATTTTACTCTAGAAATTACCATTTATGTTCCATAAAACAAATCTCACATCTTGGTTCTGTTTAGTAGAGATCCCCGGTGGGTGCATTACAAATTCTTTTTTGCTATCTAGATCAGACGGGGACTTTACGCTGTAACTGGTGTCACCAGCAACCTTACATCTTGTACAGAAAATTGACTTAGAGCACGGATTCTCACGGGATGGGATGTGCTCGGCAGAACCGTATCTTGAACACGGGGTCAATTTCTTACACTCCGCTGCTTTGTGGCCAACTTGGTGACAATTAAAACAGTTTTTTGGCATGAAAATGAACTGTTAAGCAGGCAGTCATTCGTAGCCTATTTTGACAGATTCACTCAAGAATGTCTGCAAATGAAGGCGCTGTTCAAAATAAACTTTAAATGCCCTAGATCCACCACATTGAACTACTGTAGAGCAGTTAATAATACATGCTATGAACTCATCTATTTCTGGCGGAACACTTTTAACGATTGCGATGAAAGTTGAAGACTTCACTGACGATGTTATATTTTACTGGGACTGTTTTACACTTTCAGCGATATAGTTGGCAGCATTTTTTCTTCGTACGACAATTTTCCATTCCTTATCAGAACGCTTTAGTTGTTCAATATCTTTCGAAGCAACAGGACATAAACTATCTAGAAATTGCTCCCTCAGTTGAAGACAAGTTTGGAAAATTCTCTAGGACTACAGCATAAGTAAGTGGCTTTGCGTTGCGCTGGAGTTGATTGGAAGGTGTGTGGAGGCTTGTAAAGCCAGATACTTTCTGTTTGTTCGACTTTCCCTGGATAAGTTCATCAATTTTTTGATTGAGTTCATTCACTTGCGAGACCACAGAAGCAGCAACAGCATCACCAATAACAGGAGTGTCACTCGGAGAAAAGACTGCAAATAATGGTATGACTTGTTTCTCTTTAGCTGCCTTAGTAAACCATTTAAATAAATCTAAAACATTACCGTCGTCCTTTTTGACATCTGATTAATCTAGAACTGATCGCAAGCTCAACGTGTATTACCTCATTAGCTTTTACAAGAGCATCGTGGGAGAAAAAACTTACTGCCTTTCCGACAATTATGTTGGCTCATTATCCCTCAAACATCGACCTTGATACAAAATTTAATATATATATATATATATATATATATATATATATATATATATATATATATATATATATATATATATATATATATGTATATATATCTATATACTAGCTGTTGGGGTGGCGCTTCGCGCCCCCTCCAAGCCCCCCCCCCCGCGCGGGCAAGTCGTTACGCGCCATTGTTTTTATTTTTTTTGCTTTTTTAGTTTTTTTTCTTTCCTTTTAGTTTTTTAGCTTTTTTTATTTTTATATATATATATATTTTCTCTTCCTTTTTAATCCAGTTCTATTTTTAGGTGTTATGAGTTACTGTACTTTTTATCTTTCCCTAGCTACCGCTGCAACCTGGATGTTGTTTATAATATCTATTATTTAAGTGATACACGAAAATGTAGTTTTTCTTAAGTAGAAATTGTCTTTTAAATGAGCTGTTAAACAGCTATGTAACTGTGTATGATATTCCATTGCCCTAGAAGCTATGGAGTAAAAAAACACAAAGAAAAAAGATGCCTTTAATTCAGAATATTCTGGTTGCAGCAACTGTTTTTGTTTAATCCGTCTCATTATTGAAAGTCCACTGTTGATTCTATTGCTGGTAATACTCATCTATTTCCATGCTGCAGTTTAATGAGCAAATTATGTAATTTTTTCCAAAGGTTGAATTGCTCTTGGTATTTGGAAAATGTATAAATTTTTCGTGTGAAATTGAACAATAGATGGAAAAGTAATATGGATAAACACCAAGTAGATTAATTTTTTTTAGCAATAGATGATTTCACATATCTGACAACGAAACGAAATCTGAAAATAAGAATACCCTTTAAAATGTCTTTCAAGATTATGAATTTTATTTATTTTTACATTGGAGTTCTTTCAGTCGAGGCCCTTATGTGTAGTAATGAGAATCCAACTGACAAGATATGCTGGGCAAGAGGAGTTGGTACTATTGAAGTGTTAACGGTTGAAGGGAAGAATCCAGTTTTTGATTGGTCCGCGGAAGAAAGACAAACGTGCAAAATAAAACTGAATTCGATGATTGACTGTTCAATAAACATAAGCCGGGAAAACTTCCTAGCGACACGTGGGACCGAACCGGTCAACCTTTATTCAAGAGACACACCTCTATCCACTACGCTATCGCCAGGTACAAGAGAAAGTAATTCTTGTATAATTTCATGAGCTTACTTTGGCTAGGCTAGGAAAATTCCTGGCGACACGTGGGACCGAACCTGACTTGGATAAGGTCATTAAAGCCTACCAGATTTAAGCTAAAAAAACAAAGGTTCGGCGAAACGTACTTCATAGTGACGCTGAAAAATAAAGAAAAAAAGAAAACTGAAAAAAGATAAAAACTAAAAAAAAAAACTGAAAAGAAAAAACACTCAAAGAGAAATTACAGACCGGGACACAAATGACGACCGAGACAGAGGGAATATAAATGACGACCGGGAACCTCAAAGAGAAATTACAGACTGGGACACCCGGACACAGGGACACAACTACAACGGGGACACCGGGGGCACAGGCGGGATATATAAATGACGACCGGGACACAGGGATTGTTCGGATAGAAATTACAGACCGGGACACCGGGACACAGGGAATATAAATGACGACCGGGACACTCAAAGAGAAATTACAAACTGGGACACCGGGACACAAATGACGACCAGGACACAGGGAATATAAATGACGACCGGGACACAGGGACACATCATTAGAATAATGAGGTGTAGATCTGAATACGGTTTGTTTTTCCCATGGACAATTATATGTTGCATGTTCAAGAGTCAGTAAACCTGACGATCTATTTATATGCACAGACAATGGGACAGCGAAGAATGTTGTAAATTCGCATGTTTTACGTAGTTAAAAACATATATTTATATCTATCTCTACTCACAGGTGAGACACAGGGACACAACTACAATGGCGCGTAACTAATATGGCGCGCAACGACTTACGCACGCGGGGGGGGGGGCTTGGGGGGGCATGAAGCGCCCCACCAACTAGGTGTTGGGCTGGTGGATCGACTGATGTCATGTTTGTTGACTGACGTCATTATAAGGATTGAGCTGTATGTCATCATGAAGTTGTTTGTCGACTGACGTCATGTTTGTAAACTGATGAAACTACAGACTGGGACACCGAGACACAAATGACGACCGGGACACAGGGACACAGGGAATATAAATGACGACTGGGACACTCAAAGAGAAAAACTACAACGGGGATGCCGGGGCACAGGGGGTATATATAAATGACGAACGGGACACAGGGAATGTTCGAAGAAAAATTACAGACCGGGACAAAAATGACGACCGGGACACAGGGAATATAAATGACGACCGGGACACTCAAAGAGAAATAACAGACTGGGACACCGGGACACAAATGACGACCGGGACACAGGGAATATAAATGATGACCGGGACACAGAGACGCAACTACAACGGGGACCCCGGGGGGGGGGACAGGGGGATATATAAATAAATTAAAGACTGGACACCGGGACTCAAATGACGACCGGGGCACAGGGAATATAAATGACGACCGAGACACAGGGACACAACTACAACGGGGACACCGGGGGGGCACAGGGGGGTATATAAATGACGACGGGGACACAGGGAATATTCGATTAGCAGTCACCATCAACAAAGCTCAAGGGCAATCATTAGAATAATAAGGTATAGATCTGAATACGGATTATTTTTCCCGTGGACAATTATATGTTGCATGTTCAAGAGTCGGTAAACCTGACAATCTATTTATATGCACAGACAATAGGACAGCGAAGAATGTTGTATATTCGCAAGTCTTACGTAGTTGAAAACATATATACATATATCTATCTATATTCAAAGGGGGGACACAGGGACACAACTACAATGACGCGTAATTAATATGGCGTGTAACGACTTACGCGCGCGGGGGGGCTTGGGGGGAGCGAAGCGCCCCCACAAACTAGGTGTATAGGGCAATTATATATATATCCCGCCTGTGCCCCCGGTGTCCCCGTTGTAGTTGTGTCCCTGTGTCCGGGTGTCCCAGTCTGTAATTTCTCTTTGAGGTTCCCGATCGTCATTTATATTCCCTCTGTCTCGGTCGTCATTTGTGTCCCGGTCTGTAATTTCTCTTTGAGTGTTTTTTCTTTTTAGTTTTTTTTTAGTTTCTTACCTTTTTTCTTTTTTCAGTTTTCTTTTTCTTCTTTATTTTTTAGCATCACTATGAAGTACATTTCACCGAACCTTTGTTTTTTCTAACTTAAATCTGGTAGGCTTTGATGACCTTATCCAAGTCAGGTTCGGTCCCACGTGTCGCCAGGAATTTTCCTAGCCTAGCCAAAGTATGCTCATGAAATTATACAAGAATTACTTTCTCTTGTACCTGGCGATAACGTAGCGGATAGAGCTGTGTCTCTTGAATAAAGGTTGACCGGTTCGGTCCCTCGTGTCGCCAGGAATTGTTCCGAATGTCGTACAAGTAAGCTCATCAAATTATACAAGAATTACTTTTTCTGACACCTTGCCCTAACGTAGTGGATACAGCTGTGTCTGTTGAGTCAACATTGACCGGTTCGGTCCCACGTGGCGCAAGGAATTTTTAAAGACGAATATTGTATTGAACAGTCAATCATCGAATTCACTTTTATTTTTTACGTTTGTCTTTCATCTGTGGACCAGTCAAAAACTGGATTCTTCCCTTCAACCGTTAACACTTCAATAGTACCAACTCCTCTTGCCCAGCATATCTTGTCAGTTGGATTCTCATTACTACACATAAGGGCCTCGACTGAAAGAACTCCAATGTAAAAATAAATAAAATTCATAATCTTGAAAGACATTTTAAAAGGTATTCTTAATTTCAGATTTCGTTTCGTTGTCAGATATGTGAAATCATCTATTGCTAAAAAAAATTAATCTACTTGGTGTCTATCCATATTACTTTTCCATCTATTGTTCAATTTCACACGAAAAATTTATACATTTTCCAAATACCAAAAGCAATTCAACCTTTGGAAAAATTTATATAATTTGCTCATTAAACTGCAGCATGGAAATAGATGAGTATTACCAGCAATAGAATCAACAGTGGACTTTCAATAATGAGACGGATTAAACAAAAACAGTTGCTGCAACCAGAATATTCTGAATTAAAGGCATCTTTTTTCTTTGTGTTTTTTTTCTCCATAGCTTCTAGGGCAACGGAATATCATACACAGTTACATAGCTGTTTAACAGCTCATTTAAAAGAAAATTTCTTCTTAAGAAAAACTACATTTTAGTGTAACACTTAAATAATAGATATTATAGACAACATCCAGGTTGCAGCGGTAGCTAGGGAGAGATAAGAAGTAAAGTAACTCATAACACCTAAAAATAGAACTGGATTGAAATTTTTCTGCTTCTTTGACAGCTTAGTGGATACGACTGCAATGCTCATCTAAAGGTGCTCAGGTTCGATCCCTACTGTCGCAAGGAACGTCATTATCTTTATTCTATTCCTAATTTTTAAGCTCCTGTGGCACAATTGGTTAGCGCACGGTACTTATATGACAGTACTTGTATGACAGAACTGGATTGAAACACTCTTATATAGGAAACTTACAGTCTCCTCGCTGGGATAACAAAGAAAATACGTTGGCTTGAAAAGTTTTAGTTCTTATCTTAGGCTAGAACTAAGATAAACTGTAGCATGGGCATTTCTTTTCTGTTCTTTCTCCTCAGCTAGCAAGACACTGGAACATCACAAAGAAATGACTAATTGCAGATTTTAAAGACAGTTTATGTATTTAAAAACTTTTCATAATTAACAAAATAGTTTTGAATATAGAAATTTTTTTTTACAAAAAACTAAGTTTTCCATACAGTTCGAGTAGCAATTTCCTACACAATTCAAGTAGCACTTCTATACAAGATCAAAACAGGATTTTTTTTTACATTGTTATAATGTAGATTTGTAAATATACTTGTATAAAATGCAATACCTGTAATATATAAAAATACAAAAAATATGAAAAATGAATAAATAGAAAAAATGCAATACCTTTTTCAAAGGTTTAAACAAAACCGGATTTGTCATTCATATTTGAACCAAACTTTTTTGTCTGAATATAGTTAAAAAGGAATTCTTACCTTAGACCTTAGTTCCTCCAGAGCCATCGATGGTGCATCGGGCGTCAATAAAGCCTCTCCATTCGTCTCGCATTGGTGCTGCAGCGATGACGTCTTCCCATTCAGGTATTAGTGAGGTCCCGGCTTGTTTTAAATTTTAATGTCACTCTATAACTTCAGTTGAAAAAACTTGTATCTCTTATTTAATTTACACCAAGGCTACAATGCTGTCTTTTAAGGCAAATTTTCATGGCTAATTTTTAATTGCTTATACAGAATTTTTAGTTTTATATACATCTTTTGAGCGAATTCTTAACATCACCCCTATCCTTCACTTTAACCTTTATTTCTTACAGGATGAAGCGCGTAATTTTTAAGTGCGTAGTCACAAGAGGGCTTATTCTTACGAAAATTAAATGTCCTAGTGCCCTTATTAAGTGATTAAATAAAAAAAATAGTTTTTTTAACTGAAAGTAAGGAGCGACATTATAACTTAAAACGAACAGAAATTACTCCGTATATGAAATAGGTTGTCCCCTCCGTAGTCCCACGCTCTTTACGCTAAAGTTTGACTCTTTGCCACAATTCTACTTTTTAAAACAACTAAAAACTTTAGCGTAAAGAGCGTGGGACTGCGGAGGGGACAACCCATTTCATATACGGAGTAATTTCTGTTCGTTTTAAGTTTTAATGTCGCTCCTTACTTTCAGTTAAAAAAACTAGTTTTTTTTATTTAATTTCTGAACGTTTTTGAATTAATGCATGTTTGATTTTGGCTCTCCGCACATAAATTATTGAAATGAAATTAGTATATTAATTTTTTTTTGGCTAAATGGCTTTCTCTTAGTTTTGATCAGACGATTTTGAGAAATAAGGGTTGAGGAAGGAGGCCTAGCTGCCCTCCAATTTTTCGATTACTGAAAAAGGCTACTAGAACTTTTAATATTCAACGAACGTTTTTATTAGTAAAAAATATACGTAACTTAAGAATTAACTTACGTAACAAACTTTTATATTCTTATATTTTTATTATGTGTACGAGGGGGTTTGTACCCTCGTTAATACCTCGCTCTTTACACTAAATCGTAAGTTTTGTTCCAATTCTTTAAGAAGGACCCCTGAATCAAATAGGCCGTAGAATAAATAGTTGAAATCACTAAAAATATTTTAGCATAAAGAGCGAGGTATTTATCTCCTCCTAAATACCTCGCTCTTTATGCTAAAGTATTTTTAGAACCCTTCATATGCGTAATAATCTCTGTTTGTTTTAAATTTCAATGCTATTCCTTACTTTCAATTGAAAAAACGTTTTCATGTTTATTTTTTCATTGTTTTTTTTTTATAGTAATGCTAGAAAATCCTGCGCCCTTTTCATTGAATTTTTTTCCCCCATGGCATATTTCTCCAAGGAATGATCCTCCCACATAGCCCCCTCCCTCAACCCTACCCCCAAAACCAAAAAAATCCCCCTGAAAACGTCTGTACACTTCCCAATAACCATTATTATATGTAAACACTGGTTGAAGTTTGTAACTTGCAACTCCTCCCCCAGGGACTGTGGGGGAGTAAGTCATCCCCAAAAACATTGTTATTAAGATTTTCGACTATGCCAAACAAAATGGCTATCTCAAAATTTTGATCCGTTGACTTTGGGAAAAAAATGAGCGTGGGAGGGGGCCTAGATGCCCTCCAATTTTTTTGGTCACTTAAAAAGGGCACTAGAACTTTTCATTTCCGTTAGAATGAGCCCTCTTGCGACATTCTAGGACCACTTGGTCGATACGATGACCCCTGGGGAAAAAAAACAAAAAAAAACAAATAAACACGCACCCGTGATTTGTCTTCTGGCAAAAAATGCAAAATTCCACATTTTTGTAGATAGGAGCTTGAAACTTCTACAGTAGGGTTCTCTGATACGCTGAATCTGATGGTGTCATTTTCGTTAAGATCCTACGACTTTTAGGGGGTCTTTCCCCTTATTTTCCTAAATAAGGCAAATTTTCTCAGGCTCGTAACTTTTGATGGCTAAGACTAAACTTGATAAAACTTATATATTTAAAATCAGCATTAAAATGCGATTCTTTTGATGTAGCTATTTATATCAAAATTCAATTTTTTATAGTTTTGGTTACTATTGAGCCGGATCGCTCCTTACTACAGTTCGTTACCACGAACTGTTTGACCAAAAGATTGGAGGGCAACTAGGCCCCTGCCCACGCTCATTTTTTCCCAAAGTCACCGGATCAAAATCTTGCGATATTCATTTTGTTGAGCATAGTGGAAAACCAAATATGTATGTATTTGAGGATGATTCAATCCCCCAGATTCCCCAGGGGAAGGGCTGCAAGTTATGAATTTTGCCCATTGTTTACATATAGCATTGATTATTGACGAATTATAATGACGTTTTCAGGTGGTATTTTTTCTGGTGGTGGAGGGGGGGCTGGGTCTTACGTGAAAGGATCTTTCCATGGACGAATTCATCAGGGGGGAAGATAATTCCTATGAAGGGAGTGCTGGATTTTCCAGTATCATTTTAAACAACAATGAGAAAATAAATAAAAAAACAAGTGTTTTCAACTGAAAGTAAGGACCTACATTAAAACTTAAAACAAACAAAAATTATTATATATATGAGGGGCTTCCTCCCCTCTTCAATACCTCGCTTTTTACACTAGAGTATTTTTATTGTCATTTTCAAACTCATTCTTAAAGAATTGGAGCAAAATTCGAACTCTAGTGTAAAGAGCGAGCTATTGACGAGAGGGTGAACCTCTTCATATATGTAATAAAAATGTACGAATATAGAAGTTCAATATATAAGCTAAGTTACAAGTTGCGTATATTTATTACTAATAAAACGTCCGTAAATAAAACTAAAAGCTAATGGCCTTTTCAAGTAAACAAAAAAAATTGGAGTGCAACTAGGCCCCCTCCTCCATTCTCTTTTTCTCAGAATAATTCGATCAAAACTTTGAGAAAACCATGTAGCCAAATAAACTAAAATTAATGTTTAAATTTTGTTTTAATTATTCATGTACGGTTAGCCATAATCAAATCTTTATTAATTCAAAAGTTCAGAAATTAAATAAAAAAACAAGTTTTCCAACTGAAAATAAGGAGCAGCATTAGAACTTAAGACAAACAGAAATCCTTACTTGTGTGAGGGGTTCGTCCCCTCTTCAATACCTCGCTCTTTACGCTAAAGCATTTTTGGCAATTTCAAAAGAGCTATCAGTTGTGCTGAAAAGAATTGTACAGGGTACTTCTCAAAAGGGTTTAAACGACCTTCGTGGTTCAGGGGTCATTCTTGAAGAATTGGAAAAAAATTAGAACTTAGTGTAAAGAGCGAGGTATGGACGTGGTGAGAATTCCCCGCCTCCGTATACCTAATAAAAATACACGATTATAAAAGTTCGTTACGTAAGTTAATTGTATAAGTTATGTATATTTGTTACTAATAAAAATGTTCCTAAATAAAATTAAAAGTTCCAGTGGCCTCTTAAGTAACCATAGAAGCCGGAGGCAAAAAGGCCCCCTCCCCCAGCATTTTTTCCTCAAAATAGTCCGATCAAAACTTTGAGAAAGCCATTTAGCCAAAGAAAAGTTATGTTAATTTACAATTTCATTTCAATTATTCATATACGGTGATATAAAAACAGCAGCTGTGTTAATTCAAAACGTTCAGAAATTAAATAGAAAACCAAGTTTGTTTAGCTGACAGTGAGGTAGCGACATCAAAACTTAAAACGAACTCAACGCCTCGCTCTTTATGCTAAAGTTTTTTATTGTTTTGAAAAGTTGAGTTGTGAGAAATTGCCAAACTTTAGAGTAAAGAGTGGGTCGTTGAGGAGGGAACAGTCCGTTTCATATATGGAATAAATTCTGTTCGTTTTAAGTTTTAATGTCGCTTCTTACTTTCAGTTAAAAACACTTGTTTTTTTATTTAATCAATATTAAGTATATTTTATTTGGATACTGGTTTTATATCTTTAAAAATTATATATAATCAAAAGGAAAATTATTGACAAAGCGATGTCTTTTTAAGAAGTAAAAACAAATTGAGAGTCACAAGTGTTTTATTCGAGGAATTTTTTTTCTGTAAGCTTGATCATCATTGTGGTTTTTGTTGCTGTTGTTGCTCTTGATATTAAGAGACAAAAACTTTTTAAAACACATTAAGTTGTTAGTTTAGCAGTAATTAACACCCTGGCATTTACGATTTGTGGCAGCGGTGATCTCACCCTTGTTTGTGTGAGTAATTTCTGTTGCTTTTTTTTATTTGTGTTTCATCAGGTTTTATTTATTCATTCAAAATAATAGCTAGCTGTTTTAAGTTTGAATTATTGTACCACTTTTTTCTACCCATTTTAGTTTCAGTACCGCCCTTTCGTTCCCTTGGTGAATTATCTTTTTGGAAAAGGTATTTCAAATTGATCCAACTAAAAGTTTAAGGTCTGAGAGTCAAGAATGTTTTTGCTGTTGGCTTTAGCTAAATTATACCTTTATAATCAATTTCCCCTATGAATGTAATCACGGTTTAAAATGCCCAAATATATATGGCAGGATATTACAAATAGTTTTAATATTGGTTCATTAAATATTATGTAGGAAAAACAGAAATACATACTAAAGGAAAAACGGAAATTTGTTACGGTTTTTTGCAGAGTAATTTTGGGTGTAGCAAGCAATTGTTTCATTGCTTTTGAAACTTTTGATAGCTTTATTTAAACCCAATACATTTTTGTGCTGTGCATGTTTATGGCTATCTTCTTTATTTCATGACCGAATATTTGATCCTGTGATTTAAATTAAAAACAGTTTTATCAACCATTCGATTCAGGAAGCAGGTGAAAAACTCATAAAACCAAACACAATTAACTTAAAAGATTATGCAGATCCTTTGTACAGACATTTTGAGGATACTTCTTAACCTTGCTTGGCTGTATATCGTTAAGTGAGGACATTAAAAACTAGGTAATAAACTTAGAAAATGGTCACTTGAAATCCTTTATAAATTGCACTTGGATATCGAGTATATTCGACATAAATTTCTTTAATTTTATTATGTCTGGGAAAATATGTAAAATGGACATATATTACAGAATTTAATCTTTTTCTATGTAAAAATTTGCAGTTTTTTTAGTTGTAATGATTTTGATAGAAAATTGACTTTCTTCGCTGTTTAAAACTGTAATATAACCCGACCTAGATCCTAACTCTAACAAAAATAGAAATATGAGAAATATTGCGACAATAAAATCAAACAGTTCGTGGTAACGAACTGTACTGAGGAGCGGCCCGGCTCAATAGTAACTGAAACTCTAAAAAAAAGAATTTTGATACCAATAGTTCCATCAAAAGAATTTGATTTTAAAGCTGATTTTAAAAATGTAAGTTTCATCAAGTTTAGTCTTACCTATCAAAACTTAAAACCCTTAAAAATTTGCCTTATTTTAGAAAATAGAGGGAAACAGCCTCTAAAAGTCATGGAATCTTAACGAAAATGACATCACCAGATTCAACGTATCGGAGAACCCTACCATAGAAGTTTCAAGCTCCTATCTGCAAAAACGTGGAATTTTGTATTTTTTTTGCCAGAAGACTGATCATGGATGCGTGTTTATTTGTTTGTTTGTTTTTTCTTATTTTTTCCCAGGAGTGATCATATCGACCCAGTGGTCCTAAAATTTCACAAGAAGGCTCATTCTAACGGAAATTAAAAGTTCTAGTGCCCTTTTTAAGTGACCAAAATATTGGAGGGCATCTAGGCCCCCTCCCACGCTCATTTTTTCCCAAAGTCACCTGATAAAAATTCTGAGGTAGCCATTCTATTCAGCATAGTGGAAAAATTTAATAAATATGTCTTTGGGGACGACTTACTCCCCCACAGTCCCCGTGAGAGGGGCTGCAAGTTACAAACTTTGACCAGTGTTTACATATAGTAATGGTTATTAGGAAGTGTACAGACGTTTTCAATCAATCAATCAATCAATCAATCAATCAATTTATTAATACTAAAGAAAATTATTACAAAAGTAAATCAGTTAATAGGCCCAAGAAGTTATGCTTGTAATGGGCCACAGAGAACAAAAATAAAACACTTACAAAATATATACAAAAAAAAAAAAAAAAAAAACACTGGAACAAGACAAGGACATTTAACAGATAGAAGATTTAGAAGGAGATTTTACATATAGCTGAAAATGATTTTAAAAGAAGAGAAGTGACATACAAATTGGGATAGAATTAAAAGAGAGACAAAAATTATTTAACTGGAAAGACCCGACGAAATAATGCCTTTGCAGAAAGAAAAAGAGGGACATCCAACGGGATGGAGTTCCATAATAGAATTGACTGATATACAGGAGACCTCTGAGCTGCTGTAGAGAATTGTTTTGGCAAAATAAATCGTCGAGAAGAATTACACAAAGAAGAAAAGTACCTACCTGAGCCTGTCCTTGAGAAAAACTGCTGCAGGGTCGGTGGAAGAGTACCTAGAAAAGCAGAATGCGCTAAATAAAGAGTACTTTTACCTATAATATGATCCAGCGGAGCTATTCCAGTATCATTATAAAGATCAGAGGAAGGGTAAAGCCGAGGTAGAAGAAAAGTAGCCTTCCCTGCCCTATTTTGGGCTCTTTGAAGTGAGCAGAGAAGAGATTTATTAGTATTGCCCCAGACAGAGCAGCAATAAGAAAGGTAAAGATGAATAAAAGCATAATAAAGAGAAACCATACTATCAGGAGGAAGAAATGAATTAATCCGGTGCAACATTGAAGACTGGCGGAGGATTCAGGAACGGGTGTAAGTTATATGCGGTTTAAAAGAAAGAAAACAGTCAAGATACACACCAAGAAGTTTCACCATAGTAGCTTGTGGTATAATATCATTCCCAAAAGTCCGGGTGATTGGCTCCCGTACGTCTCTCATGCGGTAAGGGGTCCTAAAGTTGACAATGGCACTCTTTCGGCTGTTAAGAGCCATATCATTTGACCAGCACCAATCCTTTATTTTATCAAGAAGACCTTGAGCTATAGAAGTGGCAGATGGCAGGTCCACCGCAGCAATGAAAAAATTTCTGCTATCAGCAAAAAAAAAACAGGGTGAACATGGGGATGAAGACCTTCAACAAGATCATTAATGTAGATTAGAAACAAAAGTGGTCCAAGCACAGAACCTTGTGGGACACCTTTCAATACAGGCAAAGTAGTGGCAGAAGTACGGTTAACCAAAACATGCTGAGATCTATCTGAGAGGTAGGACCTAAACCAATCTAGTGGGACTCCTTGCACACCAAATAAGGATAGTTTAGACAGAAGAACATTGTGGTCAACCATATCAAAGGCCTTAGAAAAGTCGAGAAATAGACCCAAAACACACAAGCCCTTGTCCAGATTAAGACGCACAAACTCAGTTGCATCAGAAAGTGCGTGCAAGGTAGAAAATGAGGGACGAAAACCATACTGATGGTTAGTGATGAGAGAATTTCCATCAGTCGAATTAGTACTAAATACCAATGAAGAGAGTCGACGATACACTACTTTTTCAACAACCTTTGAGACGACGGGAAGAAGAGAAATAGGTCTGTAGTTTGAAATTAGAGACGAATCACCTTTTTTGTGCAAAGGTAGAAAAGTAGCAACTTTAAATGAATGAAGGAAAATACCAGAAAAAAGAGAGAGGTTAGTTATGTGTGAAACCGGATGAGAAACAAACTGACTAATTTCTTTAAGGAATTATTACTCAAACCAAAACTATCAACTGAACGACTGCTAGGAAGTTGGGAAATAATACTAGAAATCTCAGTAGTACTACATGGGGAAAGGAAAAAAGACTTCTCTGCCAAGGGAAAACAACTTACTCTACTCGGGGTGGAATTAGAACTGAAGGAAGTGTGGTGAAATACGAATTGATGGCACTCGCAGAGGATTGTTTGTCCACAACAGAACCATCAGCATTTCTATAAAGACATGGAGAGGAATGTTTGAGTTTCTTGCGAGAGAGAGCTTCATTAATTACAGTCCAAACGTTGCGCAAATATTCCTTAAACTCATTAATTCGACGCGAAAAATACAGCTTTTTTGCTAAACGAACTGAAGAAGTGAGCACATTTTTGTAATGTTTATACTTCAAAAGATCATCCTGTGTCTTACTTTTACATGCAGCCTTGAACAAAGACGCCTTCATATGGGTTGCATTGATCAGACCTCTAGACATCCATGGGCATTTGGGTGTAAAATTCCTTGGCTTAATTCTAAGAGGAAAATGCTTATCCAACAGAGTTCCCATACGACACAAAAATAATCTAGTTGCACAATCAGCATCATTAGCTTCAAGAACACTAGACCAATCATTACTCTGAAGACCATGTACTAAATTAGAAATTTCTTTATCTGTAAAAGTTCTAGAAGAAGACTTACCTTTCTCATCCACAGTAATCTCAGTTTTAGGCACAGATAGTGATAGATAAATAGGAAAGTGATCAGAAAGATCAGTGAAAACAAGACCAGAAGAGAACTTCAAATTAGGAGAATGAGAAGTGAAAATATTATCTATTAAAGTGGCAGAATTGCTTGAAGGGTCAACGCGAGAAGGAAAAAAAATTGAAGGAAGTAGCCCTGAAGAAGAAAATACATCAAAAAGATGGTCACATTCATCATTTGATCCAACATTTAACATATTGCAACTAAAGTCTCCCAAAACACAAATTCGTTTTTTAGAGAAAGTCCCCACACCGGAAAGCTGATCAAGCAAATCACAGAACAGATGTGTTGGAAAAGGAGGGGGCTTATAAAACGAACAAACAGTATCACATGCAAACTGGCATTTCAGATCAATGACAAAAGAATAAACTGTCCTACTATTAGACACCACTGATGTAAACAAGGATTCAAGGTCACGTATTAACACTTTGTTACCATTCTAGGGACGTGAATAGCAATACAACCATCCATATTATAAGCTGTAAAATAATCACTATCAGATAACCATGTTTCTGTCAAGCCTATGACATCAAAAGGGCAAGAATTATTAGACCACAAATACGATTTAAGACTGTCCCACTTATCTCTTATTCCACGCACATTCAAACAAAATACATTAAAGCAACTATTTAAAGAGAGTGAGGGCAAACTGTTACCCTGGTGGTGTGATAATTGCAGCTAGAACTAACCATAGATTCAAGGAGAGGGTCAAAAGTGTGTGCTTCTTGTCTACCAGCACTACTTGGTTGAACAAATATAACTGAATTAAGAATAGATGAATTCAAAAGAAAGGAGAAATCATCCATATATACTAAACATGACAAATGTATACATTAACTTTACAAATGAACACAATATCCATACAAGCAGGCTGAAGTAAGAGAGGGTGGATTGAAAGGTAAGACATATAGGCAACAATAGAGAAAACAACTGCAAGAACAAAGACAATAATAAACTACTAGGTTCAAAGGGAATAAAAATAATAAACAACATTATGCAAACATAAGAAAAACTATTAAATCATAAATAAATTTACAAAACAGAGCTGAAAAAAGAAATGGTTTATTTCAGTCCTGGGAGGGGCTTGGATGGACTTGGATGAGCTGTAATTAACTGATAGAGAGTATCAACTTGAGATGCCTCTTTGACAGTAATCACTTTACCATCAGAAAGCTTTGTGAGTATTTTTCCTCCACTAGACCATGTAGACCTCTTCCCAAGCTTTGATTTAGTATAATTAAGTAGCTGAAGCTAGACTTTGTGAGTGACTCAGAAATAAAGACACCACTACCTTGCAAACATTTCTTTTCTCTAAGAATGAGCTGCTGCATTCTAGAACTGCAAAATTCCACAACAAGTGGACGAGGTTTCAAACCTGAGCCTTGTTTACCAATCCTTCTAGTAGAAACTATATCATTCCGGGTCACAGGAATACCACGAAATCTAGTACTGCAAAATTCAAGGAATCTGCTTTCAGAAGCTTCTGGATAAGGGTCTTCTTTTAAACCAAATAGGACCAGCTGATTTCAGAGTTTCATTTGGTCAAACTGATCACTCAGACGATCAACATTGGATTGAATTGGTTTCAGAGAATTTTGCAGCTTTGACAAACCTGAGTCAAGCAATTTCAGGGAGGATCATATTGCTTGAGTGATTTTTCAACAAGCACATCAAAATCCATTTTCAGGCTAGTGTATACCTCTTGTTTGATTATTTCTATACTGTTGGCATTAAAAGTAGCAGGTTCGTGACTAGGGGTAAGTTTTTTAACAGAGGCCTCAACCAATGGACCTACTTCAGAAGACAGTGCTTGACTGACAACATCTGCCATTGTAGTTTTGAGCGTTTGATCATTCAGCTTCTGCTTATTCTTTAGGGTGTTTAAGTGTGAGGTGAGTATAGCAATTTGATCATTAATGGATTCAGTACCACTAAACTGGATGGAGCAGTCTGATCTCATCTCTCTGGTGCTAGGTCAATAGCTCTTTTTTGAAGTATCACCAATAATTTAAAGATATAGTAGAGATATAGGCATCAAGCACAAAATAAAAAGACTGTACCTGGAGGGTCCCCAATTGCACCCCTGGGGTTGGGGCTGCTAGACTTGCCTGCCTTTCCCACTGGACTGGTTGGCAGGCTAAACCAGCTCTTCATACAATTCCAAATTTAACGGATAGATTAAAGATGCCACATATTCCACTTAAATAAACAATACAAATTTCCAGTGTATATCTTTAATTTTGAAACAATGGGAACATAAATATGAAAAAAAAAATTTCATTTGAAAGTAAGGAGTTGAATTGAACCTTAAACGAACACAAATTATTACGCATATTGGGTTTACCTCCTCCTAATACCTCACTCTTTACGCTAAAGTATTTTTAGTAATTTCAACAATTTATTCTACGGCTTTTGTGATTGAGGAGTCATTCTTAAGGAATTTAATTAAGCTTTAGTGTAAAGAGCAAGGTACTGAAGAGGGGGTGAGCCTCCTCATATATATATATATATATATATATATATATATATATATATATATATATATATATATATATATATATATATATATATATATATATATATATATATATATATATATATATATATGTATATATATGTATATATATCATGAAAAGACAAATCACCAATGCTACAGCACAAACACACACAAAAAAAAAGAGAGACAGAAGGAGAAAAGGAAGACTGTTTTCCTAAATTAGTGATTAATATAGACCAGCACTTGAATGAGGCCTTAACCCTACTCATCCATACAATCACATAGGTCAAACAGTATAGCCACACACAATCAACCATAAAGAATAATCCATGGACAGGCAGTCATGTCGTCAATAAGTATAAGTCGTCATTTACCGAACAATAGAAAAAATAATATAGACAAATAATTCAGAGGCAACACCCAACATAAGGGCTCATCAGGAGAATACACTGGCCTATATAGGGTTTCGCCACTCTAAATTCTCTACCCAGCACAGTGTTGTGGCTACCACAGAATATCCATGGCATCCCCGCGTCAGGTATCACCCCCAAAATACATGCCTATGAAAAAAAAACAGCAAATGTAAAACAACCAAGTAAAACCAAAACAAGCTTATCCTGTTAATATATTCCTCTATTTAGCATCAATAGGTACACTAAATATGATAAATTTTACCAAATCACAAATATTAACACATTGCAAAAAACCTGAATGAACTAAACAATTATAGAATTCATCTTTACCATGTGGCTAATTTTTTAAAAAATGCGCTCAATTAGAAACACAATTCAAAATAAATGGCGCTGTGACAACATTTCTCGAACCTCCGAAATTAGTTAAAAATTTCTTTAAGTATTTCCAGATAATTCTTTTGATATTTATTTAAAAGTTCGTTATAATGAAAACTGAATTTTTTAAATTGCCAAGTTAATTTATTTGCAGAAAAACCTCTTGATATCAATTTTTGGCTTAAGATTTTACATCTATTTTTAAAATCAATATAATTACTACAAATCCTTGCATAACGAAGTAACTGCGAGAAAAACGCAAAATATGTGATATTTGAGTGTATATTACTTTCAGGGAATGGGAAACTAATCACTTAAAAATCAAAATCATCCGTTTTATTATACATTTTAAAACTTAATTTATTATTATCACAAATATTAATATTTAAATCTAAGAAATGATCTTCATGACCAGTGCCATGACTAGGCTCAAGAACAAGCTCTGATGGATATATATTTTTAGAAATATCAATGAAATCCTTACAATTTAAGACCAAAATATCATCTAAATATCTTTTATTATTTGACAAAGCATGTTTTAAATTAATTGGATTATTCTTATCCATCATATATTTATATTCTAGTTGACTTAAAAACAAGTCAGCTATAAATGGGCTGGCATTCCCCCCCATGGGAATTCCCATAATTTGCTTGTACAAATCACCCCCAAATCTTATATAAGTACTAGCTGTTGGGGTGGCGCTTCGCGCCACCCCAACACCTAGTTGGTGGGGGCGCTTCGCGCCCCCCCCCAAGCCCCCCCGCGCGCGTAAGTCGTTACGCGCCATAATAGTTACGCGCCATTGTAGTTGTGTCCCTATGTCCCACCTGTGAATATAGATAGATATATATATTACCTCATGATTCTAATGATTGCCCTTGAGCTTTGTTGATGGTGATTGCTAATCGACCATTCCCTGTCCCGGTGTCCCGGTCGTCATTTACATCCCCCTGTTTCCTCCGGTGTCCCCGTTGTAGTTGTGTCCCTGTGTCCCGGTCGTCATTTATATTCCCTGTGTCCCGGTCGTCATTTGTATCCCGGTGTCCCGGTCTGTATATACATTCGTTTTTTAGTTTTGTTTTTCTCCTTTATGTTTTTCCTTTTTTTTTCTTTTTTAGCTTATTTAGATTTTTAGATTTTTTAGTTTTTTTATTAGTTTTTAGTTTTTTTTTCTTTTTAGTTTTTTTGTCCCGGTCGTCATTTATATCCCCCTGTTTCCCCCGGTGTCCCCGTTGTCGTTGTGTCCCTGTGTCCCGGTCGTCATTTATATTCCCTGTGTCCCGGTCGTCATTTGTATTCCGGTGTACCGGTCTGTATATACATTCGTTTTTTAGTTTTGTTTTTCTCCTTTATTTTTTTCCTTTTTTTTCTTTTTTAGTTTATTTAGATTTTTAGATTTTTTAGTTTTTTTATTAGTTTTTAGTTTTTTTTTCTTTTTAGTTTTTTTGTAGTTTTTACCTTCTTTTTAGTTTTGTTAATTTTTTTTTACTTATGTCCTGGTCGTCATTTATACTCCCTATGTCCCGGTGCTTTGTTGATTGCTAATCGAACATTCCTTTTGTCCTGGTTGCTTTCTCTTTGAGTGTCGTCATTTATTTTTTTCTTTTTTAGTTCTTTTAGTTTTTACCTTTTTTAGTTTTTTTTAGTTTTTTAGATGAAAATTTTTTTTAGTTTTTTCCTTTTTTTCTTTTTAGTTTTTATTGGTTTTTACCTTTATGTTAGCTTAATTCAGTTTTTTCCTTTTTTTTTAGTTTTTTTTTATTTTTCATTTTTTTTAGTTTTTTACCTTTTTTTAGTTTTTTTAGTTTTTTTAGTTTTTTTAGTTTTTTAGCTTTTTTACTTTTTTTATTAGTTTTTAGTTTTTTTGTAGTTTTTGCCTTTTTTTAGTTTTTTCAGTTTTTTTTTAGTTTTTTATTGGTTTTTACCTTTATTTTAGCTTATTTTTCAGTTTTTTCCTTTTTTTTAGTTTTTTTTAGTTTTTAGTTTTTTTAGTTTTTTACCTTTTTTTAGTTTTTTTAGTTTTTTTAGTTTTTTAGCTTTTTTATTTTTTTTATTAGTTTTTAGTTTTTTTTGTAGTTTTTGCCTTTTTTTTAGTTATTTTAGTTTTTTAGCTTTTTTATTAGTTTTTAGTTTTTTTTGTAGTTTTTGCCTTTTTTTAGTTTGACAACTTATTTTTATATATATAGATAGTTTTTTTTTTTACTTATGTCCTGGTCGTCATTTATACTCCCTGTGTCCCGGTGCTTTGTTGATTGCTAATCGAACATTCCTTTTGTCCTGGTCGCTTTCTCTTTGAGTGTCGTCATTTATTAGTTTTTTCCTTTTTTCTTTTTAGTTTTTTATTGGTTTTTACCTTTATTTTAGCTTATTTTTCAGTTTTTTCCTTTTTTTTAGTTTTTTTTTATTTTTTATTTTTTTTAGTTTTTTACCGTTTTTTAGTTTTTTTAGTTTTTTTAGTTTTTTAGCTTTTTTACTTTTTTTATTAGTTTTTAGTTTTTTTTGTAGTTTTTGCCTTTTTTTAGTTTTTTCAGTTTTTTTTAGTTTTTTATTGGTTTTTACCTTTATAGTTTTTTTAGTTTTTTAGCTTTTTTATTTTTTTTATTAGTTTTTAGTTTTTTTTGTAGTTTTTGCCTTTTTTTAGTTTTTTCAGTTTTGACGTCACCTGATCCAGTTTTTTCAGGTGACGTCACCTGACACATCCATCCATCCATCCACAGACAACTTATTTTTATATATATAGATTGTATAAAACAAATTCCAATAACTCAAAAATCATATCCAAGCTGTAACATCTCAAGTTAACTGTAGTATTAAAGCAGTTTGTCCATATGGCTTTTTTATTATAACTGTCTATTTTTAAGAACCTTTTACTAGATAAGAGGAAAGATTTCTTTATAACAGTTTTTAAATTATCAAACACTAAATTAAGTGATAAATTAGTATACATTGTCGCAAAATCGAAAGACTCAATTCTTTTAGCTGAAACCATTGTTAAAGAATCTATCACCTGCAGTGAATTATTAACACTCCAATATGGATTAAAATTCGAAAATTTTTTAATACCAGAACAATAGGTTTTAAGTTTATTTACAATTTCCTTTAAAATTAAAGAGAGATCAGTAGCAGCAATGCGGGTTGGACATTTAGCTGCTCCAGCAATAAACCGTGGTTTAGGGGGATTCTTATGAAATTTTACAGTCCAATATAGGAAAGGGAACTTTTTATCATTGTCATTTATTTTAATATTAAAATTTTTAAAAAGTATTTCTTCAGTCTTTTCAATTAAATTCTCATCCTCTATATTTACCTTTTCATAAACATTAGTTGTGCATAACTTCAAGAGCTAATGCTAGATTAGGAATGTGCAATTTACGTCAACGAAATCGTGTCGAGGAACTACCAGAGCAACGCGAAACCAGACTTGCTGCTAAAAGAGAAATTGAAAAAAGAAGGCGTGTCGAGGAATCACAAGAGCAACGTGAAAACTGGCTTGCCGCTGATAGAGAAAGTAAGAAAAGAAAGCGTGCCGAGGAATCACAAGAGAAACCTGAAAATTATTGCATGGCATTCAAGTACAGCCCAGTCGATGATTATAGTAGATGTGTTCAAATCGGGACTATGTCTAAAATTTGTCCCTATTGCAAGGCCTTGAAATTTAATGGTGAAACAATGGGAATGTGTTGTGCCTCAGGAAAAGTTAAACTTCCTTTATTGGCTGCACCCCCAGAGCCATTGAAGACTTTGCTTACTGGAACTAAGTGAGAATCTAAGCGTTTTTTATCAAACATCAGAAAATATAACTCATGTTTCCAAATGACGTCGTTTGGTGCCCAAATCGAAAATCAAGATCAATTTATGCCTACTTCCAGAGTAAAAGGGCAAATTTATCATAGAGCAGGGTCCCTTCTACCATTCTCAGGCGAGAATCATAAATGTTTACAATTGTACTTCATCAGTGATAGAAATTCTGAATTGAATACACGTTGCGAAATTTCTCCCAAGGTTGAAAGGACAATCGTTTCCCAATTGCAAAAACTTTTCCACGAAAATAATAATTTAGTGCGTCTGTTCAAAACAGCAATCGATTTGATGCCTACTGATACGCATAAAATTGTTATTTCCGCTGACAAAACGCCTCCTGGCCAACATGTGCGTAGATACAATGCTCCAACTATCGACGAAGTGGCAATCGTTATGGTCGGTGATCAGTTTTTACCTCGAGATATTATTCTTCATAAGCAAAACGCTCAATTGGTAAGAATTGCTGAAACTCATCGATGCTACGATGCCCTACAATATCTTATCATTTTTTGGGATGGAACCGACGGCTATCACTTTAATATTAAAGTGATGAATCCAGCCACTAACAAAGAAATGAATAAGAAATGCAGTTGAATGCATTATTATTCCTATAGACTAATGATTCGGCAGGATGAAGACAATTATATTTTAAAATGCCGTCAATTGTTTCACCAAAACGTCGTTGATATGTACGCAAAAATTGAATCAGAACGTTTGCTATATATCCGTCTGAATCAGACCAAGCTCCGCTCGGAACAATACATTTATTTGCGAGATGCAGTTATAAATGACGGTAATACCACAAACGTTGGAAGATTAACGATTTTACCTTCGTCATATGCTGGCAGTCCCCGTCATATGCATAAATATGCTCAAGATGCCCTGTGTACCACCTATGAATATAGATAGATTTATATATGTGTTTTGAACTACGTAAAACTTGCGAATATACAACATTCTTGGCTTTCCCATTGTCTGTGCATATACAAAGCCTTATGTACTAATAATGACGTCATATGCAAACGCTCTTTTTACAAACAAACAAACATGTATACACACAACTCGTTTTTATATAGATAGATAGATAGATAGATAAAATACAAATTAACTGCGTAAAACTTGAAAATATACAACATTATTCGCTGTCCAATTGTTGCTGCATATAAATAGATTGTCAGGTTTACCGACCCTCGAACATGCAACGTACAATTGTCCATGGGAAAAACAATCAGTATTAAGATCTATACCACATTTTTCTAATGATTGACCTTGAGCTTTGTTGATGGTGATTGCAAATGCTAATCAAATTGGGAATTGCAATCTTTTAAATTGAAAAAGCAGATCCGTTGGAATCATGGGAATGCGAGAAATAAGAACAGCCTCACCCTCAAAAGGCCCTGTCAAGATTGTGGCCTCTATTAGGTTTTCCATTGTTTTTTTTGCGGCAAGTCGCGTGCCATTGCAAAGCTTTGGTGGGTTGATATTTCTTAAAAGTATTATTGGTACGCCTATTTTTAGTTGTAGCACGTGTGGTGGAAACCCTGAAAGATCCACGGAAATTAAAAATTCAGATGGATAATTAACCGCCTCATTTGGTTCCAAAATTGTGTCGACTTACTTGTAAAGGACTGCCTGGTCTCGAATCTTGGTCAAAACAATATTGTGGATTTCGTGGACGTCTGTAATTTTGGGTGCAAGAATCGCTCTTTCACTTAGCCATTTATTATTTTTATAATTGTTTAGAATATTCGGAAATACTTTTTCAATCAATTCATTTTTGGACGTCACTAAATTACATAATTCAACAGGTAGTTGTATACGTCCTGAAATTGAGTCTACTGGGAGCTTTCTGTTTCCAATTGCCAGCAATCGATCTGAAACTGTTTGACCAGAGTCATCGTTTTGCAATCGGACACGCATATTTGTAGTTAATTTAAATGTTTTTACGTGTGCCCATAAATTAGAATTTTTCAGGCGAGCATTCATTTCGTCTGCAGGGGTTGATCTAGGTATTATAGGTAATGTTTCCCTGAAATCTCCCGCAAGTAATATTAATGTGCTGCCAAAGGGTTTCGAATTCCCTCGCAAATCTTTCAAACATTGATCCAGAGCCTCGAGTGATTTTTTTTGTGCCATTGTGCACTCTTCCCAAATAATAAGTTCGCATTGCTGCAATACTTTACCCATCCCAGATGATTTGGAAATATTGCACGTGGGAGTTTCTGTAGAATGCAAATTCAGAGGCAATTTCAAAGTGGAATGAGCAGTTCTTCCACCAGGCAGCAACGTTGCGGCTATTGCGGACGACGCAATTGCCAACGCTATATCATTTTTTGATCGAATTGATGCCAGAATCAGTTTTATTACAAACGTTTTACCAGTACCTCCTGGCGCATCCAAAAAGAAAATTTCTCCAACGTTGTTATCGACACAATGCATTATCGTATCATAAATGTCTTTTTGTTCCGACGTTAACTTGGAAATGTTATTTTGTACATACGACAATAGATCACTCGTACTGTAACTTGGTTCACGATCCAATTCTACACATGTCGAAACAGCAGCGGTACGATTAGGTGAATGCATTCCCAAATCCTGAAGAGGTTTGTTTGCCATACATACGCACAAATCTTCTATAATAACTAAAGTATAGTTATAAATTTCTGATGTAAAATCAAAAGTCATATCTGACGTCTCTAACTGTTTTTGATGGAGTATATCTTCAGATATTTTTGAGTTGTGTGTATGCATGTTTGTTTGTTTGTAAAAATAGCGTTTGCATATGACGTCATTATGAGTACATAAGGCTTTGTATATGCACAGACAATGGGAAAGCCAAGAATGTTGTATATTCGCAAGTTTTACGTAGTTCAAAACACATATATAAATCTATCTATATTCATAGGTGGTACAAAGGGACACAACTACAATGGTGCGTAACTAATATGGCGCGTAACGACTTACGCGCGCGGGGGACTTGGGGGTGCGCGAAGCGCCCCCACCAAGTAGGTGTTGGGGTGGCGTGAAGTGCCACTCCAACAGCTAGTTTGTAATAAACCTCAAGTTTTTTTTAGCTTTTTTTCTTTTTATTTTTTTACCTTTTTTTTATTTTTTTAGTTTTTTTAGGTTTTTTTTACGTTTTTTCTTTTTACGTTTTTCTTTTTTTTCTTTTTTTCTTTTTTTTTAGTTTTTTACCTTTTTTCTTTTTTCAGTTTTCTTTTTCTTCTTTATTTTTCAGACTTCGTTTTTTTTTCTCTAGTTTTTTTTTACCCTTTTTATTTATTTGTTTTTTTAGTTTTTTTCTTTTTAGGCTATTTCTTTTTTTTCTTTTTTTCTTTTTTTTAGTTTTTTTCTTCTTTATTTTTCTTAGCTTTTTTTTCATTTTAGTTTTTTTACCTTTTTTATTTTTTTTAAGTTTTTTCTTTTTTTAATTTTTTTTATTTTTTAGTTTTTTTTCTTTTTTTATTTTTAGTTTTTTCTAGTTTTTTACTCTTTTTTTCTTTTTTCAGTTTTCTTTTTCTTCTTTATTTTTCAGACTTCATATGCAAACCCTTAACACAAAAATACATACAACTTATTGTGAGTTGTATGTATTTTTAATGTATGTATTTGTATATTTTAACTCCTCATATACATAATAGAAACATACGAGCATAGAAGTTTGTTACGTAAGTTAATTCTTAATTTATGTATATTTTTTACTAACAAAAGTTCGCATACAAAATTGAAAGTTCTAGTTGCCTTTAAAAGTAACCAAAAAATTGGACGGGAACTAGGCCTCCTCCTCCACTCCTTTTTTCTCAAAATCGTCCGATCAAAACTATGAGAAAGCCATTTAGCCAAAAAAAAAAATTAATATGCAGATTATGTTTTAATTATTCATGTGTGGAGAGCCAAAATGAAAACTTGCATTAATTCAAAAACATTTTTAACTGAAAGTAAGGAGTGGCAGTTTTTAAATGCTAAAAAAATAGAGCTGAGAGAGTCAGACTTTAGCGTAAAGAGTGGAGCGTTGAGGGGAAACACCCCCTTTCATATACAGAGTGATTTCTGTTCGTTTTAAGTTTTAATGTCACTCCGTTTTTTTATTTAATATTACCTATAAACTAAAGGTTTTACTGACCAAAAATATTCTTTTCATCTTGAAGCAGTGAAGTGTTTCTTATTTGGATTACTCCACAATTGTTTATCTTAATAAGTTTTAAACACATATAAAAACCATCAAAAGTACTTCAAAACATGCCCATTAAAATATTTTGATGTTTTTCATAACAACCAACAGAACTTGAAAATGCATCAAGAACAGGAACGATATTTCTTATTAAATTTGTTAGATTTAAAACGTACACGAGAAGTTAATATTTCCATATTATAATACGCTATACTATAGTGCCGTATAACATAGTACAGTATAGTAGGCTATTGTATATTACATTTAAAACAAAAACCACGCAGGACGATGGCCACAAAATAAAAATATACGAAAAAACATAAAAATACAATTGACAACATACAAATACCATTAAAGGATTTGCTTTAATAATTTTAATCAAAACGATTAAAGCACAGAAAATCATTCAAAAACACTAATACAAACAAATAACAAACAAAGTCATCACATAACACTTTCACAATGGGTTATACACATGCGAATAAACCATTCCAGATTCTTAATACTAATAAAACACTCATTTCTCAGCAATTTTTCCACCCAAGGTTCATCCCCCTCATCCACAGCAAAAATTTTCTTTCTTGAGACCCTTAGCCCGTTCATAACTCGTCAGAAATTATGATTAATTTGTCTCACACTCTCCACAGATCGTTAGACTGTAAAGACTACTCCTCATTCTACCCCCTCCTAAATATCTTTTTCTTCTCCCAAGTGGCATAAAATAGCCACTGTAAGAAATTACCCACTTAATATCATTTCTGGATAGCCCAGCTCTAAAATATACCTCCTCTACCCATACCCCTTCTACCCTAGAATACAAACCAAGAGAGCCAAACGTTCTGATCTTGTATTCCCATTTCGTTATTTCCTGATCAAATAAATTAGAATATACCTGTTTGGACGAATTGGGTGTTTTAACGCCACCGCGGTTTTCCACCACCGTATGTTTTTTGTCATCCATGAAATCTTACATCATACATCTTAAATCATATCTTACATCATCAAGAGGATTAATTCGGTCAGAATATACAGCTTAGGTTAGTCTATGTCAATGTCTATGTCTATGTCTATGTCTATATCTACGTTTTTCCTGACCTACCTAAATTAAAAGGTGGCAGAAAACATATGGTGGGGGAAAACTGTGGTGGCGTTAAGACACTGCTACAGTTTGAACACCTCTCCCATTCCCACTTGTCAACCCCGCCCCTAGCACAACTTCTATTTCATTCACCCGACATTCCAAATGAAACCAAAATTGCCTCAATCTGCCCCAGCCACGAGCATCCTCTTTTGTCCAACAGAGACTCTGCCAAGGCTTCCCTCACTAACTGTTCATCCCACTGACCCTCCTTGGTTAACCTACACCCACAATAAATGAACTCATCCACAACAGGTAAATTTTCCATTCCAAACCTAAACTCCTTTTTCTTCCCCTTCTCATTTTTCAAAAAAAAAAAAAACATCTGATTTGTTAACATTAAGCACTAACTTATCAAACACTCCAAACTTCTGCTCAATACTCCATTACCGACCTAATCTTAGTCTCAAACACCCGTTTGTGTAATTTAATATCTCCAAGTCCTATTAACCTGAAAGGACTACTTAAAACCATTCCTATTACCCTATTTCCTTTTTCAACTAATTCTATATGCTTGCCCCACATACCCTCCTCTGTTAACCTACACCCTAAGTAAATAAACTCTTCCACAACAGGTAAATTTTCCACTCCAAGCCTAAACCCGTCTTTCACCTCCATCTCACTTCTCCCAAAAACTGAAACCACTGATTTGTTAACATTAAATTTTAATTTTTTCTCTCGTACGTATCCCTCTAAAATGTCCAAAAGCCTTGGTCGGTTTTTGCTGATTCAGCCAACAGAACAATGTCATCAGCAACCAATAGAGCAAAAACCACGTCAAATTAAGCCGCATCGCTGGCGCTTGGTTTTGCTTCAAACTTATCCTTTAAATCATTCAGATATAGTGAAAAAGATCTTGGGGAAACTATGCAGCCTTGCTTTACTCACAGCCTTCTCACCAAAGCTCTATAGGCAGTTTTGTCATTCACCAGTCATCTGCGTTAGAAGCAGTGACAGATGGGCAATCAATCAAAGTACATATAAAAAAAACTACTTGAAGTCGATTGAACAATCTTTCACGAAAAGATCTTAAACATGCGCGTCATCCTCAGCGAGTTATCTCAACCCGTTAAACAGCTGTTATATACAGCATATAAACATTGTGGTTCATCGTTTTGGATGTCTGCTAAATAAATTTAAATAGTTTAACACGAATTAGAAAGACTGCGAGAGGAAGATCCTCGTTTGTAAAAACAAACGAAAAAATAATACCGGGGAAACATAAGTTCTTGGGTCAAGTTCACTCGTACAAAAGTTCGTTTTCTTTGGTTTAACCATCCGGTGCTGCTTAGATGAGCATGGCTCTGCCCATATTTACTCAAGTTCGTAGATACTTGAAGGGAATATCTCATGGCCATTCATTCAATGTTTATCCTCATTATGCAAGGAGTTCATAGTCACTTAAACTCCTTTAGATATCTGCCAAGGGAGGGGGTGCTGACCATACTTACAATGAGGATTCTTCTAGTTTCAATTGTTCCGGTCGGTTTTAAACTTGACTTACTTTTAAGTAAGAATTTAGATAACACCCTATATAAATCAAATACCCTTCTAGCACTTACTTAACACTCCACACTCAACTCCTTCCTTAGCACACCTCAATAAAAATAAAACACTCCCTTTAATATTTAGTGCCAATTTAATCTATCAACGATGTATCCTATTACCTTAATCATTAACATCATATTTAGAAAATAATTCATTCTTCAAATGCCTTTTAAATTCACTTAAATTTTTAGGTTTAGTATTCTCATTTAACGGATTCATAGCTTAGCCCCTCTAAAAATAAGAAAAGACCCTCGCCTACACGCAATCGAATTATTAACATAAATTTAGTTCATTGACCTTTTACCTTGGGAATGAACTTCACTAACAAGCGTGAAAACACTTAGAAAAGAAGCGGACATACCACTGATACAATTATACATAAAAACATCAGTATAAAAGTCACGGAGAGCAGCGGCTGGGAGTATTTTTAACCTATCATAAGCCTATTAACACGGTTCATAAGGGCTTAAATTAGCAAGTATTCTAATAGCAATATTTTGCAAAACTTGGACTGGACGAAGGATTGAGGAGAAAATTCCCAACCATAATGAACTACAATGCAAAATATAGGGGCGAATTAAACGTGAAATATAACATATGGATGATTTTTCTCAGAAAACAATGTTTAAGTTTAGAAATAATGCCAACTTTTTTTTCTTAATATATTTGGAACTTTCACAATATGATCGTTAAATGAGAGTGAAACACAAAATGAGTTAACAAAAATCGTTAAATGAGAGTGAAACACACTTTAATTTTCGTTGAAACACCTTTTTCAGTTTAGTAAAGGATAAATTCCATAAACTTTATTCGCCTTTATTTTATGAATTTTAGTATGATCCCTGCTTTTGTTTTTACTATAAAATCTAAGAAAAGAATTGTTTTTCTATACTGGATTAATGAAAACATTTCAAATTCTGAATTTACACATAGGGCTGTAAGCTGTTAAACCTTGGATTATTCTTGTGCTTTTCAATATAAAGAGTGCTGTAATGAAGCTCAGCTTATAATTTTGAAAGTTTGACACCCGTAACATTTGAAAGAAACATAAGAAAAAGACACGGTAATCATCAGAATTGTCAAGTTTTGACATGATTCATAGAATTAAGATATTTGAATTACAAAGGCTACTTTTCAGAAAAAAACAAATTGTTTAATAATTACATTCGTAAGCATCAAAGTTTCTATGAGAAATAAGTATTATCTCTTAATGAAGATATGGTAACTTAGATTTTTCATTCAATATTTTAGGACATTCTGGGTCCCTTGTGGGGGGGGGGGAGACATTTTCATTTTTTGACAATCAAACTTTCCTCCTGGCTACTCTTCATGTTTATTACTTAAAGTACACCTGCTCAGTAAGTCACTTATAATATTAATTTAAAAAAACTATTTCCACAAAACAAGTTTTTAAAAGAAAACTAAAGAGCCTCTGCTAAGCCAAAAATGAGCAGAAATAGAGTCAAATAACTATAAAACACAGAACTACCCCAAATCTCCATCAATAAAGAAATGAAATTCAAAACAAATAGAAATTACAATAAATAACCAAATCTAACTCAAAACGAGCAAACCTGTGTAGGGCTTCTCATGACCAGAACATAATTTGCCCTTTACCTTAAACTTCAAATGATTTTTATTTATTGAAGTAAAAAAAAGTGAAAACGTAGAAAATTTTGAAGAACACACTGCCTTTCCATGAAGATAAATAAAAGTTGAAGTAGGCATAAATCCTTTTAATAGAAATAGAAAATTTACAAAAAAATACTTGTTTTTTTCGGTCAATGCACATGTGACCAATATATCCAGTATTTTTCGGGAATTTTCCCTATCTAAAAGAAATTATCCCTACTTGAATTTTATTTAAAAGTGAAAACAATTAAAAGGTATTTTGTTTTCAGCAAAGTACAAATCATATTCTGGTCTTGAGAAGCCATGGGTTTTGTAAGCCCTACTCATATTAATTTTGGCTCGTTTTGAGTTTGACTCGGTTATTTATTGTAATTTCTGTTCGTTTTGGCTTTCTTTTATTTATTGATGTTGATCTGTGGCAGTAATACGCTTTGAAGGCTATTTGACTTTATATCTTTTCATTGTCACCTTAGTGAAGCTCTCTGCTTTTCTTTGAAAAATATATTTTTTCGAACAAGATTTTTATATTAATTTCTGTGCGTTTTTTATTTACATTATCTTTTTCATAAAAAGACAACATTTTATATCTTTTGATCTTTTTTTTTGTAAGAATCGATAGTTTGGCTGAAAATGCAGAAACCTTTCCCTTAATTTTTAATCTGGACATAAATTGTATTATTTAATTTGATTTTATCCTCCTTAAGTTGACCTAAAAAATAAAACTTAATGTCATTCTCAAAGCATGCGCTTTGACAACCTTGACACACTTATACCGATTTTGATCTTTTTAAATAGTAAGACCAGAAGTAGCAATAGCAGTAGTATCGGAAGTCTCGGTAACTTTATTGGTAGTAATAATACTATAAATATTGCCTTTTGGTGATTCGAGAATAATTCCTTGCTTCAACCAAAGTTTCAACTTAATTCAATTAGCATTGCTATGGCATCACTGATGTATCCTTTTGATAGCCTGAGTAGTATCCTATTATGCAGTTTAAGCGGCCATGTATTGCATCATTCTAAGCAAACACGTATTCTATTGTGTTATTGGAGACATCGGGTCTGTCGAGCATCTAGTATTATGTAATCAGTTCTGGTTGATATGGAAATTTTCGGAAGCATAATTATCTGAGTTTCGTTTGCCAGGAATGTTGTTCAAAAGTTGAAGTGGACTTGAAGTGACATGATGTTTAATAAATGAAGTTCTGATATGTATTCTAAAATACAATTGGAATAAATCTTTTGTACTCTGATGGTATAAAGCCGATTTTTGATTATTGATAATTGATTGTAACTACAACCGGCCGGGTATTACTTTTGTAATGTAATGGTCCTGAGCACAACAGTTTTCCATTACCGGGGCATTGGGCCCCCAAATTCCCATCCAGCACCCAGTGTCCCCCACCAGGGCCTCATGTTCCCCCATATGGACCGAATTCCCCCTCCAGAGCCCATATGCCCCCCATCCCAAACATTTTCGCCCCCTCCACCCCAAAAAATTGCAACTTTAATTTTTTTAACTTATTTTTTTTTCTGCTTAGAATTTTTTCGACTTTCCTTTTTCACTTATCTTAAAATGGCATAGAATATACCAAAAACAAAAGAAATTCACTTTTGACATTTTCTAAATACGAAATAAAACATGATATAGATATATTAGTCGCGATTTTTCCTATTAGAAGAATAATGTTTGTAGTTACCTTTTTTTTTCTTTTTTGACTTGAAAGATAAGTGGGGGTAGAACATGATTTCACCAACTCAAACAAATATCCAACTGCGCCCAGAGACATCAACTCCAAGGGAAACCGGAATAAAAAATAATATTCACTAGCTAAAAAATCTCTAACATAATTTTTGAACATACCAAACGAGTGGCAGCTTCGTACGAACTCTGGGAGCGTGTTCCAGATTCTGTTGCAAGCTGTCAGAGGGTTGAAGTCAGACCTCACTGATGGAAGAACCATTAAATTGTTGGAAGTGCGGAGATGATAAGTCAATTGATCAGAAACAAAATATATATTATTACATAGGACAGCAGGAAGATGGCCGTGCAACTGTGAAAAAATGAAAGAAGAGCAAGACAAAAAATAGAGAGATTTCAAATCAAGCAAGGGTTTAAGTGAAGATCGGTTAGTTTCCTGAATAAGATTCCTGAATAAGTTTTGAAAGTGGCTTCAGAGACGAGGGAAAAGTTGACATCCGAATAACAGAAATATATGAAAGATAAGACTGAACAAGGGTGCAGAACAAAATTCTATGAATCGACGCTGGAAATATGTATTTGAGCTTTCTAAGGATTCCGTGACTCCTGGAGACTTTCATTTTAATCAGGTCAATATGATACTTGAAGGAAATATTTTTGTCAAGCAGGAGGCATGAGAATCGAACGTAACGATCCTTAGGTATACTTAGAAAACCTCTTGATACATGTATTTCATTTAAGTCAGGGCAAGCCTTTGAGACTCTGGAGAAACTGAGAAAACATGACTTTCCGACATTTAAGGCAAGATAATTTACATCAAACTGCAGCAAAACTCTTTCAAAAAGAGCTATCATCTTTGAACGAAGACCATACTCAGTTCTACCAGTTGTGCCAAGAGTACTGTCATCAGCAAAAGCAATAAGTGTATCCTGTAAGGACAAACTCCTTTCACAACTAGTGACAGATACTGGTTGACAAAGACTACGGCAAATGATAGGATTTAAATTAGTAACGGCATTAATAAGGTCATTGACGTAGATTAAAAAGAGTATCACCCCAATGACAGATCCTTGTGGACCGCCAAACTCTATTACAGAAAGGTTAAAAAAGTGCGGATCAACCGAGATGACTCGACCAGATAAATATGGTAGAAACCATGAATAAGGATTCTCTCTTATACCACTATGGTACAGTTTCAAAAGAAGAAACTTATGTGTTAATGAGTCGAATGCTTTTCAAACGTTAAGAAAAATAGCAGTAGGTACCAAACTAGAGTGAAGAGCTGAATTTAAGTTGTTCAAGAGAGTTGCACATGCGTGCTCAGTTGAGTGCTTCACCCTAAAACCAAACTGAAAATTCTGAAAAAAAGTGTCTTGAATTAAGAAAATCAAGGAGTCGAGAAAGCATAGTTTTTTCAAAATTTTTACTAAACACTGATAAAAGATATATGGGACGATAATTTGCAGGATCATTCCTTGATCCAAGTTTAAAAAGAATAATAACACGAGGACGCATTAGAACGCTTGGGTAGAGCACTTTCTTCAAAAGAAAGATTGACAAGTCTCGTGAGAGCAGACACGATGACAGGAAGAATGAGTTTGACAACCTTAGTCAAAATACGGTCTGTGCCAGAGGATGAAGAATCCCTCAAACCATTGACAATTCTGGCTATTTCAGCTTCAAAGACAGGTTCCAATGCCATTGATTTAGGACGAGACGGTCCAAGGTAAGACCTAAAATCAGGTAGAGAAGAAGAAAGACTTAGAGAAGAGGCTGTAGTCTTGCTAATATTAGCAAAATAGGAAGTAAACGCATCTTGAATTTTAGCTCACCCTCCATACTTTTGCCGTCAATCACAAAACTTCAAGGGAAAGAAGGAGGCAGAAAAGATGCCCTGATAGCAGAATTAATTACTTGCCATGTCTTCTTAATGTCTTTACCGCACACAGAGAATTTTCTATAATAAAATAATGATTTAGCCTTTCGGCAAAGCAAATTGTAAGCTTTTCTATAAGCTTTGAAAAGTTTAAGCCGAGAATCACGCAAAAATAGCTTAGAAGACCTGTAAGCCTTCTAAAGATTATTTTTGTTTCTCGAACTTTTAAGGAGTCCAGGTGTTATCTAAGGATTCAAAGGAGCTGTTCTTTTCGATACCAGATTCGACTGGGGTGAATCACATGTATCCAAGTTAACTTCTTTCAAAGAATCATAAAACGAGTTAAACAAAAAATCTATGTCAGTTTCAATTTCAGAAATACTCTACGAACGACCCGCCAACCGTGACCTAAGAATATGCCAACCCTGATCATTAAATTTAAGGAGGAAAAACCAGCTCCTTGACTCCTCCTAGGTAACGAACTGGAAAAATCATACATGGAAAAAAGAGCATAAGGGTCTGAGATTTCACTCGTCAATGCAGAACCTTACACCAAGGTCAAAGATGAAAAAATATTATTAAGCAACGAAGCGGTAGTGTTAATTATGCGAGTTGGAATGTATGCAGAAGGTAATGTTTCACAAGCGAGCGTTGTTGAAAGAATATTCAAGGACGAGGATGACCTCCGGTCACATAAATTAAGGTTGAGGTCACCCATAATGACAAGTTTACTTGAATCAAGTTGGATTATTTCAAAAACCTCATCAAGAATATGAAGGAAAGAGGGAACAGACCCACTAGGAGACCGGTATATATTACAAACAATCAAAGTTTTAGCTTGTGTTTTAATCTCAATAAATATGGATTCAAAAGTTCCTTCTTCATTTCTTGACAGGTCATTTCTAACAGAGTACAGAAGATATTCCAAAACATAAACAGCAAGGCCACCTTTAGGCATCCTTGTTCTATTCAAATATTCCATCTGATACCCAGATAGATGCAATAGAGATTCGTTTTTCGAATCAAGGAAAGTTTCACAAAGACCAATAAAATCAGGGTGGCCACTACGCACTATTTTTTTCAACTCATCAAACGAAGAACAAAGATCCTGAACATTCAGCTGAAGTACAAACAATCTACAATCTCGTTTGGATACTCGATCTAAATCCGATACATAATTACTACTAACTGAAAATGGAGATTGGATGGTGATTTATTAGACTGACCTACTGATTTATTTATCAAACTAAGAACATCAGTTGGGTTATTTTAAAGATGATATAGTCACTAACCCAAGGAGGAGATGTCATCCGGACTAGAGTCAGACAAATTCAAAATACATACAAACTATGATCCATCAAGCGCCACTCACCAATCAGCTTGGTATCTTCATAACAATAACATGTGGACAGTAACTAGGCAAACAGAACGATGAACTCATTTTTTGACAAAAATGAAATTGAAACAGAAAAATAAAGGCCAAAAACAGAGAGCTTGGATAAAAGAAAAGTTTGTATACAAAATGAAAAATAACGAAAACATAATTAAATCTCACAATCCAGGATAAAAATTAATATATCATAACTTACGAAAAAAACAACAACTAACAGACATCAAACAAATCGTTAAAAAAAATAAGTGAATCACACACATTAATCACCCCCTCTGACTGACACAGTGGGGAAGGGAGCCACAGAGGCTGTATAACTAGATAGTTTAAATGGATCAAAACACGAGTCCTCAATTTACAAGTACTGTCCTATCGAGTCCTCGATACTGAAACGTGTTTTTTTAGTATTGGGAAATGCAAAAAGTCGAAATTAATAAAGTCAGATAAATTTTAAGCGATGACACTAAGGCCCTATGAGAAAAATGATACAATAAAGCCTTTTGAAAATTATTGCTCAGTATTGGGGTATTATATTTTAAGAGATGATACGACAACCCTATGAGGAAAATGACACAATAAAGCCTTAATTGGGGACTGAGTATCGAAAAATTAATAAACTTAGCTGCTGACTGATAATCAAAAATCTAAGTCTTTTGATTGGTGACTGGGTTTTGGTGATTGGTGACTGGTGACTGGGTTTAAATAATTAAAAAAAAACTTTTGCATAGAACAAACTCAGTTACTTGGCAAATTCCAAGTCTTTTAATTGGTGACTGAGCACAAAAAAAATAATAAAGCAGCACTTTTGTAGAGAAAAAACTCAGCTTCTTGGTAAATTTCAAGTCTTTTAATTGGTGACTGAGTATCAAAAGCTAATAGAAAAGGACTTTTGCATAGAACAAAATCAGCTACTTGGTAAATTCCAAGTCTTTTAATCGGTGCCTGAGTATGAAAAATTAATTAAAAAACACTTTTGCATAGAAATTACTCAGCTACTTGGTAAATTCCATGTCATTTAATTGGTGACTGAGAATCAAAGAGTAATTGAAAAAAAAAACTTTTGAATAGAATAAACTCAGCTACTTGGCATATTATAAGTCTTTTAATCGGTGACTGAGCATTGAAAATTAATAAAAAATCACTTTTTATAGAACAAACTCACTACTTGATCATTTCCTAGTCTTTGAATTGATGACTGAGCATCAAAAATTAAAAAAAAAAACACTTTTGCATAGAACCAAGTCAGCCACTTTGTAAATTTAAAGTCTTTAAATTTATGACTGAATATCAAAAATTTGCAAAAAAAACAACACTTTTGAATGAAACAAACTAAGCTACTTGGTCAATTCCAAGTCTTTTAATTGGTGACTGAGCATAAAAAGTAAATGAAAAAGCAATTTTGAACAGAACAAACTCAACTAGTTGGCGAATTCCAAGCCTTTTCATTGATGACTGAGCATCAAAAGTAAGTAAAAAGCACTTTTGCATAGAAAAAAACCTAGCTGCCAGGTAAATTCAAAATATTTCAATTGGTGACTAAGTATAAAAAATTAATAAAAAAGCACTTTTGCATAGAACAAACTCAGTTACTTGGCAAACAAATACAAAGTAGGGACAATAGGGAAAATCTTTTCAAGACAGTTGAAGATTTCCACTGTCTTGAAAAGATTTTCCCTATTGTCTCTACTTTGTATTTGTTTGTTATGGAAAGGCAGCGTGGTCTTCGTCGCTATTTTCGTCTAGTTACTTGGTAAATTCCAAGTCTTTGAATTGGTGACTGGGTATCAAAAATTAATAAAAAACATTTTCGCATAGGACAAACCAAGCTACTTGGTAAATTCCAAATCTTTTAATTAGTGACTGAGTATCAGAAACTAAACACTTTTGCATAGAACAAACTCAGCTATTTGGTAAATCCCGTGTCACTTCATTGGTGACTGATTATCAAAAATTAATAAAAAAGAACTTCTGCTTATTATAAACTCAGTTACTTGGGAAATTCCAAGTCTATTAATTGATGACTGTGTATCAAAATTTAATAAAAACGCAATTTTGCATAGAATAAGTCGGGTTTCTAAAATTTACAGACTTGGCCAATCTACCTCTCTGAATTATTTCATCAACATGACTCTTTAGACTCGCATTTTCCGATAAGATAAAGCCTAAATATTTTATTCTTTTACTTATAATTAGTTCCTTATTATTAAGTTTAAATATATACTTTTCTTCACCACATACACTCCTTTTTTTTTAAATAACAAGTTCGCTCTGTTCAGTATTCAGCCTTAATTTTTTTTTTATCTGCAAATATTCTAATACGAGATTCAAAAGCTTCTGTAGATCTTGTGGTTTATTAGCCACCAAAGCAATATCATCTGTAAACAATAAAAGACATAGTTTTTGAGTCCCTAGGCTAACATTCGGAGCCCATTTATTCTCATATAGAAAATTAACAACATAGAGGAAAGCTTAAGAAAACTTGGGAGAAAGGGCGCTGCCCTGTTTTACTCCCAGCTTAATCAAACAGTTCGTGGTAACGAACTATAGTAAGGAGCGACCCGGCTCAATTGTAATCAAAACTCTAAAAAATGGAATTTCGATACCAATAGCTTCATCAAAAGAATTGCATTTTAGTGCTGATTTTAAATATGTAAGTTTCATCAAGTTTAGTCTTACCCATCAAAAGTTACGAGCCTGAGAAAATTTGCGTGATTTTAAAAAATAGGGGAAAACACCCCCTAAAAGTCATAGAATCTTAACGAAAATCACACCATCAGATTCAGCGTCTCAGAGAATCCTACTGTAGAAGTTTCAAGCTCCTATCTACAAAAATGTGTGGAATTTTCTAATTTTTGCCAGAAGGCAGATCACGGCTACGTGTTTATTTGTTTGTTTTTTTTGTTTTTTTTCTTTTCCCCAGGGGTGATCGTATCGACCCAGTTGTCCTAGAATTTTGCGCAAGGGCTCATTCTAACGGAAATGAAAAGTTCTAGTGCCCTTTTTACGTGACCTAAAAAATTGGAGGGCACCTGGGCCCCCTCCTACGCTAATTGTTTTTCAAAAGTCAACGAATCAAAATTCTGAGATAGCCATTTTATTCAACGTAGTCAAAATACCTTATAACTATGTCTTTGGGGATGACTTACTCCCCCAGGGTCCCCGTGGGAGGGGCTACAAGTTGCAAACTTTGACCAGTTCTTACATGTAGTAATGGTTATTGGGAAGTGTGCAGGCGTTTTCAGTAGGATTTTTTGGTTTGGGGAGGGGTTGAGAATAGGGGGATAGGCTGGGGGAACTTTCCATCTAGGAATTTGTCATGGCGGAAGAAAATTTCCATGAAGGGAGCGCAGGATTTACTAGCATTATTTAAAAAAAAAACAATGAAAAAATAAATATGAAAAAGTTTTTTTCAGCTGGAAGTAAAGAGCAGCAATAAAACTTAAAATGAACAGAAATTATTACCCATATGAGGGGCTCACCTCCTCCTAATACCCCGCTCTTTACGCTAAAGTATTTTTAGTAATTTCATCTATTTATTCTACGGCTTTTGTGATTCAGGGGTCATTCTTAATGAATTTGGACAAAATTTAAGCTTTAATGTAGAGAACGAGGTACTGACGAGGGGGCGAACCCCCTCATATTTGTAATAAAAACATGAGAATACAGAACTTCTTTACGTAAGCTAATTTATAAGTTACGTATATCTTTTACTAAAAAAAAGATTCGCAAAAAATTAAAAGTTCTAGTTGCCTTTATATTAATTAACCAAAAAATCGGAGGGCAACTAGGCTTCCTCCCCCGCTCTTTTTTTGCAAATTTCGTTTTAATTTTTCCTCTGCGGAGAGCCAAAATCAAAAAACGCATTGATTGAAAAACGTTCAGAAATTAAATAAAAAAAAAACAAGTTTTTTTGACTGAAAGTAAGGAGCAAAATTAAAACTTAAAACGAACAGGAATTACTTCGTATATGAAAGGGGCTGCTTCCTCACCAACACCCCGCTCTTTACGCTAAAGTATTTACTGTTTTAGAAAGAAGGGTTGAGAGAAAAAGTCAAACTTTAGCGTAAAGAGCGGGGCGTTGGTGAGGAAGCAGCCCCTTTCATATACGAAGTAATTTCTGTTCGTTTTAAGTTTTAATTTTGCTCCTTACTTTCAGTTAAAAAAACTTTTTTTTTTATTTAATATCAAAAAGCTTCGAAAATCTGTTACCAACTTGTACGATTCCAAACACGCAAATATACATATTCATTATCGAAGTAGCAAATAAACGGGAAAGGCCAATTCCTAACATGGCATCCTTCAATAATTCTCTGTCCACACTGTAGAAAGCCTTATGGAGGTCTAGAAATCCCACATGAAAGTAAGTTTTTCCCTTTTCATATTTATCTGTTAACGCCTTTAAAATAAACACACTATCTGTCGTCCTATACCCTATCCTGAAACCTGCTTGTTCCTCATGTATTATATTATTTTTATTTAACCAGTTGAAAAGCCTAGTATCTAATATTTTCCCCTATAACTTACTTAAAGCAGGGACGAGGGCTATTAAATGACGATAATTCTCCTGAGCCTTCGGGTTTTCTCTTTTAAAAAGTGGTATAAACAATGATGTCTTCCAAACGTTTAGGCATTACCCTGTAGTTAACACCTTATTACAAAGAAGAACAATTATCGGCATAAAATGGAAAGAAAATTCTTAAATAACTTTACTGGTGTACCATCAACACCCGCAGCAGAACCACCTTTTAAATTCTTAAATACCAACCTGATATATTTATCATTCACGTCACCTACTAAATCATAATCCTGTTCCCTCATAGGATAAATGACCATCTATGGGGTGTATGCTACCTCCTGAAGATCTACACAATCACTTTGTAAATTTCTTAGGTAATCAGGCCATCAACCAGCTTCCAAAACAACCTTTGTGTTAACTCTTCCCTTTCCACTATCACTCCTTATATAGCCCCAAAACTACTTTAAAAAAAAACTAAAATCATCAGCAATGTCCAGTTTTTTCTTATTCTCATACTCTTTTTTTTAACTTTCTATTAAACTATTATATTCTCTTCTTTTATTTTTATATAAAGCCAATTTCATACTTTGATCTTCCGCGCTTTCACATAAGTTCAAGCGAATGAATAAATATCACACTTCTCCTTTCATTAACTTGCAATCCAAGTCAAAATGCTGCACATTCTTTCCTACTATTATTGTCAGGCCACACGATTCTGCACAACTGCCGTTTATTTCATTTGACTGCATAAGTCCACCATATGTATCTTTTTCATTGTCTTCTGACGCTTTCAACTTATTTTTTACATCCAATTCCAAAAGCTCCCTTTAAAATGCCTCAGTATCTTAATCTCTTAAATAATTTTTAATTTGTTTTCTTATACCTACTTTTCTATACTCCAAGTTGTGGAGATTTCTTACTTCTGGACCGCAATCATGAAACTGTCCAACCTTCACCTCCAGTTTGATAGCTCTATGATCAGATCCAACTAAATCTGGACTCCAAAATCAATTGATTCAGCTACAAATTGCGTATTGATTAGCACATAATCTACAAGACTTGGAGGTGGACCCGAATTCAAGGAAACTCGCCCCTATCCTTATCAATCCTGAACCTACCATTCACAATCATCGGACCCTGTTACTCACAAAACGTCAGGAGCTTTCTTCCCCGTTCATTTATTTTTCATTTTTAATCCTCATTACTTCGTGGTATTCTACAACAAATTGAGACAAAATCACCTAAATCTTAGATCAACACATCTGGGATCTCAGCCTCCATGCTGGTATAAGCTTTAAAGTCCCCCATCAGCAAGCACTCCAGATCTCTATAACTTTCTTGTATTAACGATAATTCTTCTTCTAAAATTCGCCAAGTGTTTCCTTGGTTATAAAAACTATCCAGTGGAAGTATATTAACTACACCCAAAATTAATTGCTTCTCACAATCAAAACAAATATACTAAAAAAGCAAGTTTTCAGATCTACTATTAATTCTCTCATAACCTTCAATACCAGATGCTTTAATCAAGACCAAAATACCACCATGATGTCTATTACTTCTTGGTACATTACGCACAATCTGTTCCACCAAATACCCGGGGAAAGGTGATGTAGGACAATCATCATTCCATGTTTCAATAATCGAAATCACATCAAACGAAAATAAATCGTCATTTAAATAAGTCAACTTATCACGTAATCCCTGTATGTTCCATTACACTAGACTCAGTAAAATGGCCCTCTATTTCCCATGTGTCTACGCTTTCTGTCAGAACGCTAACATCACTAGCCTTTAGTTGGAGTTGCTCGTTAATAGTCTTAGTAGGGGAAAAGGTAACATGATAATACTCACGACTGCGGTTAACTATATCAGTTAACACACCTCGGTGTCTATTGTCATATAAATCACGTGAAAAACCACCATGATGTCTTTCGTTAAACTTTTTTCTTGGCGAATGGCTTCCTTTGGCTACCACATTACGACTACCTGGTCGATGCAGATCATTAGGGCTGACAATAGCACTAGCAGGTCGTTTTGCTGCCGATACTGCCTGAGGAGTGATGGTCGATGGTGCCAATGTCTCAGCATCACTATCGCTGGCAAAACCATCTAGCCTCATCGGAATATTAATGGGACCATTTGGAAGCCTAGTATCTATCGAAGACGGTGGACCAGGATTTTGAACTGGCTTCAAATTACGCTTAACCTCGAAAATGAAGTTTCCATCGTACCTGAATAATCGGCCTTGGATAAACAGTTTGTAAACATTTCCTTTAAGTGTTTACGGGCCTCCTTTTGTATAGTTATGTAATCCAGAGCCACCGATAGACATAAAATTCTTCATATTTTGTTTCTCAAAATATAGCCTCTGATTTCAACCGAGTTTAGCCGAGTTTGCCTTCCAATCTCTTTCAACTGTTAAAAAAGACACAAGAAATTTTAATCCAATGAGCCCCCTACGAGGTATATGCAACCACCCCTTCCATAAAAGCTTTAGATACCTCAGGGGCATAACTTACAAGCCTTGCCCTGAGGGCTCTTGGGGGGAATTTAATTTTCAAAGACATACTTAATGGATATGAAAAGACATGGATTGTATGCATTTGTGGAGATGATGAGCTTAGCGGGGACTGGTTGCCCTCCAATCCCTTTTAACTATTAAAAACTATTTCGTAACTATTACGAAAGATCATTAGAACTTACATTTCCAATCGAATGAGACCCTATCGAAGTTTATGTAACTGTTTCTTCTATACAAAGTGTCCATGTCTTAAAAAAAACATAAAAACCAAAAAATACAATGTGCCAACATTGCTCTTTGCTTAAGCAGCGCAATTGCACTGCCTACGATCTTTGGACTATTTTTTGAACAAATAGCTATCTCAAACTTTTTATCACTAGCATTTTGGGAAAATACGAGTTGTTGGGAAGGGTTGGCTGCCCTCTAATTGCTTTGACTTTTAAAAGGGCACTAGAACTTCTGCTTACCAATTTATTGAGACCCCTCTGAGGTTTATACGACCATCCTTTCTATAAAACCTTGATATGCCCAGAGAGTATAACTTACAAACCTTGCCCTAGCGGCTGCGGGGAATTTATCATCCTCAAAGACACAATTTCTGGACCTTTCAACTACGTTGAACAAAATGGCTATCTTAAAATTTTGATTTGGATGTGTTTGAAGAAATGATGGGCATGGGAGACGGTTGCCCTCCAATCCCTTTTTACTATTAAGAAGACACTAGCTCTTTCAATTTCCTATTAAATGTGCCCCTTTAAAAGTTTGTACGACAACTCCTTCTATACAAAGTATCCTCATGTAAAAAAAAAAAAAATAATAATAATACATTTTGCGTACATCACTCTTTAGTTAGGCAGCGCTAATGCCCTGCCTATGATTAAAAGGATAATAAAAATCAGAATACATAAAATCAGGATAAATGAAACTGCCATAAAATTGCTTTAAAGTTCAGTCTAAAGCGTCTAATCGTCTATCGTTAATTCAACTCAGTATTGATGAATGCAAGATAAGTTCCCAGCTAGAACACACCCATAATTACGAATTTTTTTTAGTCATTTTCTAGTAAAGTGCTACTAAAAAATGCATGTTTCTCATTTTTCTAATAGAGTGAGTTCTCTTGTAAGATTGTTTTCAATCATTTCTTTATTCATAGCGAAAGGGTGGTGGCTAGAAAACGACTTGATAACTGTCAGTGAAAAAATTGATACAGACTTATTGTGAATTATCAAGCAGTCCAGGATTATAATTTACAGGTCCAGGCAGTGGATTTTTTGCTTATTTCTAGTGTTTCAAGGTTAAAACGAACAATCTTTAAATAAATGTTTTTTTTTATCATTGAAAATTGGATTTTTAGCTTGAATTTTTCATTTTTTTTTGTTTCACTTAATTTTTTTGGCAGACAACAGAAAATAATTACAAAACTAAATATAATAGAGCAAAATGAAATAAATCATTCAAAGAAGAAACAAGATCTATTTAAAACCAACAATGTGTAACCTCGTTCTTATAAATCAAGGAAAAGAACATTTTCTGGAGAGCAGAGCATTGGTATTGAGTTAAACACTTTTGCATACAGTTTTAGGGTAATTGTTAAAAATGAAAACATAAGCATAGATACTTAGACACTGATTTTAGTTTAGAATTTGAAAATGAGTTAAATTTACATGTAACTAAAGAGATCAATAAATATTATTAAGTAAAACCAAATAAATACGAAGAAAAAAAGTATTCAACTAAGTTCTAGAGTGCAGAAGGTCTGTTGCAAAATCATATACGGTAAAACAAAGCCATTTTTTTTTTGGCTCCCGGGTCAGGTCTCTATTGATCTGGAGTTGGGTCTTGCTAATTCCGGTAAGAATTTTAAAGGTATCTTAATTTGCTGATACTGATTGCTAATTTCTGTAAAAATTAATAGGGTACTGTAAATGAAATAATTAAAAATTTCGATGAGCACCATTGGGATTATTACTTGATTTGTCAGGGAAACAGGAGTCTAAAATATTGATGAAACAAGATCAAGAGCAAATACTTGTTGATGTTCCACCTCCATCCCCTCTCCAAGAACCAAAGTGTGAAGCCATAAAAACTAAAAATTATGTTTAGAACTAAGCATAAACAGGAACTGAAGGAGGGTGCAGAAACAAAATTCCGAGAGGCCTCACCGCTCAGAGTAAAAATAAAATGATAGAAGAAAAAAATTATTTAACTGATACAGTTTCGAACGATCAGTGCTGCCTCCTTTGTGAAACTAGATACTATCATATCATCTATTCAGTTTGTTGTATTTCTTTGGGTACCATAATTAGTAAGATAAAATAACGACTTTATATGCCTTTGTGTCTCAAAGTTAACAAAGTGTGAACCCATATCCAGATCCCAATGAGCACTGGCCTTGGTACCAAATATATGATTTTAGTGAGGGTCAATCATATATAGAACATCTAATTGATTTGTGATTTCTTTTTTTTACAGAGTTGATCATAGTATCGCAATTTGTTCCAAAAAGGAAAGAAAAAAAACACAATTCAGCAGCAGTATTTCGACTATCATTAGCATTTTATTACTGAGACCAGTAATAAATTGCTAGCTCAAATGAACAAAATAGCAAAAGATATTTTTTGAAAACACATTAAAGCCACCTAATTGCTTATTTTCCCTCCACTTATACGCCTTAAAATTGATAAATATTTACATTTGCGAAACTATGCATATTTCTTTTAATTACTTTCATTTCTTCAAAATCAGTTTAATCTTCAAGTTGCCAGGGACTTACTACCGATATTCAGGGTAGATCCAATAATCGTATTGTATAAGATCTGGTACATTAATGGGAGGCATGCTCTTTTAAATTTTATTCAGAGGGGGTCACAAGCGCCCGGCCTGATGCTGGTGCATAAAGCGAACAGGTTGAGAAGATTGGAATCATTAAAATAGTTTGATACGGCACTGAATAATCGTAATAAATTTTGATATGGAAAAATAATGAAGTGCAATAAACCTATAAGATTTGATTCTCTTAAGACTGTATATATGAACCAATCTGGTCCATTTTGTCTACTAGATGTTGTATTTTTGGCTGGATTTCATTGAACTACAAATTGACAAAATACTGTTTGTCATGCATTCTCCCACTAAAATAATTTTCGCCATGTGGTTTATGATGGGACGATTTTTTTTTCTTTTTACGATTTGGCTGGGACTGCTACCGAAATTGTCAGACGAGTGAGCTTTCTCCTTTTAAATATCTTTAACTGACATAGACCGAGATATCAACTTGCAAAAAGGAAACTAGAACGCAAGCAAGTTGAAATTAACTTTCAAAAAGGAAAACCTTTTCACAAAAGGCTGCTGGTCTATTTGCTAAACATTAAACTTAATTTACAAATTAGTTGATTATGAGGTCCAAAACAAGTAGCAAAGTTAAGGCTGGAGCAAACTTTGCCTACAAGAAAATTTGCACACAGTTGAACCTATCTTTTGAACCTATTTTAGTCTGATTGTGTACAATTAACCGTTCTACCGTGGTCCCGTGTATGCCAAATTCAGTTAACAAGCTTAAATCTATTGGAAATGCTAAAAAAAAAGACTTAAAAATCCATGGGAAAGAACTGAAATGACAAATATCCTCTTTAAATGAGGCAAATATGAAAATGCACATCCTTATAGGTATTTAAATTGACGCCTTGGCTTTTAGGAAACATCTCGTGTATAATAATACAGGGAAAGAGGAAGTATTACATAGTAATACTAAGGAATCCTAGGAAAGAAATTACATATTTTTATAAGAAAATATTTACTTGCATTTTCTTATAAGTAAATTAACAAAATTTACTAAGGTGTTTTCACTTACTCAGAGGGCTGTGAGCAAATGTATACGAAAGAAGGGACTCTAAACCTCCAGTTAAGGGAAATCAACCCTTGGGAATAGAATAGTGATATTTTCCAGCCTTCCTTCTCCAGATATGGCACTAAAAAGTTTCATTTTTGCACCACATGGCAAATATCATTTCTTACCATACAAAACGCGATTTTACTTGTTTTTCAAGATGAAGTGTGGGGCTCAAAACCTTCAGTATGGGTTTTTAAACCATGGAAAATGGATTTTTTATCTTGGATTTGTCATTTCAAGGTATTTTAGTCCTTTCTAGGCAGAAATTGATGTTTAGTGGTAAAAATTGATAGAAAACACCATTTCACTAGATATAGCAATTTTGGTTCAATTGAACCCTCTACCAGTGGTCTAGGACCGTTAGTACAACACTATCTCTCCGGGAAGAAAAAACACAGACAAAAACAGAGACGCAGCAGTTCTATCCATGCAAAAAATAGGCTAATCCTGTGTAATAGTTATCACCCCTGAATCACCTTTGAATAAAAATTTTTCTCTGGAAACTTTTTTCTCAAAACGTTTTCTAAACTTTCGGTTATTACAAACTCTTTACTAGGTTTGAAGTATTGCTGCAACGAAGACCATTGTTTTCATGTAGAGATAATTCATGTAGAGATAATTCAACAGATATAATCTCGACCATTGTCCAAATAATCTTTGCTGCTTTGGTTTGGGAAAAATGGAGATTTTAAGGTGCATATGGTTTTAAACGAATTGCTAAGCCACTGCTTGAAAAACAAGATCTAAGAGCTCATATGGCACTTGTGACGAGGCAAGAAGAGCTAAGAGCCAAGAGATCATATGGTATGAGCTCTAACAAAATTCTATGAATCAATAGATTGATTTAAAAGGAAAATAAGAGGCTTAATGTCGATCAAAATTAGAGCTATAAAGCGCAAGATCCTTCTAAATATCAAATTTCATTAAGATCTGGTCACCCTTTCGTAAATCACAAATACCTCAAATACCTCAACTCCACCAAAGAGAGCAGATCCAGTCCGGTTATGTCAATCACGTGTCTTAGACAGGTTTTCATTCTTCCCATCCAGTTTTATCCTGATCTAACCGCTTTAAGTATTTTCTAAGATTTCCGGTTCCCCTCAACTGCCCCCCCCCCAATTACGCTGGATCCGGTTGAGATTTAAAATAAGAAATCTGAGACACGAGGTCCTTTTAAATAGGAAGTTTCACGAAGATCCGATCACTCCTTTGTAAGTTAAAATAGGTAATTTTTTCTAATTTTTCAGAATTAACCCCCCCCCCCCAAAAAAAAAGAATGGATCCGTTCCAATTATGTAAATCACGTATCTAAGACTTCTGCTTATTTTTCCCACCAAGTTTCATCCCGATGCCTCCAATCTAAGCGTTTTCCATGATTTTAGGTTCCTCCACCCCAAACTCCCCCCAATGTCACCAGATCTGGTTGGGACTTAAAATATGAGCTTTAAGATACGATATCCTTCTAAATATCCAATTTCATTGAGATCCGATCACCCGTTCGTAAGTTAAAAATACCTCATTTTTTCTAATTTTTCAGAATTAACCTTCCAAACGTCAAATCAAACAGTTCGTGGTAACAAACTGTAGTAAGGAGCGACCCGGCTCAATAGTAACCAAAACTCTAAAAAATGGAATTTTGATACCAATAGCTACATCAAAAGAATTGCATTTTGATGCTGATTTCAAATATATAAGTTTCATCAAGTTTAGTCTTATCCATCAAAAGCTACGAGCCTGAGAAAATTTGCCTTATTTTAGAAAATAGGGGGAAACACCCCCTAAAAGTCATAGAATCTTAACAAGAATTACACCGTCAGATTCAGCGTATCAGAACCCTACTGTAGAAGTTTCAAGCTCATATCTACAAAAATCTGGAATTTTGTATTTTTTGCCAGAAGGCAGATCACGGATGCGTGTTTATTTGTTCGTTTTTTTTGTTTGTTTTTTTTTTGTTTTTTCCCAGGGGTGATCGTATCGACCCAGTTGTCCTAGAATGTTGCAAGAGGGCTCATTCTAACGGAAATGAAAAGTTCTAGTGCCATTTTTAAGTGAGCGAAAAAATTGGAGGGCACCTAGGTCTCCTCCCACGCTAATTATTTTCCCAAAGTCAACGGATAAAAATTTTGAGATAGCCATTTTATTCAACGTAGTCAAAAAACCTTAGAACTATGTTTTTGGGGACGACTTACTCCCCCACAGTCCCCGTGGGAGGGGCTACAAGTTACAAATTTTGACCAGTGCTTACATATAGTAATGGTTATTGGGAAGTGTACAGGCGTTTTCAGGAGGATTTTTTGGTTGGGGGGAGGGGTTGAGAAGAGGAGGATATGCTGGGGGAGCTTTCCATCGAGGAATTTGTCATGGGGGAAGAAAATTTCCACGAAGGGAGGCAGGATTTACTAGCATTACTTAAAAAAAACAATAAAAAATAAATATTAAAAAGTTTTTTTCAGCTGGAGGTAAGGAGCAGCATTAAAACTTAAAACGAACAGAAATTATTACCCATATGAGGGGCTCAACTCCTCCTAATACCTCGATCTTTACGCTAAAGTATTTTTAGTAATGTCAACTATTTATTCTACGGCTTTTGAGATTCAGGGGTCATTCGTAATGAATTGGGACAAAATTATATCTTTTACTTATAAAAAGATTCGTAAAAAATTATAAGTTCTAGTTACCTTTTAAATTAACCAAAAAATTGGAGGACAATTAGGGTTCCTCATCTGCTCTTTTTTTTATCAAAATTATTCGATCAAAATTATGAGAAAGCCATTTAGCCAAAAAAAAAAAAATATGCAAATTTCGTTTTAATTATTCCTCTGCGGAGAGCCAAAATCAAAACATGCATTGATTCAAAAACGTTCAGAAATTAAATAAAAAAAAACAAATTTTTTCAACTGAAAGTAAGGAGCGACATGAAAACTTAAAACGAACAGAAATTACTTCGTATATGAAAGGGGCTGCTTCCTCATCAACGCCCCGCTCTTTACGCTAAAGTTTGTTACTGTTTTAAAAAGAAGAGTTGAGAGTAAGAGTCAAACCTTAGCGTAAAGAGCGGGGCGTTGATGAGGAAGCAGCCTCTTTCATATACGAAGTAATCTCTGTTCATTTTAAGTTTTAATGTCGCTCCTTACTTTCAGTTGAAAAAACTTGTTTTTTTCCTATTTAATTTCATTAAGATCTGATCAACCGTTCGTAAGTTAAAAATGCTTCAATTTTTCTATTTTTTCTGAATTAACGGGCCCCCACCCTCCCCAGATGGTCAAATCGGGAAAATGACTATTTCTAATTTAGTCTGGTCTGGTTCCTGATACGCCTGTCACATTTCATCGTCCTAGCTTACCTGGAAGTGCCTAAAGTAGCAAAACCTGGACCGACATACCGACAGAATTTGCGATTGCTATATGTCACTTGGTTAAAACCAAGTGCCATAAAAATGGTCAATTAGTTTCTACCATCCACAAACTCTCTGTCTATTTTTTTTTCTTCTGTTAAATGGTAAGATCGATTGTGCATTCCGCAACGATGATATGACACTAGTGTCTATATGAATACTTTTCCACAACATAAAATGGACGAGATGCCCTAAAAAGGGGTCTAAAGATAGCCTTCTGGATAATTGCTTTTGCTGAGTGTTTGATGCTCATGTCAACAGATACCTTGAGCTGCTCTATCACGTCAGCTTCTGCTAAGTATTTCTTTTCTTTTTTTTAGTTTCTCAGGATATGGGTTGAGTAAGTGTTTTTACTTTCTCAACATGGTTTAAATATCAAATTGCCTCTGAAAGAAGTAAGAGATTTCTCTTGAGCATCCGTAGAGGCTAATACTCATAATACTTGGTTTAATAGACACTGGATTCCAGCTACACGACTCTCTTGCACCTCTCTTTTCCTTACATTTAACACTAAGCTGGAGGGCATAGGAAGGAGGGGGAGGAGTTTGATGGCTGGTAAAGTATTTGGAAAGGACAGGGTGGCAAAATGTATCATTCGTCTTCAGTTTTGTTATTTTTTCATTAAACATAATAGCCAAGTGTGAATTGTACAAAGAATTTTTTTTTAAGAAAAATAAAACAAGTTTTATTTGACAAATTCTTGATGAGAAGCTTTTTGGTACCTCTGAAAGGAGTTGAGTTAGGTTAGTGAATTTTTCAGATTTGTTCCTAGAGCTCATGGTATAACCTGACGTGTCCTTTAAATATATCTATCTTATCCTTTTCCCTTCAAAAAGGCACTGGCATTTGATGAACTTGCACAAAGTTTGTGTCATGAAAATAAAATTTAAGAAATAGGTTGCTAGTACATAGAAGCCCAAGGAAAGGATTTTGGGCCTCATAACATTGCTGAAACCTGATTTGTAAAGTTTTAAAGAATTGGAAAAATTGTGTCTTGAATTTGAAGAAAAGGACTTTTAATGTTGCTCAAAGTCCTACTTAAATTATTAGAATTCTGTTTTCTAAATTGTAATTAAAGAAAAGCAGAACCAAGCCAAGACTGAGGACAAATGTGTCTTCTGTGCAATTTTTTAAGATTTAAAAATAGGAAATGAGTAGAAACAAGAGCTTGAAAACTACTTTCCAGGTTATTTAGGCTCTGAATTCGTTTTTGAAAGGTTCATTTCCAAATGTAACCATTTCTAAGATAGCAAAAAGCCTCTCATCTAGCAATTTACCTTCTTCTGTATTTCCGGGTACTTCTTATTTAGATTACCGAATGACTTTGGATCGCGTATTTCCCTGGTAAATCATCACCAAAAAGTCATTTTGAACCAGGGCTGCTCCTGAGGTTTTAATGATCTACTTACAAAAATTGCAATTAGATTTTCTTGTGTTAGAGTCTTTACTATAGATTTTCAGTATATTATGTATTTTATCAATTTATTTCTGTGTAAAACATCTTGATGCTATTTTGAATATTGTTGAAGATTATAATCCCATTTCGAACCAAAAAATTGGTAATTCCTAAAAATTGCTTGTCTCTATTCACCTACAACTGCAACAATTATTTTGGTTAAATGCTCCAGCAATGAAAATATAACGGTTCAAAATAGGGATGAAACTTTTTAATTGACAGTGAGACAAATATAAAAAATTTTAACTTGATATTTCGAACCAAAAAATTGGTAATTCCAAAAAATTGCTTGTGCAGATGTATTCACCTACAACTGCAACAATTATTTTGGTTAAATGCTCCAACAATGAAAATATAACGGTTCAAAATAGGGATGAAACCTTTTAATTGACAGTGAGACAAAAATAAAAATTTTTAACTTGATATTTCGAACACATATACACATCATCAGCAGTAAAAGAATTACTGCTGATGATGTACATTGTATATGTGTTTGAAATATCCAGTTAAAAAAATTTATATTTGTTACACTGTCAATTAGGTTTCATCCCTATTTTGAACTGTTCGTCATGGAAAGGGTGTGGTCTTCAAAGTTATCTAGCTCCAATTACATAACAAAAGAAATTAGTGGATATGAAGCTATTTATAAATAAAATGTAGCTTCAAAGAGTCGAGCTGGTTTATCTTCTGAAAATTGTTTTCCATTGTAAATACCAATGCGACACAGTTCTATTACTTTTCTAGTTAGGCTTTCTTTCAAAGCAGGTAGCGCTAATGTTGCCTTTACTTGAACATATTGAAAGTATTTAAGGATGGCTCCAATGGAGCAATATACTAACTTTTCCTTTTAAAAATTTAATGAAGTTTTTTTTCAGTTAATTGGGATTTTTGAGAAAGTTTTGAGATTTAAATGTGGTTTATCCATTTTCTATAGTCTAAATTAATTTAAACTCTAAATTAGTAAATATGAAGACCAATTGAGTCGATTGTGTTTTCTTTTACTTTATTCTCACTTATCGTTTAACAGATCTACTATATTAATCATTTTTACCCTCCAAGAGCATTACTAGAGGATTATTTTGGTTTGTAGTTTCGTCATCATCATAAACAGTGGTATAATACTCGGCAAATAGTGGGAGGAAAATGATTTGCTCTAAAAAGAAGGTTGATTTCTTATGATCAAACGGGCTTATGTGTTTTGACGATATTGGGAAAAACGGAGGATTAAGGATAATAGGGGAGAAGGGAGTGAAATACGGCAAATAGTGATTGATCCACATTGTCGTGGTAAACCAAATTGCGGATAATAATTTTCGTACTCGCATGTAATCCTCTTTAAAGTTAGTTAACTAAGGTGTCAAATCAGAAAAGAAAATATGGTGGTTAATTAGAACAGATTGTGTTGGCGAACAACACTACTACAACATTACTAATGTCGTAGTTTCTTTTTTTCTGTTATCATAATTCATGGCATGTAGTTAGGTAGCAATAAGGGATGGATATTTAAAGTTTTTTCTTAGATTTTGGGGATGTCAAACGGAGAAGACAAGCTTCTTTGAAGTTTGCGAAATTTCTATTTGTTTTCCAGAAAATACTTTAACTTTTCTAGCCTAATAAAGAAACAGAAGAAACTGTCTTAGCTCTGAAAGTAAGCTTCGTGGGATTTTTTGATGTAAAAATATTCAGAAAATAGAAATATCCTTTCGAAAAGCTGAGATCGAAACTTATTATTTCCTCTAGATTCCCAGGAGATGAATATGAAAAGTATATCATGAAACACCAAATTGCAATTCAATTGATTAAAAAAAAAGTTCAAGCATGATTTTTTACAATTGTAATTAAGATTATGCAAAAAAGTTTGTGCGCATGTATGAGGTTTGGTCCCAAGAAAAGACTTAAACAAATTTGCCTGTGAATCATCTCACAGGTGAGGGAAGGAAAAAGGATGTTCGAGACTCTCGAGACTAGTACATTCATCAGAACGGGGTTGTTTGTCTGATTTCAGCCAATCTTAATGAGAGCCAAGAGTTGTTGTTCTCGTTATGTCTTTTCTAGTTTCCTGACGCAATCCAGCCTCTGTTGGGGGGGGGGGGGGGAAAGAATTTTGTCCTCAACCTCTGCCTCTAAATATTTGCTATTAAGACATTTATCAGATATCTTTCATTTGTTATCAGATTAACGAAAAACAGAATAAGAATCACTATTACTAACGAGGATTATTAAAAAGCGTTCATGTTAATAAATGTAGATTAGGAATTTATAATTGGACAGTCAGTGAATGCAATGTGACAAGAAATTTTGAAGGCCAATAAACAAACAGAATTCTATTGGGATGAAGCCCCCCTATTTTGATATTCATTCTTGAAAGTTTCAGGGATTTTCAAGGAAATTTTAAGGGGGGAATTTCCCAAAACAAATTTTAAAAGGGAGGATTTTTCCTGGCATGATTTCAAAAACGATAAGAAATAATACAAAAACAGGTTTATTCAACTTCAGATAAGGAGCAACACTAAAACTTAGAACGAAAATAAACTATTACGCATATGATTGGGGTCGCCCCTTCCTCAACCTTTACTCGTTGCGCTAAAGTTTGAAATCTTGTCAAAATTCTTTGAGAAAGACTACTCAAACACAAGGACTGTTGATTCTAATTGAGAAGCATTTTTAAAGAGCTTTAAGACTTTAGCATAAAGAGCGCGGGCTGACGAGGGGATAGGCTTCCTCATATACAAAATAATTTATGTTCTAAAGTTTTAATGTTGCTCCTTGTTTTCAGTTGAAAATATTGTATTTTCTTATTTAATCTCCTTTTAATCTCCTAAGATTTTGGCTTGCTATTTATATTTTGGGCAAAGTTTTCAATGAATTTAAATAATAGTTGTAGTACAGAATTTTGGTTGGATGGGTACTAGGAATGTGATTGAAACCAATGAATTGAAAAACTGCATAGTTTTTGGATTTCTATTCTGATTTTCTATGAAAAAAAAGGATTTTAAGAATCAAAGCAATTAGAATTGTTTTCAGTTCAGGGTCCCATGATTTATAAACTTCAAAATAGTTGTCTTTAAGGGCTGAAATTTTATTCAGACTGGGAAAAAATAAAGAACTTTTCACAATAAGAATTAATACAACCATATTTTCTTAAGAATTGTTTGCTACTTTAAGAGCTTCCCTTGATCCCATCAAGTCAAAATTTAGCATCTACATTTATCCTCTCCAACATTCCATCACAGTTTCATCTGGGTGCCTTAAGCCTTTAGTTCAAACCCTTAGCCGTACATGATAAATTGCACGAATACCCTTTTGAGGGTATTCGACCAAAAGACATAGTGTCTTTTGATTTAGCTCAATATCCTTTTCAATATTTCCCAGGAGGTTCAATTTTATACATTAACCATTCCTGATATATTGCAGTCATACCTTTGTGACAATCTGGGTGCACACGGTGTTTTATGATTTAGTTCAATATCCCCCTTAATTCTCTTTGAAAGTTTCAACTTAATACCATTAACTGTTCCTCAGTTATCACATACACGCCATTATCACAACGGTGATGCACTTTGTGTCGTTTTAATTAGATCAATGTTCCCTTGACATTCCCTGAAAATTTCAACCTTAGTACCCTTTGCCGTTCCACAGGCACTACAGTTGTACCTTTCTTACCGCCTTGATACACATAGTTTCTTTTGATCTTGTTAAGCAACCTCCTTGCAACCAAATATTCTTAGCTGTTCCTGAGATATTGCACAGACGAAGTTTTGAGAATCTGGATATGCATAGTGTTCTTCTTTTATTTAGTTTTACATCTTCCTAGACATTCCCAAAAGACATTCCCAAAAAGATGATGCATCAATAAATTGCTATTTTCTTTCATTTTGTGTAAAAGAGTTAGAATTGTGGCTCCCCTTAACTGGAAGGCAATAGGACCAAAAGCTGTGAAACAGTCATTTGGCTTAAAGTATCTGGAAGCCTTATAAATATCTAACAGTTTCCGAAAACCTACCCGGTTCAGTATTCCGTTTAATTGGTGCGCAGCCTACAATTCATTTATTGTAAAAAAAATAAAATAGAAAAACATTTTATTTCTTAATTTTTTTCCACCCGTAATTAAAGAATGACATTAATATTTAAAGTACCGAGGATATCAAAATAAAAACATACTTTGCCCTCCCCCTAGATCCATCTTAGGCTTATTCGGTGCTAGGCTTATTTCGGCCTTAAATAAAAAAAAAATAAGTTTTTTGAAATGAAAGTAAGGAGTGACATTAAAACTTAAAACGAACAGAAATTACTCCGTATATGAAAGGGGCTTTTCCTCCCTGACGCCCTGCTCTTTACGCTAAAGTTTTTTATTGTTTTAAAAAGTAGAGTTGCGAGAAAGAATCAAACTTTAGTGCAAGGAGCGGGGTGTCGAAGAGGAAAAGCCCCTTTCATATTCGGAATAATTTCTGTCCGTTTTAAGTTTTATTGTCGCTCCTTACTTTCATTTCAAAAAACTTTTTTTTTATTTAATTTCTGAAAGTTTTTGAATTAATCCATGTCTGATTTTGGCTCTCCGTACATAAATTATTAAAACGAAATTTGCATATTAATTCTTTTTTTGGCTAAATGGCTTTCTCTTAGTTTTGATCAGACAATTTTGAGAAATAAGGGGTGGGGAAGGAGGCTTAGTTGCCCTCCAATTTTTCGGTTACTTAAAAAGACAACTAGAACTTTTAATTTTTAACGAACGTTTTTATTAGTAAAAAATATACGTAACTTAACAATTAACTTACGTAACAAACTTTTATATTCTTATATTTTTGATTATATATATGAGGGGGTTTGTCCCCTCGTTAATACTTCGCTCTTCACACTAAATCTTAAGTTTTGTCCCAATTCTTTAAGAATGACCCCTGGATCAGAAAGGCCGTAGAATAAATAGTTGAAATTACTAAAAATAATTTAGTATAAAGAGCGAAGTATTTATCTCCTCCTAAATACCTCGCTCTTTTTGCTAAAGTATTTTTAGAACCCCTCATATGCGTAATAATCTCTGTTCGTTTTAAGTTTTAATGCTTCTCCTTACTTTCAATTGAAAAAAATTTTTCATGTTTATATTTTCATTGTTTTTTTTATAGTAATTCTAAAAAATCTTGCGCCCTTTTCATTGAATTTCTCTTCCCCCATGAAATATTCCTCCAAGGAAAGATCTTCCCATATAGCCCCCTCCCCTAAACCCCACACCCAAACCAAAAAAATCCCCCTGAAAACGTCGGTACATTTCCCAATAACCATTACTGTATGTAAACATTGGTCAAAGTTTGTAACTTGCAGCCCCTCCCCCAGGGACTGTGGAGTGGGGTAAGTCATCCCCAAAGACATAGTTATTCTGGTTTTCGACTATGCGGAACAAAATAACTATCTCAAAATTTTGATCCGTTGACTTTGGGAAAAAAATGAGGGTAGGAGGGGGCCTAGGTACCCTCCCATTTTTTTGGTCACTTAAAAAGGGCACTAGAACTTTTCATTTCCGTTAGAATGAGCCCTCTTGCAACACTCTAGGACCACTTGGTAGATACGATGACCCCTGGGGATAAAAAAGAAAACAAAAAAAACGAACAAACAAATAAACACAAACCCGTGATTTGTCTTCTGGCAAAAATTACGAAATCCCACATTTTTGTAGATTGGACCTTGAAATTTGTTCTCTAGGGTTCTTTGATACGCTGAATGCGATGGTGTGATTTTCGTTAAGATCCTATGATTTTTAGGGGGTGTTTCCCCTATTTTCCAAAATAAGGAAAATTTTCTCAGGCTCGTAACTTTTGATGACAAAGACCAAATTTGATGAAACTTATATATTTAAAATCGGTATAAAAATCCAATTCTTTTGATATATCTTTTAGCGTCGAAATTCCGTTTTTTAGAGTTTCGTTTACTATTGATCCGGGTCGCTCCTTACTACAGTTCGTTACCACGAACTTTTTGATGGAAAACTCCCCCACCCTTAAAATCCCCCCTATGTCCCCCTATGATCTTATGTCTCCCTATGCCCCTATGTCCCCAAGGACATCCAATCAAAATTTCGGACAGACACTTGATTTAACATGGTCAAAAGCTTAATAACTCTGCTTTTGGGGATGATATGGCACCCCTCCCCCCAGAGTCCAGTGGTGGACTATGGTATTTAGTTTTTTCGTCTTATAGTATTTATTTTTATATTTAAATTTTATTTTAGTTCCTTTCTTATGTTTCTGGGGGATGAGTTACCATAGCAGAGTAAGATAAAGTTTAACATTGGGGCTGCGGGGAAATTAACCCCTAATGCAAACTTATTGGACATTTCAAAGTTGTGGACAAAACAAGATATCTAAAAATTTAATCCGATATCAATACGGGTTAGAGAAGGGAGGGATAGCAGAAAAATAACCGAGATTGTCCTCCAGCAGCTTTTGGTCTTGAAAAAGGACACAAAAACTTCCAATTTTCTATCGGATATAGTCCCTTCCAAAATAGCAATCTATTTGAAATGGGTGGGGAAAATGTCTTGGCACTTTTCTGGCCCTTTTTTTTAGCTGTTTTTTTATTTTTCTTCTGCATGACAAAGCTTCACGAAAGTTTCAGGCCAACCAGAAAAATTCGACACTTTTCCAACCTCCTTTGGTAGAATAGGGACCGATTTCAAAGGGTCCGATCCTTTGAATAATTTTTTATATAAGTGCCCCCTTGGGGCAAGAACTTATGACCGGAATTTTCAATTTTATCAAGGAAAACGTTTATGTGGCTCATTACTGGAGCCCTAATCCCTCTCCCTTCCCACAGCAAAATGATGATAGATTATTTTTACCAGGAAAATAATCCCTGATTTGACACTTCACATAATTTAAGGCCCTTATCCCAGGGATCCTTATCCCAGGGGGGTTATGTCTTCCTTTGATGCAAATTTATTGATATTTTCTACTATTCTGAACAAAATGGGTACCTCTAAATGTTGATTAGGTGTCCCATGGGAATTCAAAGGGACCAGATATCAAGAAAAGTTCTAGGACAGGGACTGATTATTCTCCAATAGCTTTTGGTTTTTCATTATACTGAAATTATGTAATATTACAGGTATTGAGTGCCAAATATCAACTAAATCAGCTACCGCTTCCAATTTAAAAGTTTTATTTTGTGAATTGTTTTATGATTGTGAATAAGAGAAAAAAAGGCAACGCTGCAATTTGTAGCCGTAAATAAATTGTTGTGACAGACTAATCAAATGCAAACCCGCCAAACTGGGTATTGTTTCTTACGAACTTCAGATCTACACATCCTTCTTCTTTTTGCTCCTCCCCGCTATTTTGCAAATGGTTAAAAAGAAATCCACAAATTTGCGGTTTTTAAACCCATTCATATCCACCAGAGCGACATTAGTTTCTTTTAGACGAGTAGGCCCAATGAAGGGGGTTGTTTGAAGTGTAATCGGCTGTTTTGTCCAGCCCACAATTTTTTTTTGTGCGAATGCGCGACCCCCACGGGAAAGCTCAGCCCGTCCGTGGGGATTTTTAGTCCTATCTGAGACGCGAGAAAGAAGTGAAATAAAGGAAAAGGATATACACCTGGAGTGAGGAATACTTTAACTCTGAGAAAAGGTATTATTAGGGATTTATATTTATCGGGGGTTCTATGAATATACATCAGTGAATTCAATGCGGCGACTTACTCAATGGTTTTATATGCATATAGGCAAAATTCTTTAAGGAAATTTGTATAATATACTTAATGTGTTCATTGATTATGGGTGCCAACTTACAAACTTTCTTTTTTTTTTGGGGGGGGGGGCTGGTGGAAAATTTGTTTCTTATAAAATAGGGGTAATTTTCTTTTATCATTTCCTTCAAATAAAAACGCTAAAAAGAGGTATTCTTCAATAAAAATATCGAACAGAAATTATACTACTCTAAAAAGAATTTTGGTTACTTCCCCCTCCCTAACGTAAACCTTCTAAAGTCTTTTGCGTATTTGCACTTTACTGAAAACCAAATATATTTTTAACATTTTTTATGATTATAATATAGGAAAATAACAAATATACTGTTAAATAAAATGTTAAATGTTGAGCTGCTGAGATTTTCAGGGGGGTAGAAGCCATACTCCGGTTTGGAATAATTTCTGTTCGTTTTAAGCTTGACTGGAGTATTCATTTCAATGACTAATTGTTTTAGGATTTATTTATTCATATATATTAATACCTTATTTAATCGTGATTGATGTAGTTATTTAGTTTAACATTTTTCATTTTGTGTTTCATTTATTCTTTGATAGTCATTAAATAAAAAAACAAGTTTTTTGAAATGAAAGTAAGGAGCGACATTAAAACTTAAAACGAACAGAAATTACTCCGTATATGAAAGGGGCTTTTCCTCCTCGACGCCCCACTCTTTACGCTAAAGTTTTTTATTGTTTTAAAAAGTAGAGTTGCGAGAAAGAATCAAACTTTAGCGCAAGGAGCGGGGTGTCGAGGAGGAAAAGCCCCTTTCATATACGGAGTAATTTCTGTTCGTTTTAAGTTTTAATGTCGTTCCTTACTTTCATTTCAAAAAACTTGTTTTTTTTATTTAATTTCTGAAAGTTTTTGAATTAATACATCTCTGATTTTGGCTCTCCGTAGGCTACATAAATTATTGAAATGAAATTTGCATATTAATTCTTTTTTTGCTAAATGGCTTTCTCTTAGTTTTGATCAGACGATTTTGAGAAATAAGGGGTGGGGAAGGAGGCCTAGTTGCCCTCCAATTTTTCTGTTACTTAAAAAGGCAACTAGAACTTTTAATTTGTAACGAACGTTTTTATTAGTAAAAAATACACGTAACTTAAGAATTAACTTACATAACAAACTTTTATATTATTATATTTTGATTATATATGTGAGGGGGTTTGTCTCCTCGTTAATACCTCGCTCTTCACACTAAATCTTAAGTTTTGTCCCAATTCTTTAAGAATGACCCCTGAATCAGAAAGGCCGTAGAATAAATAGTTGAAATTAATAAAAATAATTTAGCATTAAGAGCGAAGTATTTATTTCCTCCTAAATACCTCGCTCTTTATGCCAAAGTATTTTTAGAACCCCTCATATGCGTAATAACCTCTGTTCGTTTTAAGTATTAATGCTTCTCCTTACTTTCAATTGAAAAAACTTTTTCATTGTTTTTTTTTTTTAATAGTAATGCTAGAAAATCCTGCGCCCTTTTCATTGAATTTCTCTTCCCCCATGAAATATTCCTCCAAGGAAAGATCCTCCCATATAGCCCCCTCCCCTGAACCCAGGCACGTACGCAGGATTTTTTTTCAGGGGGTGGGCAAAACCTTTGAAACAACAGATATAAAGTAGCACTTTTTTTATTTAGTAATGCAAAAAGCACGTATATCGGAAAATACAGACTAACTTTAATCCGTAGTATTGTAGCGGATGGGGGGGGGGAGAAGACTGAAGCCTCAAAAGTACGTTTTAGGCTCGGGTTATGTTCATAGCGATTTAGAACCAGTAATTAATCTATTATATCTCACTGAAAGGAAAATTTTAGGGTTAACAGTGCAATATGGATGCTGTGGGGGGTAGTTCTTTTATTGCAAAAACGTAGATTTTAATTAAAAAGGACAGTTTCCAAAATTGATCCATTAAAAGCTGTACTTTATCCTGAAATGGGGGGGGGGATAAAAGCCCTAATATCAAGGATAATTCTATTTTGCGGTGGAAAACAAACTTTTTTCACAAAAAAATAACAGCACAATTGCTAATTACTTAAAAGAGGATACACATGTATCTAGATTCTTAATAAATATCCTACTTTTGCTAGAAATCCCAATAAACCATGGACTAATTTAACATTTGACAAAGTTTCGGGGGGGGGGCTGAAGGCCCCCCCTGTGTACCAGCCATCCTGAACCCCACACCCAAACCAAAAAATCCCCCTGAAAACGTCGGTACACTTCCCAATAACCATTACTGTATGCAAACATTGGTCAAAGTTTGTAGCTTGCAGCCCCTCCCCCAGGGACTGTGTGGGGAGGTAAGTCATCCCAAATACATATTTATTGCGGTTTTCGACTATGTGGAACAAAATGGCAATGTCAAAATTTTGATCCGTTGACTTTGGGAAAAAATGAGCGTGGGAGGGGGCCTAGATGCCCTCCAATTTTTTTGGTCACTTAAAAAGGGCACTAGAACTTTTCATTTCCGTTAGAATGAGCCCTCTTGCAACAGTCTAGGACCACTGGGTCGATACGATGATCCCTGGGAAAAAAAAAAACAAAAAAAAAAACGAACAAACGAACAAATAAACACACACCCGTGATTTGTCTTCTGGCAAAAAATACGAAATCCCACATTTTTGTAGATTGGACCTTGAAATTTTTTCTATAGAGTTCTCTGATACGCTGAATTCGATGGTGTGATTTTCGTTAAGATCCTATGACTTTTAAGGGGTGTTACCCCCTATTTTCCAAAATAAAGCAAAATTTCTCAGGCTTGTAACTTTTGATGACAAAGACTAAGTTTGATGAAACTTATATATTTAAAATCAGTATAAAAATCCAATTCTTTTGATATATCTTTTAGCATCAAAATTCCGTTTTTTAGAGTTTCGCTTACTATTGAGCCGGGTCGCTCCTTACTACAGTTCGTTACCACGAACTGTTTGATACTCTTGAATTAACTAACGTATCGGTTGCGCAGGTAGGTGCTTACAACATCAATTCCTTTTTATGCTATTGAGTGAAAAATCGATATCTGGATAATGCATAATTGCCCACAACAATTTCATTTATTTTAAAAGCACAAAAAGTGCACCTCGTTTGCATCTTTTATAGAATACTACATAGACGAAAAGACCATGCATAGACTATTAAATCCGTTTCCTTTTCTTTTTCTTACGGTCAAAACAGAATATCATTATCTTTAAGGAATTCATTTCTTTTCGAGCCTCTGATCATTAAGTAAAAGGTTAATATATTTTATATTACTTTTTTTTTCACACAGATTACTAGGCAGTGAGAAATAGTTATGCCTTTGTTTTTCTTTTTTCTTTTTGTTTTACAGTTCAATAACAATTATTCCATTCTTTAAAATAATTCCAGCTGCAGATATATAATGTGTTAAATTTTGTGTGAGAAAAATTTAATTTGGAAGGACTGAAGAACGGAGATGTTGAGGCATCTTTAAAATGTCAAATATATTTATTAAATATTCCATAGTGCAACACAAACAAAGAAATGACAATTTTCTGTGGAGAGGTGAAGGGAGTAAAAAATATACCAGAAATTTTATGCCGCATTTTTTTAGCCTTCCCAGGAGGAAGGGTCCTTCAGACCAATTTTCGACAAAGTCTTGGTGCCTATCCCTTTCTCTCTGTGCACAGGCATTACAGTGCTCTAATTTTTGTTAAACTGGTCTAACTTTTTTTTTTACAAAGGTCTAATTTTTTTTCTTATTACATGGAATATTATGGAAGCAAACATACGCAAAGCATAAGTCACAGAACTGCTTAAACTTGTATCTGTCATATTGTTTGTTTGACTGTTAGGATTTTTTTTCTTTTTTTAGTTGTCTTATCGAAAAGTAAATACATTATATAACTATTTTTATTTTGTTTCCATGTTTTTTTGTGGAGGAAGGTGGGCGTGGGAGTTAGGTTTTATGAAGGATTCTTCTATAGTATTTCCCTTGATGGGAGGGATCCAAACATAAGTTTTTAAACCTAAACAACTAAGGGCTAGCTCAAACTCCAGCAGACTAGTCTTAGACATTATTTAGTAAATTCCCTGTATGTACTTAAAGTTCCAAAATTTCCTTAAAAAGTAGAGATAACAAATTATGTAAGGACTCCAACATAATATGCATTGATTTTGGATATATCAAAAAGCTTTTTCTATGATTAAGCTAATGTCTATCCTTATTTTTTCTAATTCGTTGGGCCCAATAAAATGAAAATAAACGAAATTTGTGTTCAACAGGTATAAATCTTCTTACAAGTATTAAAAAAAGGTATTCAAAATTTCTTACAAGTTTTATTTCTATCTTTAATTTAGTTTCTCAGAAAATTGGATTTCTTGGTTATCCTACATAGATTGCTTTTATTAACTTCAAACTCACCAATTATACACAATTTGGTATAAAAATGAAACAGAAAAGTATTTGACAAACCTTTCTAATAGAAAATGATGTTGAGTGGTAAGTCTAAACTTTATACTGCATACTTTTAAACCACAGTCAGACAGAAAATATTTTTCTCGATAAAGAAAAAAAAATGCAAACAGCTAATAATGTTTTTTTAAGTAAATATTCGGACTTCTAATTGTTCGAGCTGTTTTCAAACAATATCATTTGTGGCATAAAAAATCGGAAAAACGTCTGTGGAGCATCTAAAAGAAATTTCATAGATCAACAGATAATTGCTATAAGATTATAGTTGTAATCTGCTATGAAACGGAAATATTTACCATTTATTTTACTTGTATGTCAAATTAGATTAGATTCTGTTAATAGAATAATTTGAATTTGTGCAAGCTTTTTCTGCAATAACCGAGACTCTCCTTTCTTTGTGTTTTTTCTTCTCTTTTTTTTAGTTTGGATGCTGCAACTTACTTAAGCTTTTTACTCTGTTTTCAACTTTGTCCACGCTTTGGTTTTATTTTATTATTCATCTGTTTCTACTTTTCTTGTGGAAATTCTTTAGATTTACTTAGGCTTGGAAGTGTTAGCCGGCGCAGGAAAGGTTCCCGAAAAGAGTAAGGCCGGAGTTTGCGCTTTTTCCGAAATTTCGCATGTCTCCACCCACAAACAGAAAACTGAGCGGTTAAGATCTGAGAAAGAAATAAACGGTTTTCAGAAGCCTGTTTGGGTTACTAGATAAGAAAAAAAGCCTAATGTGGATACTATACCAATATAATCCGTGATCGTTTGTTAATAGTTGTATCCGTAGATATATTATGGCAGATGTCCAAGCAGTGCAAACAGCACGTGCACCCTTACCCATTGCTCCGCCGGACTCAGAAATGTGGCCTATGCCAAGAAACACGATGCCACCTACTTTACCAGATTCATCAATGATGGAAAAACTAGTTCATGATTTGCAGGTATTGATCTTTTCTTTCCCGTCGGATCCCTCTTCTCTTAGAAACCCGTCGGTAGATGATATAATTCTATTCTAAGCTAGAAAAACAAATCTGTCACCTATCTATGCTGATTGCCTACTTTTACCCGCTTTGATTAACTATATTTAATCAAAATATCAACGAAATCATACAATGTATCCCAAAATTTAGCACCGTTTGGAAAATTTAGAGTTCAGATTGAGGCCCATTATCTCAAACAATGGATCTTAAATAAGGAGGTGAAATCAGGCCCGTGTTTTTTTTTCCAGAATCTTGGTTTTCTTTTTTATGATGTGTCACTAATTCTTTCTGACGTTGATCACTAGGCTCGTAGTAGCGCAAAATCTTAAAACAGGATATTCTATTTCTAAGGATAAAAATCCCTGTAGAGATCACAAAGAGAAACTATGAGGAGGTCGTTCAAAATTGGGGCAATACTCTCTACTAGCCTATAATACAGTCTTGCTTCTAATTCAAGCAGCAATGAAGGTTGAATTATATAGCAACAAAGGCAATTAGTGAAGATGTAACATTTTGGAAATGAAGACTATTGAATTGTTAACACGAAATTCGTTCTTTATGATTTTTTTTCTACAAAACTGACTACTAATCAATAGTGAATTACCATAAACTAAAAAAACGCAAGTTTTGGAACGCTAAAAAACATAAGAAATGTCGTAACAATGACAAAATTCTTATTTGGTATTAGGAGTTTTTGTGCTTTAGGTGCCATTCCGGTTTTTTTTAGGGTCAGGCAAGCCACAAGAGTTTTCTAGTTTTTCAATGCCGAAGAAGAAGTCCAAACAGAAGCTTTAACTCGTTTTTGACACAAATACAGAGTTCTTTTTTTCATTTTAGAAGGGGGCTGGGAAATGATTAAGATATAATCGCAGTAGCTAAAATCCGTTGCTTGAAAACGGTCATAGTAGGGCTATTTAAGACTTGTATATTCTTTGCATATTTTCGTAAGAAGCAGTTAGATTAATTTGATAAAAATCAATAAAGAATCTCTAAATACAGTCAAAAATACTGTTGGCACAATTAACTGCATAATACATCATTACTGTGTGTGTACTGTTGTCTTATGTGTAGAGTCTGACCACTTACTTGACTGACTTATTATCATCCACCCTCCTCAATTTGTGCCATGGAGTACGTGACACTTTTTTAAATAAATAAAAAATCCCATTTTTGCTAACGCTCCTGGAATTTTAAGTAGATTCATTTAAAACATGGAACATCTGCAGATAAACTTTAAATGGACTGTTTTCCAGGGAAGGACTTTTCTTTATTGAAGTTTTTGTTTTGCACTTTCTTTTTATGCATTTAATTTCAGATTGATTATATTGTACCGTATTGGACCCAGCAAAAATCTGAGGGTCTACAGCGGCAGATTTTGCAGTATATCCGGTTAATGCTGTGTTAGTGTAAGCCTAGCTTCAGATCTCTCCAAGAAAAGTCATACATCTAGCTTTTAGTAAAGTGTTCCAAACATAACCTCAGTTGAATTTACACTGGAAGTAAATAATTACACGCCCAGCTTTCCATACATAGAAAAAAAATGTTTGGTTGACATTCACTCTAAAATTTCGTTATTTCAAGTTACATTGTTTTAAAAGAAAATTATAAGAGAATTAAAAAGAAAAAAAAGTTTAAAATTTATATATATATATATATATATATATATATATATATATATATATATATATATATATATATATATATATATATATATGTCTTTGAATATATGAAATCCCTGGACCATTCCTGGCCCAATCCCTTTAAGACCATTCAAAATAACAGACAGAAATACAGTTTGGGAAAGGGTCAGGAAGGGAGGGAACATTTAACATTGATAAAAGTGCATGCGCAAATGAAACATTTCCCTGAAAATAGATAATGATATTCCTAGACTTCCTTTCAATCCTTCTAAAAAAGACACGAACTGGCTTTATTTGATTCGAGGTTGTCGAATGCATCTTGCCCTCATCTTTATCGTGAAAAGTCGTCCATGGCATTTTGGGTAGAAAATTAAAGTTACTTAATCTAAAATCACTGCTGTTGAATAGCCTTTTCTTTTACATACAAGTGAAATGTTATATCCAAACTTGTGTATTAAGAACGGATCCTATTTTAATGAGGTATGCATGTGCTTATGGACACCAGGCTGGTAGACACACACGTAGTGCAGCCTCATATTCAAATTCGCACTTAATCCCAGCGTTGCTAAAATTTACTTACACATGGATTTTTCATGTTATTCATAGTTTCATATCTGGTTGGACGAATCCCCCCCCCATTCCACAAATTAAACCCCCTCTTAAGCGTAAGAAATTCCTATATGTGTGCATGTCTCTGACCAATAGCTATACAAACTTTCACCAAATATTTAGGGTCCAGGGACAAGAACTTCCCTTGAAACGTCACTTAATAGCCTCAACCTTATCAGAAAAGTTTTGGAGAGCCCTTGATATCTATAAATACCTAATGCTGACATACTACTACTTGTTAGAAATTAAAATCGTAGATTATATCCTTAATGAAATGAAAACTTAGTGCCCAGGCCTCCTACCGATACACTAGTGGCTTCACTTGGAGGTAGGGGACCTGTGCCACCTAGATTACTCCTCAAGACTTTGAAAAATAACTTCCTGAGGGATACATTTTCATTGATAAGCCTTATATTTGTAATCCCATTGAAGAAAATTGAACAAAACGACAAATCTGCACCCTTAGATATTGAAGAATTCATTTTTACCCCCCCCCCCCATGTAAATCTCGTGAATTGTCAACATTATACTATTAACTATACGATTTAACAAATAATAGAAACAAATTGCATAAATGATCAAAAAGCTTTCGGACGGCTTAAAATAATTTGCAAGGGGTCAATGAAAATATCCAAAAATCTTTCACATACTTGAAAGCATTAAAGGGATGGGTCACAATTTACTTACTCATTGTTACCTCGGCAATGTTTGAGAGCAATTTCTCTGAGTACAGGATAACGAAGTGGTATCTTTAGCTGAGGCTTTGCTGTTGTTAAGATATAAAAAAGCTATTTTAAGTTTTAGTGCTGCTTTAATTGACATTTTTTGTGCTCACCACATGCCAGGGTTTTTCAACTAGTTTCGACATTCGCTAGCTTGCTTAGCTTGCAAAAAAATGTGTCTTATTGTCCCTATAATATTTAGTCCAAAATTTTGTTGGTTAAGCAATGATCTTAAAGAATAAAAAAAAAACAGATTTTTTTTTTGCTGGAGAGATATCGAAATACGAGACTATTAACATAGCGTAGGAGAAAAATTTGGAGAAAAAATTTACTTTTATATTTTATCATTATAAATAATGTAAAATTAAAACATATTTTTTTAGTATTCGTGTATCGTTATGATTGTCGCTTTTATCATAATTATTTAAAGAGTTCTTAATAGACGTCAATGGCCCTGCTTTCAGAATCATGCTGTAGTATTTCGAGGGGATGTGTTTTTATTTAGTTTTTGCTAGTAATTGATATTAAATAAACGAATAAGATAAACAAATAGGAAATTGAAATAGTTCGAAATGTATTAGTCTGATATTCTATGGGAAGTATTCAACAAATCCTTTTTTATTGTTCTCCTATATCTTTATCTATAGTGTCTAAAAAAATAGAGGTCTGACAGACTTATCTATTAACCAGTGAAAGGACATCATTTTTATACAAATTTAAAAAGGAATTATGCCAGATCTTGCCTATCACTTACTCGAACTATCTGTCTTGGCTTTTTCTACAATTAGCCATGGCTTGATACCTGCAACTACTTGATTTTAATTCAAAATTAATGGTAATTTAATGATAAACTAGAACGTGTTTTAATATGTTAACTACTAAAATGTTATTTAATAATGAAGACCTATTTTCAGTATTTTATAAATGTTGTGTTCTATCGTCAGATGATGTAGTTTTTAATCTTCTATGTACTTTAAATAAAAAAAGGATCATCTTTACCATTATCCTACCATGTCGGTTTGGTCCCTGCCTCAAGATTTTGTTTACCAGGACCAATCCTTAGACAAATGCCATTCTAGTGCATAATTATACTGAATTTATTGTCCACTTTTGTTTATCCTCTATTCATTTAATCTCAAACTATGTCACGCGTACCCTGGTGGTGAGTCATGCGTAGTAAAAAATGCTCAAATTCCTTGTGGTTGTCGGAAAATTCCCTCTTTTTAAATAAGGAATAAAAGAAAAAAAATCCGGGACGATTTTTGGCTCCTGTCATTTTAATTATAGAACCCAAAGATTTTTCATTGCCTTGACGGATTCGATTGTTTTTTTTTACAACTTAATATCATGGCTAACAATTACTTTTTACATTATAGTAGAATTATGTTGACTATTAAAATGGTAACTCCATAAACGTAAACTAAACTAAAATGACTGAAAATTTATTTTTACTGCCCTCTTCATTGACCAAGGATTCTCTCTGCTCGAGCACCAGCTCGGGCCTTCTAACTACATGAATGACAGCAAATCCCGGGTTGAGAATTTGTCTCCATCATATTTGAGCCTTATGAGCATAATTTAGAATCAATTGGGTAAGACTAAGTGGACTAATGATCTTCATCCACAATTTTAAAAACAAGTCCTAAAAAAGGATTTTTCCTTTTATTTCATTTAAATTTTACTTCAAAGGATACAATTTAATAAGTCAAGATACAAATCCTTTTAATCAAGCAATTGTAGAACTGTATGCAGAGAAAAAGTCTTAAGGAATGTGCCCCTTATAAATGACAAAACACAAGTTTTCACGATTTGTCTCATAATATTCTATATTTTTACCCGAAGATCCAAGGAGCTATTTCAGCCGAATTTTGGGGTGATAAAGGTCCTGGAACCTAGAATTTTCTAAAAGGAGTAAGAAATTGCAGAAATGATTTTCACCACAATTCAAAGGGCTGATGTCTAATTCTCATTTTCATATTAAAAGGAAATCCTACCATGAATGGGACTTAGTGATGTCATTAGCCCTCCCCCAGTGGGTATCTATGGCGAAGTAGATTTCTAATCTAAGAGCTCAATTACAATCTGTTTATTGGGATCACTGGTTGATATTCATTTCCCCTACCTTTCGATTTTTTCTTTAGAATGGACGAATTAGTAGTTTTCAGCTTTATTACAGAGCATGAATCCTATCTAATTTTTCCACAAGTTGAACTTCCAACTCCATCAACTTAATTAGCCTCTCCTCTGCATCTCTACTCCAGCGGACAATTTCATGCATGTTCAATAAGGTTTTTCCTATTTTTCTAGTATCTCTACTGGAAAACCTAATTTTCTTATTAGGAATTCTAGGTTAGAAACATAATTGTGTTGGAAAAAGAATAATTTTTGAGACTCCCAAGAGAGGTCACCGCTAAGAACGGCTTGGTTTCTTTGGAAAAAGAAAATGAAAAATTAATCAACTCCATTCAAGTTCAAATTGGAGCATTTGCGCTTCCCGAGTTTTCATTCCTTTAGCACACTGAAAAATGTACAGAAAAGAACTCAATATACAGCCAATCTCTTGTAGATTATCTGGTTTTTCATGTATTCTCTTCTTGTTTGCAAAAAAGAGCGGTTGGGCAAGGACATGTTTACAAAGTTGAAATGAACAGCTTAATTTAAAATAAGCACTTAGGGAGTTGGTAAGTTCAGACGCCAAGTAAATACTACTTATTGGGTACTTATATATAATTAGATAAAAATTCAAGCAGTGATTTCGTTCCTGTCAAAGTTTAGTAAAACTATATGCGTGGTGATAGATTTAGTTCGAGGAGGGATGGCATGACATAGTAATTTTTTTAATAGCAAAAACTTGCCGTAAAAATCTGACTTCAACCAAAAAAGCTAAAACAAAAACAGATACAATGCTATAGACTTTTATTATCTCATTCTCAACATCGCGCAATACTCGTATTTCTTTTCAAACATAAACGATTATTAATTCAAGTTTTTCTTCAAACTAAATAGTGCATGCAAGGCTTTTATTCTAGGTATGGAAAATAAAGACATTGTATATTAGAAATCCACCTCGGCCACTCAAGGGGAATTATGTTTTTGAAGGGGAGGGAAGAGTCTTTGGAAGAAAAACAGATAGATACAGATTATAGGAAAATATACGAAAGGAAGAGAGCAAACCGTAAGTTTCTTGAGGTTTAGGGGCGCAGAGCTATAATCCAAAGGTCGCTTTTTTTTAGCATATACCTGCTACACATGTGTCGTAGTTATTTTTGGCAAGTTCCTCCTATAAAAGTCCAGGGATATCAAAAGATTCTAAAATAAAAAAAAAAATGCAAACACCAAAAATGACTCATTTTTACATTTTATCTGTTATGTAATATATTTTTTCCTTTACTTAGTCAATACAAGTGGTGTTCTTAGCCTGTAGTGTAATACGCAAAAAAAACTAACTTTTAGGATGATAAAAATCCCATGTTTGGATCGGTTTTGTCTTCGGGTATTAAATGCTAGACATTAAAATTTTTCATAGATATTACTTTCTGTGGACGTCACAGGCTAGTCACTTGAGAGGGAAAGCAACGGTTTTTACCAACTGGCTGGACATTCAAGCCAATTAGATCAACATTGATAAAATTGGGCTAAGGCGCAAGGAAATTGGTTAAGTTGCGGCACTTCGCGTCACTGTCTTACGGACACAGTTCTTCAGCCAAACTGTGTTGAACGTTTGCCCCCTTCCAAATATGTGATATTTCTTTTTGAATCTTTTATTGCTTTTAGTTTGGTGGTGGCTTAGTAAAACTAACTTTCTGCTTTTCTCTCTAACTGCTGGGACAGGTGTTTGAATCAGCCTTACTCCATACAAAGTTACAGGCTTGTGGTCTGGCTAGTTTAATGGACGACCGGTGGAGTATGGAACAAGTCTGGAAGGTATGATAATAGTAAACATCTTGTTTGTTGAGGCACTCTTCTCCTTTTTTACTTAAAAAAATTTATTTTCAAGTTTTCTGTTTTTCACTAATCTTATTTTCATGTTTAATTGTATGATGCTTTTATTTATTACTATCGCAAATGAAGTAACAGCATTGATAGGTGGTGTTTTTTCTTTAGGTGGTGTTTTTTCTATAGGTGGTGTTTTTTCTATAGGTGGTGACTTTCCTCATCTTCTTCTTCAAAAATATTTCTGTCTCTGCTCTCCCTTCTTCTGACTTTTGCTTTTGTTTGTTTGTTTTACTTTATTTTTCATTCATATTCTTGTTCAGCATTTACTTTTATGGGTTGAACCCCAATGAAAGTATTTTGTTATGCTTCCGTATGACGGAATCTATTTTATTTCGGTTATGAGCGATTTCGTTATTAAATTGTTGTCATTAGGAACTTATTTTTATACGAGTTTCAGTTTTAATCTTCTCGGGCGGTGTTTCGTTAATATACAAGTTTGACTTCTTGCTATTTCACATGACACTTAACATAGATACTCACATACACACTTAACAATCCCTGCATATTGCTTTGAATGCATCAGAAAACTATCATATGACTGCATTACAGCTATGAAAAGGAGGCTAAAGAAAAGTAATAATCTTAAAACAACAAAATACAAGTAGAACAATAGCGAACTGTACAAGTAGAACAATAGCGAAAATACAAGTAGAAAAATGCGAACTTTATATGAAGATTTTACCCTATATCCAAGGGCTGTTTTAATGATACTGTTTTAATGATACTAGGACTGTTTTAAACTGATTTTAGTGTTAATGGTGGTATTTTAATGAAATTTTCTTACATATTTTCTTTCGTTTGTTTTGCTGAGAATGGTCTTTAGATATAGGGCTGGAATATCCATTCGAAGTTTGCACTCCACTGCCTTATAGGAAAGAATTCCCTATTGTTCTGCTTGAATTTTGTTGTTTTTGATGGAAAGGCTGTGTCGTCTTTGTCGCTATTTATAATGTTAAAAACATTTATAAAATGAAGTTGTTGATCAGATGAAAGTTATTTAGGGTATTATTTTTAACAAGTAATTTGAAAGCCTGTTGTTGAATATATTGATAATATAATATGTATGGATAAAAATAAATGGAATGTTGAAAACGATTGTACTTAAAAGGATGGTTTTATGTTTTGTGTTTTATTTTTTCAAATTGTCCCATTAAAACAATGCAAATAATAATGAATGAAAAATTATACACTATAATGTCTCTGATACAGGACTTTTCGTCCACCTTAAAAGTCGCCAAGTACCATAAATTACTTTTCAATTCGAGTCGCGTCGAAACATCAATGGAGGAAAAAACAGTTTGGTAGCTTAATCCCACATCACAGGCAACACGACAAAGTTGCCTAAGTAAAGAGCAATATAGCTTCAGTGTGTTATTAATTTTTTTTTACCAGGCCACTTCGTCTGGAAGGAATGATCGTAGAAACTTGATTTGATTGACAATTAACAGTTTTAGTACCCTATTTGTTAATAAAAATTGATTAGAGGGCACCCCTCCGTCCGTCCTATTTATCTATCTAACCCGCCTTTACAGTACACAAAGAAATCCGATTAATTATTTGTGGTGGCCGATTCTATTTACTATGGTTGAAAGCTCCAAAAATTATGCCTCCAGGGATGACTTTATCCCTAAAACACCTAAGGCAAGCTGTAAATTAGACAATTTGACCATTCTTTACGTGTTAATTTTTTAATCTTTCAAACAAAGTTTTCAAAGAAAAGTGAAGAGCTATATTAAACTTAAGACCAGCAAATTCAAGGTTCTATAAAAATTCAAACTCAAAACGACCAAAAATTACAATTAAAATAGACAAAACCCAAAATAAACAATAAGTAAAATAAATATCATCTAAACCACGTTAAATCAATGATCACATGAAACATAAAGATAACAGATACTGATATAGAAGAATAAATAAATCTTAAAACGATTAAAAATTCGAGTCAAGCTTATAACGAACAAAAATTACTACAAACAGAAGTTTAGCTTATGTCCCCTTCCTCCTTTCATAACCGTACAAGTTTCAAAGCCCGTTGCACTTGTTGATACTATATGTATTTTGAACAGTGAGTAGTGATGCTATAACAGGGCTCGGAAGCAGATCATTTGCATAAGCAGTTCACTTCTCATTTGCATACTCCAAAAGGAACAAAATTAGCATAATACAAAAGATACTTAATTTGAATACTTACATGAGCACATATTCTGCTCTTACTACTTAAGAAAATCAGCGCAAAAAAGTTGAAAGACGTCTTTTATTGACACGAGTATCTGTATAAAAGTGGCTTGAGAATGGGAAATTATTAACAGTATTTAATCACAGCTTCAATAATGAGAAAAGGAATTCAAGATGTGCCGTCTTCTTCACATGTAAGTAATTTTGAATTTTTATTTAAATTTCTTTTGGTACCGGGTATCACTATCTCAAATATGCATTTTCTTATAGCAGCCCACAAAACCCATTCTTGGGTTAGTGTTAGTAAGACATGTCTGGATAAATTGTTAGCTAATGATGAGGAGGGGGGCAGATTTCCTAAAGTAAATTTTAGTTGTTTAAATGGTCAATATCCAGTCACACTTAATGAAATACATATTTTTGAGCAAGCGGTTGAACATTTAAAGATTGGTGTTACTGTTTTACAATATGATATGAAATTTGAAAAGGATGAGTGCAGTAATAAAAAGAGGGTGATATATCCATTGAAGCCTCCATTCATTGAATAAGTGAAGCACAGGGTGTGGCTTCCTTACACGCATGCTACAGAACCTGTTTCAATTCTATTTTTTAATTTAATTACTGATATTAGTCGGTTTCTGGGTGAGGGGAAATGGAATTAACGGAGTGCTTGCCTTTATTGTCCAGTGTGTCTGTCAAGATTTCTCACTGAATTAAAGTTAAAGGCTCACATGAGACACTGTAAGGGTAAAGGGTATCAATTTATGGAAAAAGTTAGTAGTGACAAGGCCATCTTGTGTTTTAAAAGCCTTCAGAATTCATTCCTAGAGAGCGACTAGGTCTCCTTAGACTGCAAAGCCAAACTTACAAATGTGCACTATCCACCCAATTCGCATTGTGTCAAAGAATATGAAGTCATTGCCGTCTCTTACGCCCATGCCAAAATTGAATCGAGTAATATTATGCAATTGGTAGAGGTTTTAAAGCATTGGGTGGGAAAGATTATATGGGCACAGCCATGACAGCACTTATTAAAAATGCTAATAAGTCAAAAAGCAAAAAGAAAATGAGCATTATAAATTACCCAATGACTATCACAAGAGGACGATTTAACCATTAAAAATCAGAAAATGTGTGGGTTTTGTAAGGGTATATCTGTTGAGGGTATTGGGGGAGGGAAGTCAGTTCGGATCATAATCATTTCAATAATCCAATTTTATCAGGGATAGCAAGTGTGTGGAATTGCTCAAAAGACATATCATTTTAACATTAGACAACAACACTTTCTGACCATTTATAAACACAGTTCCAATTATGATTTGAAGTAAATTTTAACAGCGTTGGGAAGTTTGCAGAGAGGTGATTTGTAGATGGTGCGGTGATAGATGGCTTTTTCATATAATATCATACCAAAATTATCTGAGAAGCTGCTAGTCTTAGATGTCCTTTGAGAAACAATAGATAATGGTAATATGTGCTTGAATAAAATCTATTTTTTAGATTTATATATTTTTTCTCCAAACCCCTAAGTCAATTGATTCAAGTAAAGAAAAGTAACGATTTTGATAGTTTCCACTCCTTAAACAGCGCTTTCCAGAAGATGAAATTTATTATTTATTAACTTGAAAGGTCATATACCCGTATGAGTATTACAACTCCACCTCGCGGCTACTTGAGGAGTAATGACCTTCCATCGAATCGTTTTATGATTCACTTTACGATCATCAATACACCACTGCCGACTTTGATTTTACTAAAAACCAGTTTCGGCAAAGGGAGAGTGTAAAAATGAGGGATAATTATTGTAAAATTTACCTGGCAAGAGATTTATTGACGCTGTTCAATTTTGTGTGTAAGAAAAACAGATAAAATCTAACAGAAACTCGTGCTGGATTTGAGGTATTATTTTTCAACTCCTCATTTGTGGATTGATTTAATCTTAAAAATCAATAAAGAAGAAATAAGCCTGATCTCCAATGTGGACCAGCATATATTTTGAGAGAGATCAATAAGGGGAGGGTATGTTTTCCACAGGGATCGTATCTTGAAAATTAACCCGACTGGACACCACACCGATGAAAAGTCGAATGCAGTTTTTCTGGATAGGAATTCCCTTTATTTGTCGGCAATTTTTCACTATTCTTTTCCATGTGGTAATTACAAATGGCTTGACAATCTTTGTGCTCCAAATTTCCCCGATAATGCCATCGTAGAAAAATGGACTGCAAGGATGGTTTTTTGAAATTTATGGTTAAATACCCTTGGAATTTTATGACTTGGTAAAGGATTTCGTTTTTCCGTGCATAAAAAGACCGGTGACTAAGGCCTTTTTGAGTCAAAAAAATATTTTTTTGGCAGAAGATGGGGGTATGCACTGGGCACCTTCAAAACATAAACTATTGCTGACATTTGCTCGAAATAGAATGTTATTGTTCACCATGTTCTTTTGAGATGAATGATAGCCAACGGCTTCAGGGTCACAAAGAGTCATACAGTACCCCAATTTGATCAAAAAGCATGTATAAAACGTTTATTGCCACTTTTGTCAGTAAGCATTCAGAGGCAAAAACAAAGTTTGAAAAAAAATCTTTAAGTTCACTTTAAATTCAGCCTTCCGTAAAATTTGTGAGTATGCACAATAGGAGTTGTTGTGGTGCTGTAAATGATCCAAAAGAATGTGCTGGAATCATTTCCAATCAAAACAAACTTTACATCTTTCATCATCATAGAATCCAATATGGTCCTTTTGCTTAGGGAAAAAAAATGTTATTTTGAATGAAATTATTGCAGGTGGTAGCGCAATTATAAAATTTCCAAACACTCATCTTATATTTTCTTACAATCTGTGTGTTCCAATGGCCGTGGGAAGGGGAAGTTCAAGTATATTATGCCGATATTGATTCCTGCTAAGAATTAATACTGAAAATTTATTAAATTACTAAGAAAATGGTAAACACTTTAGCTCTCGAACACATGTTATCAATTGGGAAGAGTTCATTTAACCGGAACTAGTGATGTGCAAGGCCCAAAATATACTTATCTCTAAAACTTGAAACAGGGAGCGACTCGATATCATATGGTGTGCTTGCAGGTCAAAAGGTGTGCTGTGTGTAAACTCACAATGAGAATATCAAATAATATGCAAGGGGGTGCTTACACACTATATTAGAGCAATAATTCATTTCTTAAAATTTAGAAAATATACAGTTATAGCAGAAAAAATGTCATATGAGCCATATCGGACAAACTCTCTGTGTGTGAGAAGGGTTTGAGGGTAATACCTTATGGGCACTTCTGCATTTAAGATCGACATGTATTTGTACAACATAGACAACACTTCGGTCTGGAGAAAACGCTTTAAATTCAATAGTAGACGGTAGGCAGGAAGATATTTTCTTAGCATTATGCTCCGTGTGAACACACCATTAATTTTAAACTTTGGTATGTTTTTGTTGATTAAAAATGTTATGTATTTATTGTAAAATAAAAGAAAACACGCATTTTTCTTATTGTTTGTTGTTCTTAGGCATCCTAGTAGTAGAATTAATAAGAAAATTATTATTTATTCATGAGACAACAACAGTTTACAGTTAGTTGTGTTCCAGCTGTTGAGTGCAACAATGTGTATCAGTAAAACACTACTCAGATCGTTTCTTTTTGGTCCATCAACGTCGCACAAAATACCACTTTTAACAAAAATAATTCAAAATCTTAATCACATGTTTTTAGAAAACCAAAAAAGTCTATTATTGCTACAGTGTTTGGCAAAAATTCCAAGGTAAAATAAAGGACTCAGCCAGACACAAGATTCATACTCAAACTTAATGTAATCAATACTGCTGAACCAAACTCTTGTATTATTATTGATGATTTAGCTGAATCCATTGAACAATGGTTTAAGAAGATGTTACCATTGTTTTCTGTCCGCTCGTATCATGGAAATTTTTTTTTTTTAACACTTTGTCCTTCACAATCCTTTTCATCCGATCAAATGTATGAGAACATTTGCTTTGAATTGTACCTACCTCTACATCTACATATCTTACCTACTTCTACATCTACAAGGTTGTTTGTGATTCAGGCTCTCTAATAACTCTCAATAAACAAATAAATCCCGGTGCTCCAAAATTTTTATTTTCAGAATAAAATCAGGCAACAAATAAACCCTCAAGTTACATTCAGTTGGATCTCAATCAGAATTCACCCAAGGAATTGTGGAGAGTCAAATATATTTTTGACAATGAAACTACCATATATCTTCCAGTGAACAATAAAAAAGATCATTAGTTGCCATCATGACAGTGAAGAAACTACACGACAATGGACATTTATTTTCCGAAATAGAACTTCTTAGAAGTTCAAAACCGGCACCTAGGAAACCCTCACTCAAACAAAGTATTGACAAGGAATTCATTAATCTCATACCTAAACTGTGTTTGAATTTAACCGAAGGCAATGTTCAATTGCTAAATGTAGATAAGCAGCAGACAAAGCAACATCATTCTATTTTACGTTCCCTAGCAAGAAGCAATAGTAACGGTCAAGATTTAAAATTTCAAAGAAAACGTCTTCTCTAAGCGGGTGGTAGCTTTTTTACACTTTTACTGCCATATTTGAAGGACATCTAAACAGTTTTCTCTAAAAAAATGGCTAAACCATACAAATTGTCGCCAGTAGAATTTGCACTTTCACCAATGGAAGACTTTGAGGACAATACCAGTAAATACGTTAATGATGAGAATATTGCCAATGATACGAAACTTTTTTGCTTCAAGATGCACTTCGATGAGTGGAAAAACATAAGTCCCATCACGTGAGACCGGTCAATGTAAGTATCATTGACGAAAAGGAAACGCCTTTATAAAATTCTGGAATAACGACACAACAACCAAAGGAAGAAGATTCAATATTATCCGATGTTTTGTCAAGTGTTGGACACCTACCGCCCCACTCACATCGTGAACAAAGTAAAAGACTCTTGTTAAATCTCTTGGAAAGTGAGTATATTAAAGTACATAGTAAAGGGAAACGAATTATGATTCAAGGCCAAAGTAATAATCTACTTGCTTTAATGTATGATATGGTTCCAAATCGTAAAGGACTTTTATCATTTGAAGATCATCTATAAAAATTATAATGACCTTAAAATTTCCGAAAAGTGTCATTACCCATAAGCAAATCTAAAAAGATTGATGGAACATAGTAGTATTCTAACATTAAAAGAAGAAGAGGAAGATTTCAAATCAATTTTGGAATATAATAGCACACCTAGCGCTACTACTAGTAGTAAAAACAAAAATTTGATAACACCAGGGTTGCCAAAACAAAAGTGAAGACGTCTTGATTTCAACTCATCTCCATCATCACCACCCACTAGTATGCAAAAGAGTACTGGCCACTACATTACGTTTTTGCGTTCAAAATGGTTTCAGTTTTGAAACGTGTCTGTGAAAATATTGTTCAAGTGTGAAGTCAAAGTTCCCCCGCGACCCTTTCTGACCTCATTGGACATCAAAAAATGAGCTAGCAAAAGAGTATCTACAAAATGAACCAAGTTTCACTCTACATCGAAATCATAGGGTTTGTGGTCATTATTATTGAAAGACTAAAGGCTTTTTCCCACTGTCTATAATGCAAGTAGATCTTTTAACTCTAGGTGGGATTCAAAGGCGTCATAATACACCCTAAATTTTTTTTTTTGCAATCAGTGTCTGTAGTCGATATGCATACGCTATTCCATCGCAAACAAAGGAAAATGTTGAAGTTGCTAGAGCTAGGGAAAGTATTCTTGACCAAGATTGTTATAGAAAAATTCAAAGGGATCGAGGTAGTGAATTTGTTAATCCACATGTAGATAAGTTATTGTTGAAATATAATTAATACTTTGTCTAAATCATAGTCCTATAAGGGCTGCACTGGCGGAATTATTGACAAGACCTATTTAACTTTTAATATCAAGATATTGTATATTGAAAAATACTACTGGTTTTATTCAAGACTTAGATAAAATCATGCAAAATTATAATCATTGATCTCTCAGGAAGCTCATGAAGGATATCGTGATACACTTGACACTTTTCTTAAACCCAATTCCAATTAAATCTTTGTGAAAGAGAAGAAAAAAAAATCAATATTGGTGATACTTTTTAAAGTGTCAAAAATCCTAGACGCTAAACTTGTAACATATCGTCTAGTTAACATCGAAGATGAAGACATTTTTGGTGGTATTATGACTATGAACTTCAATAAGATAATACAGAGTCGTACACAGAGTCGTTCATAGATATTAAAGAGTCATACACAGGGGTAAGAGACCGTCTATTGTTCGTTGGCTAGCATATAACTCCTAATTTGATTCTTGGGTAGCAGTTGAAGACATATCCACTGCCCCAATGATTCTTTGATGCACTCCACTATGGTTTAAATAACACAGGTGATATTTCGACAAAAACTCTGTATTTTCAAATATTGAAAAACTGTATTTTCAAATATACATATGATATCCTGAGAAAAGATCACACATATGACATAAAAGTTAGACCACACGATTGGCCAGTCGTTACCGAAGAACAGATAGAATCAATTAACTCGGGTGAATATCCTTTCATCACTTTACCATGCACAGGGTTTGGTAGCATGAATGATTTTTGTCGTGCTATCAATAGAAGAATCTTCGCTCCTAAATGGTGTCTTTCAATTCAACTAGTCAGTGGAACAGGGCAAAATCTACATCAGTTCACCCATTGACAATGAGAAGGCTATTCTCAAACGATAATCAAAGAGATGTTCTTGGTATTAAACAAAATATAATCAGTGGTAGAAGTGCTAGATGCACAAGTGGTATGGATTGTGTCATTTTTGCCAACTATCAGCCTGGCTTCTCATCGGATGTTCTTATGTTTCCTTAAGCTTCATTTGTGTAAACTTCGAAAGTTGGCAATAGCAACGTTCCCCTCCTATGTGTTCTTGAACAACAAACCAGTCAAGATCATATTCATCATTATAATATAAAGCATCTTCAATATATCCCTTTAAACACTTCCTATTTTGAACTCTACCATTTAATATAAAAAATTGAAATAGATGATCCTTCAGTAATAACAAAATGTTTGACTGTAATTGTATCTCATTTTTGACCCGTTCAATAGCAAGATGTTAGATAGAAAAATTGTATTCATGTGTCCTGATATTGATTGCTATTTTGGTACTCTTGGTCCAAGACAAATGGGTCATACAATGAACTATTACAAAGGTCATTCATCAGTGTCGGGCTATGGTGTTAGCAGTTAGTTTACTAGGTTGTTTCACTCTACTCAGCCGTTGGCTAAAAAATATATTGTACTGGCTGCCGCGGATTTTGTAATCTCTAAATTACACGACTGGGGCTCTGGTGAGGATCTTAAAAAATGTGTTACGGAAAATCTCAGATCTTGTTCATGATCCCTTGGCGAGCGATTGAAATCTTGAAAAATTGGGAAATGTTTAAAAAGGTCGAGAAACGCTGCTTCATTTATCAGTCTCTACTTAGGTCAGAAATGAAAGATATCCACTTGTCAAAGAGGAAGAAACCAAGGAAACCTGAAATGGTATATCTATCACATAAGAATCTCATCCATCAATCACTTTATCTTTATATCTTTTAAATGCCAAAAATGTTGACGTGAATGCAAAACATGGTTACTACGAAGAATTCTACCCACAAAAACAGCTCCCTAAAACATCCATTTTTAAATTTATTCCAAAGTAGATTATATCGCGGATTTGTCTTCCACATTTATAGATTTACATTTGAAAGTCAAGAAATATGGCAATGAAATTCCAATTCCTACTGATTCTATGAAAATAGTGTATTGTATAATTTATTTAAACAAATCAGTGTCTACATATATGGAACATCGGTGAGCACTAGCAACACCCTATCAAATTATACGAGCTACACACAATTAATTTTGACGAAACCAAAGTCATATGAGGAATTGAGGGGTTCAGAAAATGGATTTGAATAGAAGACATATACTGACACTACAAATCTACTTAGTTAGGAGATAAATGGTGAATTACATTTAGTTGGGAAAATAAATCATGAGATACCGAATATTAAGGTGGACGTAGAATTAACGCTTGTCCCATCCAATTTCATTTTGCGAAAGGTACTTGCTAGAGCAACAGATGTAACATTCTCTCTCACCTCAGCAGCTCTTCATGTTTGCAAATAACAGGATATGAGTTCTGTTGCTTTGATAGTGAAAAACCTGAAAGCTAATGGAAATAATATCAAACTACTTGCTGCACATGCAACCACCAATCAGCGACATATTGCCAAGGATTCATGTACCTTCACCAAAACTTCATGTTTGGACTTTTCCTCTCTTGTGAGTAACGTAAAAGGAATCCCATCTATAATTTATCCTTTGATAAATCCTATACGACAACGCAGTCCCTAGATCAAGATTCACAACTATTTAAAAATTATATAACTGATACAATGTTTGTAAAACTCCTGGTATCAATGTGTTGGACTTGTATGGCAATCACGATATGAGTATTGTACGAAGGGGGAGTGTGTGTTTAGAGTGAACTTTTTCCAAGCCATTAGCTGAGAGTATTGCATTAGGCCTACTCTTATTAAGTCAATTTGTAACTTACTGGGAAATTACTCCCGAAGGCAGTGTTCTACTAAATCTCGAACCATGAACACAAATCAAATAATCATCGTATTTAATATGTATCCATACACGTCCAAATACATATCCTATTGTATACCATAGGATTTCCTTGAACAAATTCAAAGTGTTAACATTACTCTTATCATTGTTAATTATAGTCCATCAAACGTAAAGACGGGCCGGGCCGGGCCATTGGCTATGCATTAAGAGTTTTTGAATCTTCTTAGCCTACCGCACATATTCTACACTCCACATGTCAACAACTTCATTGAAAACTGTGGGAGAACTACTATTCAAAAACCGAAGAGAGTGTAGGATTTAATGACTAAAAGCTGTGTTTTTTATTTAGTATTATATTTCGTTTTCCAATGTTGTGGTTATACTTACAATGATTCTCTCAACATTTACGTAGACAACCCTTCCCTGAATGACTTCCTAGCTGAGAATGCATTTTTATACCTGTATAATATTTATTTCAGTGTCCCATGAATGAAATGTTCAAAATATTTGTATATTTGTTTATTATAAAAATTTATATGCATAAAAATGGTCTTTTTCTCATCTTTAGGTTTCTTCTTCTAAGTTTAGGTAGCTGTCGAAAACAACTAATGGTGGCAGGTCATCTGAATTGACTATGTATTGATCTTGATGTTCAAAGTCAGGGTAGCATTTTCTACACTACAATGTAACTTCATTCTTACCGTATCTCTTTGTGAAGTCAATGATACTTTTTTCATTCATAGTGTAAAATTCAGAGTTTGTGTTTGCTTATTTCAAGCAATATTAAATACAGTGCTTTCAAATGGAAAATTGGTTTCTATAAAGACCAAATAAAAATCAGTGGGCTTATAGTAACAGTAGCCATTGTCTTCATGGCGATGACGTAGAAACCAAGTTCTCTTGTGATTCCAACAGTTGAAGCGTAGACCTAATTTTTCCTCCCGAAATAATTTAAAGCCACGGCGATACCATTTTCTTAGAAATAAACTAAAATATCGTTTTGGATTCTATCCAATCATCCCAGGATATGTATTCTTCCATTGATCACATTTATCGTAATGACAATTGTACCATAGTAATCCTCTAGCGTGAAAGTCATAAATCTCTTCAAGACAGAAATTTTAGTCTTTAATTTGTACTGCATATCCTCTATACAATGTACACGGATTGCATAATCTAAACTTTTTATCATACTCGTCAGCAATTGTTCAATCCTCAGAGGACGACACCTGCCCAATGTAAACATGCATAGTGGACATGTATAGCACATTTTTTCAGTTTTGACTCTCTCACCGCCAAAAAGAAACTGAATTACGATCAATAAAGAGAGTGTTCTTTTCTAGTTCTAGAGAGAACAGTAATAAAGTGACATCACAATTCAAATCAGTTTAACCCGTTTGGGCAGGGAGAGAGAGAGAGAGAGGGAGAGGTAACCTACTAAAACTATCTAACAAGAAAAAAACAACTTAACACCCTTAAGCGTTTCCGAGATATTACAGACATATCATTTTGACAACTAAAATAAATATGGTGTCTCTTTATTTAGCCTAACGTTCCGATTGACCTTTCCTGAAAGTTTTAACTTAATAATCTAAACTCTTATTGAGATATTACATCTATGCCCATTAACAGTACGGATGCTACTGGCCTTTAGTTCATTATCTCCCTCAACAATTTTGGATTGTTTCAACTCGATACCCTTGCCTAACTGTTCTTGAAATATTGAAGATACTTTGCAAGCGTGATTACAGGATTTAAAGTGTTTGTGGACAAGCTGGCAGTTTTTGTGATTGACAGTGTCCTCTGTGTTGAACACTGGAACGTGTGCTCAGTAAAGTGTCTGGAAACTCAGACTTCTGTAGTTGATGAAATTTTGCGGTACAATTTAGACGTTGTCTGTGTTTTTGGGGATAAGTTGAAGAGAATAATAAAAAAACAACTTATAGATCTACCATCAACTGTGGAAACCATTTACCTTCATAACTCCGGGGCTAGTGGTAGTACAGGAATCGCTGAAAGTGGCCTTATGCTCACTTAAAAAACCCTAAATGTACTCCTTGGATGAGAGCCCTCTTACCAAGACTCACAAGGCTGTGTTTCGGGAGAAAATTAAGCAACATAAGTTTCATCACAGCATATGCACCAGCAAGCAGAGCCCCCATGATTTTAGAAATAGATTACTATCAGAGTCCTGGGAATACCATGAAAGATATCCCAAACAGAGACCTAAATTGTTTGGAATGCTGATACGAGTGGGAAGTTATCCTCAATGAGCGATTGATTAGTCCATATATTGACCAGATGTTTAAGAGGCAACTAAACATTGTTCTACATTGTTTCAGCATAAGCCGTAGCATAACTTCACATGGCATTCTAGAGATGGAAGGTGCAGATTCCAAATTGACTGCTTGCTAGTATCTTCAAGATGATGATTATCGGTGCTGTACAGAGTACAACTAGGAGTATATACAGAAAAAATGTATCTGGCCATTAAATGGTAAAAATGAAACTAAATATAAAATTGACAGCCAGATATCGAACAAATCACCCCCGTCATTTTGATGGCGATAAACTTGAAGAGCCTACTGTTTTAAAATACTTCAGCCTTAACCTAACAAATTGGTTCATGCGTCTCTCTTAAGCAGACCTTTCCCTTCATGAGAAAAGCATTGAAGTCATTTGGGCATATCTAGTTGATATTATAACCAAGAAACAAAAAGTTCGTAAAGGAGATGGAAGAATTTAAACAGCTGCTTAAGCTATGCCATCAGACTGCAAGAAGAGGTATGCAACAATATTGAAAAACCGTTATGGAGAATATGGAGACAAAACTCGAGTGCTACTTCCCCGAAAATCTTCCTTGGTTCTATATAGGCAAAAAGAGTAGCAAACTTCCTATTAATTGCCATACCAAAATCTAAACTTGTGGAGCAAAGATCTGACCAGTACTGCTCTGCGGAAGTGAAACATGGATAATGAAAGCCGTTGTTGCTGAAGCCCTAAAAGTCTTCGACCAAGAGTACATAAGTAAAATCTCATGCCTCCACCTTCAACTTCAGCTCACATGGCCTGGGTACATATGTTAACGGCTAAAAGAATACCTAATGAAGAAATCACTCACTTCCGTTCCACTACCACCTTGGATATAACGCCCTGATGATAAATGCAAATATTGGCCACTTCCCAGCCCAAAATTAAGATCTATTCAAATCCTTATGGGGCTTTCACCGATATGGGTGAAGGCGGGAATTTTCTTGGTTACAGGTTTTCGTCCCTACAAATCCGCACGGCAAAAACAAAAAGTCTGTCAATTCCTAGCGACCAGGGAGAGCTGATTAAGCTTGTGCACTGATGAAAGTTGAAGAAATTGTCACGTTGTCATTGTGTATCCTGATTTTCAAAAGGATATATCTGCTACATCTCAGAAACAGCTAACGGTATTGGGTCGAAACTTTCAGGAAGAGATGAGAGGGATGTTGGACTAATTCAAAAGACGATTTGTGCATCAAGGTTGTCAAAGGGGTGATTATTCATTGTAGTTTCTGTTCATTTTGGGTTTCATTTATTCATTGATAGTGATATCGGTTTGTTTTAAGTTCTGTTCGTTTTGGGTTTCATTTGTTTATTAAGGGTTATTTGTGGCAGTTTTAAGCTTGGAAGAAAACTTGAATTTCTTTCCGTCCATTTTTGGTTTAACGTGGATTTACTTTTCTTCGGAAATCTTTTTTTCTGAAAATATTTTTTAATCAATCAGAAATAGACAGTAATTGGCAAGGGTAAAACCCTTGTAAAGAACCCATGTAGGAGGTATATTTACTTATTGAGTTTGAAAAGAGAAAAAACAATCTTTCACGCTTTTGCATTAGAAATGTTGAATCGTGAAATTTTCATCAAGACAATTTTTTTCGGTTATATTGTTAGATGTTCCCCTAAGGTTCAAAAAAGAAACTGGAAGGCTAAGAGAGTCGTTTGAGATTTCTTATAACTGATGAAAGCAACAGCTTTGAGCGGGGTGAAATGCTGTTAGAGTGTTCTGCAGTTATTATGAACAGTTTTGTAGGCAAGGCCGTTAACAGAGGATCAGAAAATTGCTGGACTTGAATCCCCTCCCAGAAGCTTTTGTCTGAATCGTCAAAAAGTTAGAAGATGCATGTAAAAATTTGATTTTTTTTAAGCGTCCTTCCCCCTAAAAAAAAAATTAATTACTGGAAAAGGCTTTGTTTGTGGCTTATGGGTATTGTGTAATATGCTCCCCATATTCTGCAATTACTTGACTAACTTCAAAACGTTATTTATGATGGCTATATTTAAAGTTACCAAGTTGAAATGAAATTAATCACAGTGACAAAAACAGCAATGAAAACATTATCTTAGCCTACATTATCTTACTTGTTTTGTACAAGTCACTTCTAGAATAAACAAATAGGGAATTCCTAAAGCCGAAAGACTAAAAGTTTATGTTTATATTTTTTAAGCAAAGAAACATTGGACTTTGAATAGGTACTTTAAATCCCTTCTGGCAAAGGCTAAAATACCCCTTAAAATATGCTGTACAATTTAACCCTAATATTACATGACGAAATTACTTTTTTCCATTGTTAAGCGTTGATACACTTTTTATAGATGAATAGACAATGCAGGCAATAAAAAATAATAAAAATGCCAGTCATTACTAGCTACTTAACCCTTCTGATATAGATTTGAAATTTGCGCAGCATTTTTAAAATATATTTTCTCACTATGTGGTCTAAGGTACCGGAACACTTTGTTTTCTTTTTTTTCTATCTCAATGCTTCATAAGGAATGTGATAATTTTTTGGCATACGTCTGGAGGAATGCTTAAATTTGGAAGCTGAAACTATAACCTGTATTTAAGAGGATATTCTAAAGGTCCGTTTCAAGCAGTTCGTGGTAACAAATTGTAAGTAAGGAGCGAATTGGCTCCATAGTAAATAAAACTCTAAAAAAAAAACAGAATTTTGACATCAAGAGATACATCAAAATAATCAGCTTATTATGCTGACACCAAATGAATGAGATTCATCAAGCTTTGTGTTACCTAAAGATTGACTGTTTATCCAAAATTTTAGGAACTGCTCCTGAAACAGAAGGACCGTTTAATTAGAATTAATTTAAAAAACTTTTTCCACGAAACAAGCTTTTCAAAGAAAAGTAAAGTGCTCAATTAAACCAAGGGTGGTCAGAAATAAAGTCCAATAATCTTCCAAGTGTAAAACTACCACAAATCACTATCAATAAATAGATGAAACTCAAAACGAACAGATATTACAATAAATAGCCAAGTCAAACTCAAAACGATTAAAAATCAACGTGAGTAGGGCTGATAACCCCCATCCCTTCTCAAGATCAGAACATAATTTGCACTTTACTAAAAAAAAAGACGGTGAATTGTAAGTCTAATCGACATATACTGATATTTTTTCCTTAAAGTTTTGATAATTTTTTATTTATGAACTAAAAAACAAAAAAGTTTTTTTTCATTACAGTAAAGCGCAAACTGTCTTCTGATCTTGAAGAAACATGGGGGTTCTCAGCCCTACTCACGATAATTTTGGCTTTTTTTTATTTTGACTCCGCTATTTATTGTAATTTCTGTCTGTTTTGAGTTTCATTTATTTATTGATGGTGATTTGTGCTAGTTTTACGGTTGGAAGATTATTTGACTTTATTTCTGCTCACTCCTGGCTTAATGGTGCTCTTTACTAAACTTTGAAAAACTTGTTTGGGGGAAAAATTCTTTCAAATTAATTTTTGTTTGTTTTGTAATGACAGAGTCTTTTTCATGGAAAAAATAACGTTTTAAATCTTTTCAGTTTGTTTCTATAAGAATCCATAATATGGGTTGTTTTTTGTATGTTAAATTCAAAACGAACTAAAATTATAGTTGCACCCTTTTAACAATCCGCGTAATCATAAAGTGTTTTGATTTAGTTCAATACTCCCCTAAACATTCTCTGAAAGGCTTACCTGATTACCCTTCGTCTTCTTAGAAAGTGAAGTTCAAACATGCATACCTTTCTCAATAAGATACACTATGTGTAAACAATGAACGAATTGCCTAACTTACAGCGATACAGCCCATTGTGAAGAGGACTGTGGGGAGGTTGATATCCCCGTAGACATAATTACTGGACCTTTCAATAATGTTGAAAAAATCAGAAAATTCTGAAAATTCTGAAAATCTGAAAAATTAAAATTTCGATCGGATATGTTTTGGGGAATGATAGGCTTGGGGGGAGGTGTTAATGCCCTCCATTCACTTTTGACTATTGAAAAGGGGACTAAAACTTCCAAATTCCAATCAAATGAGCTTCATCCGATCCAAAGTTTATGCGACTACCCATTCCATAAAGCCTGATATGCACCGGGCATAACTCA